>NC_081407.1:384928344-385241678 GCF_030272615.1 Cryptomeria japonica
CAGCAATTAAATCAATATTAAATGAAGACCGATAATAATAGAAATTGATGTCAGGCAGATAATATATATTCAAATGTCTGAGGCCGATAGGCCAATCAGACAGTTGAATTGTATAGACTTGATCAGTGAATTCCGACTGAAGATATTACATATTCAACACTCCCTCTTAGCTAGGGAGGAATCCTTCTAACTTCTAGTAAGATGCATCACCTTATGGTGATGGTATGAGTAGCCTCACTGTATGTGTAAGAGGAAGATATCACCTCACTGTGATATAAAGGATTTATGGCATGTCCATGGATATCAAGTCACATGATATCCACCATAAATGTCTCTTTAGATCATATTCATCATTATGGCTTGTCCATGGATATCACGTCTCATGATATCCACCGTCATGATATATCTTAGTATCTAAAGATATTATTACATGGCATGTCTACAGATTTCACGTCACATGAAATCCACCATGAATATCTCCTTTTATGTAATATCTACCATTATCGCTTGTCCACAAATATCACGTCTCATGATATCCATCATTATGGCATATCCATAGATATTACTACTAGAGATATAAACCATTATGACATATCCATAGATATCACGTCTCATGATATCCATCATAATGGTATGATCAATCAATATCGTAAGATCGTCACCTTACGATAATGATCAGAAGTACAAGTGTTCATCATTGAGAGATCGTCACCTCACAATAATGTTCACAGGGGCTCATCAAGCATTGAACCAATGTAGTCATGGAGTCACACACATGACACTAATCATGAACCATATCAGATTAATAAGATTGTATTGATAAGAGGTTACACTTTAAACATCTTAGATAATACATTAGTACTATGAAAACAAATCAATGTTGCTGAGACTCAATCTCAGCTAGAGCTACATTTTCAACCATACCAAGGTCACCTCGAAAGTATGCAAGCTTTATTCTTGCAAGAGGCTTGGTGAGGATATCTGCAGTTTGTTCATCTGTACTAACATATTTCAATTGAATAACATTCCTTTCCACCATGTCTCTAACATAATGATAAGGAATCTCCACATGCTTTGTTCTGTCATGAAACACAGGATTGATAGAAAGCTTTATACAACTCTGATTGTCACAATGGATGATAGTAGGGTCTAAGGATTGTCCAAACAATCCTCCAAGAAGTATTCTGAGCCACACAACTTCTCGAGCCCCCATGGATGCTGCAATATACTTTGCTTTTGTGGAGCTGAGAGCAACTGAAGATTGCTTCCTACTGAACTAGGAGATCATAGCTAAACCCAAATTGAAACGACACCCAGATGTGCTTTTCCAATCAATTACACTCTCAGCCCAATCAGAATCAGTATACCCATGAATGTTCAGGTCTACATCATCATATTTTAAACCATATCCAATTGTGCCCCGTAGGTATCTCAGAATATGTTTTGTCGCAACCAGGTGTAATTGTCTTGGTTCACTCATGAACTGACTAAGTGCACTCACTGCATAACAAATATCTGGTCTAGTGCTGACCAAGTACACCAAGAACCCAATCATTTGCCTGCAAAGAGTGGGATCTGCCAAGTCTGAATAAGCTGCATCTTCTCTTAACTTATGCAAGTTTGTTTCCCTAGGTGTAACCATGGATTTACGATCCATCATTCCAAACCTTTTCAAAATGTCAATGGTATATTTTCCTTGACTTAGAATAATTCCATCAGATTTCTGCTATACTTCTAAACCAAGGAAATAGTGTAATAGACCTAGATCTTTCATATCAAATTCAGATGCTAACTCTTGCTTACATTTGATAATAAGATGATCTTCTCCTGTAATTAATAAGTCATCAACATAAAGAATTAGGATCAATATTTCTCAATTAATTACCTTGAAATATAGGTTAAAATTTGCATCATTCTTGGAGAAACCCAAGCCCAAAAGGTAATGATCAATCCTCTCATACCAAGCACGAGGAGCCTGTTTAAGACCATACAATGCCTTATTTAATTTACAAACATGAGACTCTCTCCCATGAATCACAAAACGCTCAGGTTGCTCAATGTAGACCTCTTCCTCGATCACACCATTGAGAAAGGCCGTCTTTACATCCATTTGATGGATCTTCCACCCTTTAGATGCATCAATAGCAATCAAGGTTTTGATATAAGTATATCGGGCAACAGTAGCAAAGGTTTCTTCGTAGTCAATACCCTCCTTTTGAGAAAATCCTCGAGCTACAAATCTGGTTTTATATTTTTCTATACTACCATCAGCAGCATGTTTAATTTTGAAGAGCCATTTAGAGGAAACAACTGATTTACCTTCTGGTCTAGGAACAATGTCCCAAACATCATTCTTTAGAATAGATTGGTATTCTTCTATCATAACATCTTTCCAAACTTGAAGACTAGAAGCTTCCTCAACACTAGTGGGTTTTGACTCAATAATCTCACTCATTAATGCAACATAGTTGTTGAATTTGTGTGGTCTTTTACTTTCCCTAAAGGTTCCTTTTGGTGCTGCAAAGCCTTCAGCTTCTTGCATCATTTTTCTTGCCCAAAGAGGTCTTTTCCGGTTTACAACAATTTCTCGAGGTCCATCAGTAGGATCCAAGGGTTCATTTGGATTAAGATCTTCCACAAGTTCACGAGTCTCCCTCTGAATCTCAGGAGTATGGTCTTCTTCCATACATTGAGGAGGCTCTTGATCTTCAATGTCTATCTCATGGATATTCGTGGATTTTCTGAATGCAACATCTTCTTCAAAGATTACATCCCTACTTAACTCAATTATTTTTTGTCTAGGAATATATATCCTATAGGCTTTAGATGTTTCACTGTAGCCTACAAAAATTCCCTTCTTGCCGGAAGGTTCTAGTTTAGATCTTTTATCTTTGGGTATGTGTATGTATATTGGGCAACCAAAGATTCTCAGGTTTTACTCCAGTGAATGCTTCTTCGGGTGTCATGTTTCCTAAAATGCTGCGAGGACTTCTATTTTGAATACAAACAACAGTTCTAGCAACTTCAGCCCAAAAGGAGGTATGAAGATTTTGGTCATGTATCATGGCTTTGGCTGATTCTACAATGGTCCTATTTTTCCTTTCTGCCACACCATTTTGTTGAGTGTTATAGGGAACACTAAACTCCCTCTTAATCCGAGCATCACTACAAAAGTTTTCAAAGTTATTAGAGGTATACTCTCCTCCATTATCTGATCTTAAGGTTTTGATCTTTTCCCTGACATATTTTCAACTAGGGCTTTGAATTCCTTAAACCTCATTAGTACTTCATCAGATTCTTTACTTTTCAAAAAATATATCCAAGTTTTCCTACAATAGTCATCAATGAAAGTTACATAGTACAAGAACCCACCTAAGGAAGCTACTGTCATAGGCCCACATAAGTCTGAATGAATAAGTTCTAAAACATATTTAGATTTACTTTCACTGTTATGAAAAGTACCTTTAGTGTTCTTTCCCAAGGCACATCCTTTGCAAGTACCTTCACGTTCTTGGTTAATCTTGGGAAGTCCTGTCACCATCTTTTCCATCGAAAGTAGAGCACGAAAATGAAGATGTCCCAATCTTCTATGCCAAATCTCACGTGTTTGAAGAATCATGAATTAGTGCTTGAGAAGAGATAGTGCAAAGTTGATAGAGACACCCATGGCGAACCCCTATAGTTTGAGCCTTCTTGATGTTTGTCTTCTTGGGCCATGCTAGGACCTTGCCATCCATGAAAGTAATTCATGTTGTGACGTATTCACACATCGCCCCATTGCAAATGGGGACCCCTACTTTTTTCGCTTTGTGGGGTTTTGCTTTCTAGGTTTTAGAGTTTTGTCTATTAGCCTTTGCTTTTCGAGTGTCGCGAGGGGGATCACTAGGATGGCAGGCTCTGCTTGAGCTAAGGTGAGTCTTTGGGACCCCAGAATTAGGGTTTCTTTGGGATTCTTCCTCAGGGCCTGGTTTTGCTCTTGTTGCTAATTGTGTCTTGATTGGTGAGTGAGTATCATCCTTGAAGGTTTGAGTTAGGTTGAGTTGGTGAGTGATGAAGTCTGGAATGTCATCATGATCTTCAAATGCCCTGAAATTAGGCTAAGTCTGGAATGTCCCGATCCTGAAATTTGACTAAGTCTGGAAATCTGAAGAATCCTCCAAAAATTTAGATTTTGCAATATAACTCCTGGAGGTCCGAAACCACTCTCAAACATCCTGACAGTATATATGGAATATAACTTAAAGTATAAGAAAGAAGAAAGATATAAGGAAATGTCACTTATACTTTAAACACTCATTTTTCTTTTAGCAAGAGTCAGGACCAAGGTGGAGATGCATGAGGAAGGATCTATGTTTGCCTCAAGAGGATGAGAGTTGGAAAAGTCAAGGATCAAACCCAAAAGGTGAATTTCGCTCCTGACCCTTCCAAAGGGTCCAGAGTGAAAATCTTTGTAGCTCTCATTTCCTTTCTAATTTTGACTAAGTGTTGGTCTCTAAGGCACGTTGGAAGATAAATTAGTATGTTTTTTGCCTTGAGCTGGAGTTGGATGGTTTTGAAGATCAAGATTTTAGCCTAAAAGAGAATTTCACTCCTGAACCTTCCAAAGGGTTCAGAGCGAAATTCATTATATACTTCATTTGCTCCCTTGTTTTAGCTTGAAACCTTGCTCTTTTGATGAAGAATGATCTATAGTTGCCTCCAGGAGAAAATTGAAGTTTGAAAAATGAACAATCAAGCCCAAATTGTGATTTTCGCTCCTGACCCTTCCAAAGGGTCCAGAGTGAAAATCCTCCTAAGGCTCATTTCCTCCCTAGTTTGACCAAATTTTGATTTGCAAGGCATCTTGAAGGGAAGAGTGGACATGTTTGGACTTTGGAAATGTTTGAAAGCTTTGAAAAATGAAGGATTCTAGCCAAGAAGGTGAATTTTGCTCTTGATCCTTCCAAATGGTCTAGAGCGAAATTCCTTACAAGCCTACCTTTTGACCTTGCTTAGGCTTAAGACTTTGTTCCTTGCATGAGAATGATGTTTAGTTACCTTCTTGAAGTGGTTTAGAGTTGGAGAAATGAAAAAAATCAAGCTTAAAACATGATTTTCACTCTTGACCCTTCCAAAGGGTCCAGAGCGAAAATCTTCATGGACCTCATTCTCTTCCTTGTTAGGCCAAGTTCTTAGTGTCCAAGGCATGATGGAGGAGGGATAGACATATTCTTGCCTTGAGAAATGATGGAAAGCAATACAAGATGAAATATCAAGCCTAGAATGAGATTTTCGCTCCTGACCCTTCCAAAGGGTCCAGAGCGAAAATCTACCTAAGATGCATTTCCTTCCTTGTTTGACCCAATTTTGATGTCCAAGGCATGTTGAAAGAGAGAATGGGCATATTGAAATCCTTGGGGATGTTTGAAAGCGTTGGAGAATGAGGGTTTTGGCCAAGAAAGGAAATTTCGCTCCTGACCCTTCCAAAGGGTCCAGGGCGAAATTCCTTCCAAACCCATATTTTCAACCTTGCTAGGGCTTAAAACCTTGTTCCTTAGGCGAAAAGAGATGAAATTTTACCTTGCAAAGAAGATTGGGATTGAAAGAATGATGATTTAGGGCTAGAAAAGGAAAATCACTCTTGACCCTTCCAAAGGGTCCAGGGCGAAATTCATTATAGGTCCTGTCCCTGGCCATGATTTCTAGCCAAATTCTCTTTTCTAGTCATTTTGAGGTCAAATAAAATGTTGCAAGCATGGGAGAGGGATCCAAGGATGATAGTCCAAGTAAACAAAGTGAAAAGAATGGAATTGAGTGAGGATAAACAAGCAAAAGGTGAAATTTGCTCCTGACCCTTCCAAAGGGTCCAGGGCGAAATTGTGCAAAACCTATATTTTCCCTCAAATTTATGCCAAGTTTAGTGTGGATCAAGATTAGAGGTGTCCTTAGGCATGTCCTTGAATTGCCAAGAGTCATCAAATATGAAGAAATGAGCTCAAAACAAGAAATTCGCTCTTGACCCTTCCAAAGGGTCCAGAGCGAAAAACACTAAAACCATCCTTTTCTCCAAATTTTGTGCTAAGTCAGGCCTAGACTAGGGTGAGAGAAGCTATTTGGAATGCCTTGGAAAGATGTTTGACCATCAAAAGTGTGAATTTTGAGCTAAAATGAGAATTTCGCTCCTGACCCTTCCAAAGGGTCCAGAGCGAAATTCTGGATAGGTCTAGTCCCTGGCTAGTTTTTTGAGCGAATTCTCCTTTTTGGACCTTGTGAAGATCAAACCAATGTTGCCAAGTTGAGAAGTGGATTCAATATGAGGGAGTCCAGATGAAGTGAAGTGAAGAAAGTGAAATTTAGTGTGAATAGGCAAGCAAAAAGTGAATTTCGCTCCTGACCCTTCCAAAGGGTCCAGAGTGAAATTCATCAAAATCACTATTTCCCCTTTGTGTCAAGATAGGATTTTGATTCCTAAGGCATGAAAAGATTGGAGGGAGGTTATTTAAGCCTTGCAAGATAAATTGAAAGTGAAGAAGATGGAGGAATAAGCCTAAAACAAGAATTTCGCTCCTGACCCTTCCAGAGGGTCCAGAGCGAAATTCCCAATTTCACTCAAATTGCTCATGATAGAGGTCAAGGCGTGGATCCTTGGGCTTTGGAGGAACGAAAACTAGTGTGTGCTTGCCTTGGAAGGTATTTTGGAGTTGAAACATGGTAGATTTTGTCCTAAAAGGTGAGTTTCGCTCCTGACCCTTCCAAAGGGTCCAGAGCGAAATTCTTAAAAACCTCTCTTTTGCCCCAAATTTGCATCAAGATTGGCGTTGGTTGAGAATGAGGGCGTCCTTGGGCATGTATCTAAGCAAGTACGGTTGTAAAGTGAGAACAATTTGAGCCAGGAAGGCTAATTTCGCTCCTGACCCTTCCAGGGGGTCCAGGGCGAAATTCTTATAGAGCCTGTCCCTAGAATGAATCTTGAACAAACTTCATTTTGATGATTTAAGGTGTAAAATACTATGTTGAAATGAATTTATTATGTGTCCTTAATCATCTTTTGGTTTGTCTTGCAGTTGAAAGAAGACCAAGCCAAGACAAGGACGACCTTCTCCAGTCCAGCATCAACAAGGACGACCTTCTCCAGTCTAGCATCATCAAGGACGACATCTTCCAATCCAGCGTTCCAAGGAAAGGTACACCATCCATCCTGCATATTGAAGACAAAGGAGGTTAAAGCAAGGATTCGTTGAAGAGGCAGACAGTTTCAGAAGAGTTAATTAAAGTTAGCTTCTCAGCATCATCAAATTGAATATCTACCAAGTTGCAAGTGTCAGACAAGGTGGCATCCCAGTCATCACTCCTCCAGTAGGATTGGTCCACCTCAGCGTGTCCAGATTCAATGCACCTGACTCATCAAAGATGGCACAAACTTCGATGTACCTACCCCCGTTATCCATTGGTCGAATATTCCAGAGAAGACATGTGTCCCAAATAATGCAATTATTTCATTGGTCAGAATTGAGTTGGTTGTAACAAACCCTAATTAGGGTTTTCATTGTAAAATCTCGGCCATTGATCTAAAATTGATCTGAGCCATTGAATTGTATTGAGAGCGCTATATAAGCCCTGGCTCCTCATTTGTAAAGGCTGACAGTTAGTCATTAATAGCTAGAAGGTTAATAGTTAGTTCATAGAGGTTAGAATAGCTAATGATTAATAGCAAATAGAATAGCAGTTAGAGTAGAATAGGAAGAGAAGGCAAAGATTGTTGCCAAGATGTTGTTGTAAAAGACTTGTAAACTTCATTGAAGAAATGGTGAAATCTATGGGTCGATTCAACAATTTGCATGGTCTCTATACTTCTCAGATTTGATTTCATGTTATTAGATGAGTGGAAGAAATGTGTTTGATTGATGGTGAAATTTGTATATCCATACTACTAGCAGTTTGTTGATATCAGACTTGCCTTGTGTAGTCAACTGAAATCATCCAGCTTGAGCTTAACTTCAATTGTCGCTTCTTCATTGACATGCATCAGCCTGATGGTGTCTATGCCTGTAGTGATGATCTAAACATCATAAAGCTTTCCTCCGAAGATCGCACTAACCTTGTGGGGATGGTCCTAGGATGTCAAAACAAGACTTAGTTAGAATTTCATCAAAGGTCATTCATTGCTCTTACATTCTTAGTGTCAGAATTAGATCCTTCCCTTGCCCTTATCCTTTTTTCCTTTTTCAAAATCTAGGCCAGTGAAATCCTGCGTTCCAGTAATATTCAAAGCAAATCAGACGCTCAAGCAATCGAATGTAAGTCCCCTTGTGATTCCAGCAAAATCACATCATACCACGAAGAGCTTATCCACACGTAGAGAACCCACATACAAGAACCTTGGAGTTGCCTCGACTGATCCTTCGGCGAGATCTTCAGCAGTCGAGAACTTTACTCAAGAGAGGATAAGATACCTCTGGGTATTTTATTCTGTGTTTGGTCGTGTACAAAATACACATCAACAATTCGGTAGCCTTTGTCTTCCAAGGCTGGTATGGAGACCAAGTTTCGCTTAATCCCTGGTACGAATAATACATCAGTCAATTGTATAGAGATGCCTGAATTTAGTTGTAAAGTAGAGGTCCCAACTCCTTTCACTGAATAGCTAGAGTCATCTCCAATGGCGACTTTTTCAGTTGATGTATTCTCCACCAAGTTATCTAGGTGTTCTCTAAATCCCGTGATGTAGCGTGATGCCCCACTATCAATTATCCATGTGTTGTGACCGGTAGCCACATGACTTGAAAGTGCTGAATAGAAGATGAATCCATCTGAATCTCCTTGAGGAAGGGTTTCGTCAATATGTGCAATGGAAGCTTGAGGCATGGTCCTGGTAGGACATTTCATGGCATAGTGACCATATTTGTCACATCTGAAACATTGTACTTTTGACATATCCTTCCTTCTCTTGGATGTAGAAACACCATTTGATTCTTTGTCTTTCTTCCTTTTGAAGTATCCTTTCTTTCCCTTCTTCTTGGTGGAGTGTGTGGCTAGTACATGAATGTCCTCAATCGTGGAGCTTTGTCCAATCCCTCTTGTGATTAATTTCAACTCTTCTTGAATACAATCAGTTTTTAGACAATCAAACTTAGGAGTTTAGATCGTGCACTTATCCCCTGAATGAATGATTCCCAAGAAGAGGGAAGACCATTGAGGGCCAACATGGTTAACTCTTTACTTTCAATTGTGTGACCAATGGTGGAGAGCTGGTCTCTTACTTCTGTTATCCTCATGAAGTATGCGGTGATAGTTTCGCCCTTGATCATTTTAACATGGTGGAGCTGTTCTTTAATGCGAGAGCTCTACTAGTGTTATTTATCTCATACATACTTTCTAATGATTTGAACATATCATAGGCCGTTTCCAATTTTGAGATAATTGGTACAATATGGTCTTTTACTGCATCCACCAACATTTTCATAGCTTTATTACTCTTTTTCATCCATTGAGGCTTTTCACTTTCTTCATCAGGTACAGGTATAGCTTTCTTTACGAATTCATCTAATTCGTTTTCTCTTAAAGCAAGCATGATCCTAAACTTCCAAGATACAAAGTTGGAAGCTCCATCAAGTCGATCCTCGAATCTTAACACCATTCACCATTTTGATGTGTAGAAGGGAGTTGAAGAATTTGAGAAAATATAGAGTGTAATCTCACCTATATAACTCTGATCTGATCTTTTTCTTATGCTGGCTCTGATACCATGTTAAGTTTGGATCAGATTTATATGATTAGGTAATTTTATATTTTTAAATATTGAACACAATGTACTTAATTTCAGTCTGATTTAGGTTCACTGCTAAGTGATTGTCAGAATATAGTTTTCGCTTTCTATCTGATATAGATGCAGATTACAATGTATATATATACTAAGTCACAGGATACGGCGATTTTCATGAATGAGGTTCGAATTTAATTGAATTTCAAACTTACTCTTAAAAAAATCGAATTTAATCGAATTTCCTTTATAATGCACTGCTATCTGCCTCTAAACACAACTCAGCTGGTCGTGGTTATTCTTTGTATAACTATATGCTTTGTATCTATTGGGTCATGGGTGTCTGCAACTGCTGGGTTGCCCTTGGATTTTCACCAACAAGGGTTGCTATTCTGATAATTTATTAAAAGTACACATATATTTAAAAATAAACAAAATTATAGAAGGCGAATTTTATCCGATTTTTTTTCTTCGAATTTTTCCCTCGTCGAATTTCATGGCTGTTGAATTCGAATTCGAATTCGAACCTTGTGACTTAGTATATATATATAGATTCACACAGATAATTTATATCTTCCACGTACGTAGTTCTTTTGACTGATTTAGTATTTTGATCTGTTATATTCTCCTTCACGCGTTCTAAGGAAATCACGTTATCCTTAAATAATATATCTACGGACTTCCTTAAGGGCCGTGTCCCTTTAACTTGAAGAGGTGGCTAGATAAACCTGTATCGACTCATTAAAGAATCGAAACACTAACTAAACACGAAGTTAAAATTAGTTAAGTATAATCCATAATTATCAGTCATTAACAAACAACCTAATAAAGAAAAGGAAATCGATATTAAATGAAGACAGATAATAATAGAAATTGATGTCAGGCAGATAATATGTATTCAAATGTCTGAGGCCGATAGGCCAATCAGACAGTTGAATTGTATAGACTTGATCAGCAAATTCCGACTGAAGCTATACATTTTCAACATTCCACTGCCTACTTATATGATTTAAAAAATATACAAGTATTCTTGGGAAATTATCCTTGTTTTGTTCATGACTAGTTATTATCATGTTTTAGATAATTTTCGCTAGTTCTTGATTTGATTGCCATACCATCCAACATGCTTGATCAAGTTATTGCTTACTAATTTACTAGGGACTCTGTTGTTGCACATGACAATCATTTTCTTGCCCACAGAGAATGAAGGAAAATGTGAAGTCTGGTATAATGGCTGGGTGAATTTAGCATCCAACTGTTTTTTTCCTATATTTCAGTGTTGATTATATTATACTGCCAAAAGCTTTAGAGAGCATGCTTAACATCATTCAATGAAATTTTTGTTATGTTAAAGTTTGAAATTGCATGCAGTGGTGGCTTTTGGATTCCCTTTCCTCTATTTTCTACCAAGTTTGTGTTTGCAAATCTTGAGCAAAATCATCAATTACATTGATGTTTTCCAGCCTAAATATTAAGTAGTTTTATTTGACAAATAAGTTCATCTTCTTCATTTGTTCTATATGACCAATAGAAATAAGAAGACTGAAGTCTGGATCTTGAAATGAAATATACAAGAAAATGCACAAATTTTTAATCACTTCTTTTATTAGGAAATTTTTTATTAAAATAAATTCTTAGCTGAATTTTGAATTCTAATGCATCAAGTTTATAGTATATCATCGTCAAATTATTCTATTTAAAATATGTTTTTTGTTCAGCATATTATTATACAGATCCACTCCCATTGTTTTAACTAAATTATAATATTATCATGCCTACAGGTATCATTCTCACAGTAATGATTATTTGGAAATCTGCCGCAGCTATAAGTCAATTTATGAAATACCTGCAGTGAAGGAAGATCCATCTCAGTGGATTCCTGTAAGTGTGACTTTTTAATTCTGATAAGATTTGGCATTGTGGCAATTGAGGACTTATTCTTGTTCCTGTTACAATAACACTGCAGGTTTTGAGAAAAATCTGCTGGTACCTTGTATTATCACCCTATGATCCCATGCAATCAAGTCTTCTTAATGCTACACTTGAAGATAAGAAGCTATCTGAAATTCCAAAATTTCGGTATTTATCTTATTGGCTACCTCTGTTTATTTTTGTATATAATTCATATTATCTTATGTGTATCCTTTTTGCTTTCCTTTCTTGCCAGTTTACCTAAGGTGATATGCACCATCAATTTCTTTGCAGCAAAGAAAACCCTACATACTCGTCTTCATTATAAGCATTGACTTACTGCATGAATGTTTTTTCCCTCTTCTTTAATATAGGGTTTTTGATAAAAGCACTAGGCATATTCAATACTTTCATGTTCACAGTGTTGACTCAATAAGATATTCAAACTGACCATTTTAAAAGGGGAAGTGATTCTTACATACTCTTTAACTTCTTGTGTTTCTGCGATCATATTGACCTTGTACACATAATTTTGCCGTATCGTAGTTAGACATTGGAAAATGAACGTATTTCTTGACTGACAAAATAGAAATGTAATATCATCTGAAGTTCTGATTTTTCATCTTGACATTGATCTGGAGTCTGTTGTAGTGATGTAAGATTGCAATGTTACCTTTCAAATAAACATGTCATATAGCTTTCTATCTCCATATTTGAGCTACAATTATTTTGCGAGGATATCATATCATACATTTCCTATTTCCAAGGACATCATATCATTCCAAACTGATATGTTAAGGTGGTCAAATTCTGTTTATTTCAGGCTTTCAGCCACTTCAGTACAATTTTTTACCCAAACTTTGTTAGTGGCTTTTTGTCTTTTAAGGAGGGTTAATGATTCTCCCAATGCAGCAGAACTGCAGACCATCTTCTTTAGTTTTTAGTCTATGCTGGCTCTTAATGTAGGGAGTTTTATGGTTTCCATTTCTTGAAGAATTGGCAACAAAATAATTATCCAAGTGTCTTTAAAGACGTCTCTCCCTGATTGAGCTTAATTTATTCTAGGATGATCCTACCTTGAGGACCTTGAGGTATTGAAAAATTTGGATATCAGATTGATGGAATGTGGTCTGGACATTGAAGATGCAACTCAGCATGAAGTATCATTGGCCTGAGGGATCAAAATGGGGAAATAGCCAACAGAGAGACTGTAACAATCAGATAAGAACCTAGGTTCTTGGGATGAGCTAGAATATGCTAAGATCTTAGATAATGAATTAAGGATTGGTTTTTTATTCCCAAGATCTTTTATAGTCTTGGCTTTATAAACCTTTATCCTCTGGTATCTCACATCCAGAGGGGAATTATTTCTTGTCACTTGGACTATGGTCCTGAGGTCCAAAGATGTGGAACTTGTAATTTAAATGATCCTTGTGCTCTGTTAGTCATAGAAGTGATCAACAACCTCTCTATCATGTATGACTCAATGCTAATTCTGATATTTCAGCAATGAAGCTATTTGACATAAATATCTGGTATAATTGCTTCCTTTATATTGATCAGGCAAAGTTGGAGGGGTGACAGTGGGGTTTGAAAATCCTACAATTTTAGGAAAAGCTTGGTACAAGTTGCTTAATTACTCTGGAGAGCTGAATTAAATATACTTTATGATTAAACTACTTGTAATAGGATTTTTATAAAGCATTAGAACAAAATGAAATGAAATTTTTCTGTGCAGAGATTTTTTTGGAGTTGCAGATATATTTCATTTTCATGACCTCTTTAACATTGTTGTGAAAGACAATACCAGTTTGTAATAAGAATGATAAATGCCCAACATTAGTACATGTTTGCAGGAATATGATGAATTATTCCACAAGCAATGAACAACATGAATTCAAATAATTAAGAGTGAGAAATCCCATTGTCTTGAGTCTTACCATACTAGTCAAACAGTTGTGCTCGGTAGTCAAAGATATTGAGAGGAAAAAATGTAATCAACAGAATTGTAAGATCAATCATCCAAAATTGCAAGAGAAGATCAGAATAATATCATTTCAAAGTACTTGTCATAATTGGAAATAAGATTCAAAGGAACCAACAATGTTTGCCAAAATATACAGAAATTGGTCTTTGTATTAGTTTTTTTTCAATATAGCTCCATACAAGATTCCTCGTTTTATTTTCCTTTTAATATACGCAGGCCTAGCTATTTATAATGTTTTAGGCTAGAACTTCTAGTGGAAGAGGACACTAAAAATTTCAGCAATGACTTGCTATCGCACAAGGAAAAGACAAAGTGATGGCTGGTAAGTGAATAGGAAGGAGTGTTAAAAAAACTACTATTTTTTATGCATTTGATATGGGGAGTGCTTTGAAGTCCCTAAGATGTATGGTAAATGTCAAGATGTCCAAGGGATGACTAGGGATATCAGAGAGTACCTAGAAAGACAAGGAGGTAAATATCCCTCTTTTTTGGGGCCAGCATCGAATCTTTCAAAAAGTTAGGGATATTGGGAACCTGTCCCAGTGGTTATGTTTGGGAAAACACTCCCCCAATGGGTTGTGGCAGAACCCCAAGTGTGAGTCACGCTGAAGCTCTATCATGGGGAGTTTGCTTATAAAATCCATGATTTTTAAGGCTTTTGTGGAATTTCTAGAGGTGTGTGAAGCTTGAGCTTTCCTATTCTTGGGCTTGGTAATGCCACAAGGAATGCAAGACATGAAATGTCACTCAATATTTGCACATAAATAAGGCTAATGAGAATGTTAATATCATGAGTCTTGGTAACACCAAAGTGTCCAATTGTCTTAATGTGTCTCCTAGATGATGTTTGAGCTTGAAGATATACCTTGTGTGAGTGCAACATATATTTGTGCAAAGTTTGAAATTGTTATGTACAATGTCTCCTTGTTGACGAAGGTGTGATTGTGCGAGTTGAGTTCTTTGATGAGCATTGTGACAATGGTCGATTGAGGAATTTTTTTGTCTTATTGCCTTCTCCTTATGCTTAATCGCAAAATGGAACTCTTACAAACGTGTTGTCCACTTCTTGTGGTGCACATTCTTCAATGTGCCTTTTGTGTGTAGACATTGAAGAGGCTTCTGATCAAAATGAATGACTGTCTCCTCACCCAAAATGTTGTGGTACCACTATTTATTATTTAACAACCTGAACAATTATGCACAAATATTTCTCATTGGTCGAGTAGTGCTCAATTGTGTTGTTGAATGTGTGGATGGTAGGCAAACAAATGCCCATGTTGAATGAGTATTGCACAAATTGCATAGTCAGATGCATCGATTTGAATCTTAAAGAGTTATCCAATGTTTGTCATTGTTGAAACCAGAATTGCAGAGAGACATTGCTTGAGGTTCTTGAGAGTGTGCTATTATGTAGGGGTCAAAGTGAATATTGCCTTGACATGCATGATTTGGCTGAGTGACCAAGTGATGTGTGAAAATTTGAGGACAAGTTATCGTAGAAATTGGCAAATTTGAGAAAGTTGTGTAGTTTGGTGACATTGCATGGAGTTGGCTAGTCTCAAAATCACCTTGATTTTCTCTAGATCTACATGGTTACTTACGTATTTGATGATGTAGCCTAGATACAGGATTTGCATATTGCTAAAGGCACACTTGCTAAAGTTGGCTTGCAACTTGTGCTGGCATAGAGTGTCTAGGCTGTGTGAGACATGCTTTGTGTGTTCCTCGCATGTGTTGTTGAAGAGGAGAATGTCATCCTAGTAGATGATGAGAAAGGAATTGAAATGTCATAGGATGTTGGTCATTAGGTGTATGTTGTTAGGTTGAAGGGCAGCATAACCATCCATTTGTACACCTGTGTGGTTTTGAATGTTATCTTCCAAACATTTAGGATTAACTAGTACTTGCTGATTTCCTAACTTGAGGTTGATCTTAGTGAAGTTATGTGTACCATGGAGTTAGTCCAAGAGGTCATTGATGTATGATAAGGCTATTTATTCTTCATCGTGATCTTGTTGGGTGTGTGATAGACAATGTGGAGGCACATGGTGCCATCCATTTTTGGTGCAAGAAATATTGTGCTGTTGCATGGAGAAGAGTTGGGTATGATACTGCCTTTATCAGCAACTACTAAATTTGGTATTGAACATTATCATTCCTAAATGGATATGTAGACTATTTGGAATAGAAAATTTGGGAACCAAATTGATCGTATTGCATTGTGCGATGTGTAGGAAGATCTTTGCACTACTCAAAGACATCCTTGTATTGCTGCAGTTTGTTGGAGTTGTTGCTACTATGATGATGTTTTCTCATCCTTGCATGCTGCCACTGCACACTTGCTTTCTTGTGTACAAGTCTTTGGATAAATTGTGACAAACATAAACTCTTGTGTGTCTGTAATGATCTTGTGACATTGTTTGGTGACTTCCTTTATAAATGCTATCTTTGTCATACACATGGTATCTTAAGTAGTATGTCATAGGCTTTTAATGATTTGACGTCACAAATGATTGTCTTGCATCCGTTTAATTGCATACTTGAAAATACATCAGTGTTATACTAAATATCCTTACCTTGTTGCAACCATCTAAGAGAGTATGGTCTTGGGTATGCATTAGTGGATAGATCTAGATGCTTGACTAATTCTTGTAGGATGGTATTCTTTTGACTACCACTGTCAATGATGACATACAGTGGTTGTATGGTTGCTTACTTGAAAATACATCAGCGTTATACTAAATATCCTTACCTTGTTGCAACCATCTAAGAGAGTATGGTCTTGGGTATGCATTAGTGGATAGATCTAGATGCTTGACTAATTCTTGTAGGATGGTATTCTTTTGACTACCACTGTCAATGATGACATACAGTGGTTGTATGGAAGAGTCGTTCATGTTCCTTTGAAATATCAATTTTCATGATGCTTCTGCTGAGACATTGTGCCTCCTGATTAGTCTTTTGGGATTGTGTGAGATCTGACATGGGCTTGCACAATGAGAGGTTATGGTGAATTGGTGTCCATGTGATGACAATGGCACCATTTATCACCTTGTCATTTGTTCTTGCTCGTCTTTGTTTGGTGTGGATGATGTTGCAGCTTTGGAATTTTTGTATGAGTGGCTTTGAGTTCTATCTTGGCTTCTATTCTAGAGAATTTTACTTTTGTGTAGAGTATTTTGAAGTTGCTTCTCATGCAAAAAAAAAACTTTTTCTTTTGGCTTCGATTTTGGATGTGTTACAGAATAGTTGCCCTAATGTCTTTGAAGTTTAGATCTCCATCTTGGCACAAATCTAAGGTGATAACCTGCTTATGTATTTAAGCAGTTTGTGTCATTCGAGAGTGTTTTCATGCAGGTGCATGAGTTATTCCTGGAACTTGCTTTCTCTTCAACTGATTGCTCCTTTACATTGACACAATTGCTGAAATTTCATATACTCCTCCTTGTAGTGTCTGAGGGGTTAGTATTCCCTCTTGGTGCTAAAAAGGAATCCATGTGCAAATTGATTCATAATTCCTCCCATGCTGTGTTTTGAGTGTTTGCCATTAGCGAGAGACACTAAAATGATTAATAGAGAAATGTGCTTCCAATTGACACACTAGTTATCTGATGATGGGGCATCAATTTTAGCTTTGAATGTTGGGATGTCCAGGTTGAAAGGATTTTGGGATAGTTCAGGAACGTGCTGCTTGATGTGTTGTGACATCAGTTCAAGATGATACATAATATGATTTTCAGAATGTAATGGTTAGTGTGAAAGCTTTGAATTGTCAATTTATATCTGAAGAGAAATTCACAAAATTTTGCAATAAAGGACTGATCCTGTTGCAGCCGTGCTTATATGGTTGGAGTAACAAGATGACTAGAGTTGATGGATGTTATTCTTCCTTGTGGAATTTATATCTTCCATTAATTGGTGTCTGTTCAGGTCCTGTCCATGCCAGCCTAGATGTGCTCAGTTTAGGTGCACTGTACAGGAGAATTCCTAGCAACAACTTTGTCTAATGCTGCTCTCTATTTTGTGCAAATTTTGACTGTTTGTGACATGTCTTCTTCCAATTCTTTGTTTGTTTTTACTTTTTAAGCTTTCTTTCTTGAAACTCTTTACTTGTATCTAACTTGGTTTTTTGTATGAATATTAATTGGATGCAGTGCATTGTTAAAGTACTTTGTTACAATGGAAGTGATACAGTGGGTGCCCTTTTGGGATGTATACCAAAATGAATTTGAGCAGGAAACAAATATGCCAGGAGGGTTTCTAGGTGATAAAGCTGCTGAGCATCTTAGAGAGCGTGTCATTGAACATGTAAATATATTATAGCCCTGCTATATGATATAGATACTGCAAACATTTCCTATCCTGACCATTAATTATTCTCATTTCATCTTGCTTGCCATTTCTGCAGAATATTCTAGTTGTGTCAAAATATTATTCACGAATTTCTCTGGCACGACTTGCAGAGTTATTATGCCTCAGCATTCAGGTTAGTTGCTCATACGTGTGATGTTTTAGTTTAGATAAAGATTCCATTTAATTTATTGCTATTATCCATTTTATAAATTTATAGAAACACCAACTGGAACTTGTAAGAGTTAACCAGATCTTGTACCAGTACATATTTAGTGTGTAAGCATGCCCGTATGGTTGTCACGGGGAATTTTATTTACTAATATTCTTGTGTGTCTGAGATATATCAATTGCTTGGGTTTCGTTCATTAATATTTGTTCTAGAATTAATTTCCCTTACTTTTCAGAGCTATAATCCTTAAGCTTTCAGGTTGTTTGGATAACAAAGTTACGATCTGTTTAGATATATATCCTTTACAATTGCAATCGTCTCATGAAAAATTACCTGATGCTTATGGTAGTTGCTCATAATAAACCCTCCAGAAAAGAATGATACACTTTCGTGTCTGTTGTATATTGGAATTACAAAGTTACGAGTTTTCTCCAGAGAGTCTTAGTGCTTGATATGTCATCTAGGAGCTTTAAGTTGCTTCATTATTTGCATTGTATATATTCTAATTCTATGGCAGGTCACAGTTATCATATATGGTGATGCACTTAGTCTTTTTCTTTATATTTTAGGAGTTCGAACATGAACATGAACATGAAATGGGCTTGGCAAGTTTAATTTGGGAACATTTCTATCTTTCAAAGAGATCCTTCTTGTTTATTGATTATCATCAATTGTAACTAGTTTCATAGTTTGGAGAGTGTATCCGAGCAATTTTTCAAAATTAGTAAGTTATTTTAAACACGTTTCTTGTAAATAAATTAGTACTCTGGATTTCATCTATGTCGAGCACTAACAGGACTAAAGGAATGCCTGATATCCTTTCCACTGATCCTTTCTTATGATCTTTGAGGCTGTATCAGTGTTTGGCTTTGTTATGGATCCCATTTCCCTGCTTTGAACCTCTTATATGTGTGCAGCTTGTTGCAATCATCATCCTCTTAAAATATAGTTTTTGCCATAAACCACCTGTTTTATTGGTATCTTTCTTTCTCATCCCAACTCTGATAACCCCTCCTCTATTTTTACATTTCTGAACTAGTTTTAGGAGCTCTTGTAGCAATGCCATCTAAAGTACTCTGCTTAACTTGTTTGTGTTTGGCATGCCTGTACTGCCTGGTATAATACCACTTGGATTTCATGGTGTTTTGGTGGCTAACAGTTTTGCAACTTGATTATCATTTATTTCATGCGTGTGAGCTTAAATAGCACTTCGTTTCACTGACATCATCAACCATATATTTTTCTTAAATTTTCTTCCTCAAGGTATATAACTTATTTGTCTCAACGTCACATCTGACTCATGCTAGTGCAGTGCTCAAAGTCACCAAGGGAGTTCTCTTCCAATCAAACACGTACTAGAGATAAATTCCTTGTTTTTGTATCTTGTGTTGTAATCTTTAATTCGTCAAGTGTTATTAGGTGTGTAACTAACTGTCAAGCATTATTTGGATTATTGATGCCAATCTCAGGTTCCTTTATGTCTTCTTGACCCTGTCTCACCTCTATAGGAAAGAGATGAGTAGGTAGAGACTGACTGATGCAACATTAATGTGTGCAGGAAACAGAAAAACATCTCTCTGACATGGTGGTTTTGAAGTCTTTGGTAGCAAAGGTTGATAGGCCTGCTGGTATTGTAAGTTTCAGGACTGCTCAAGACAGTAATGAAATTCTCAACTCATGGTCTGTTAATATAGAAAAACTGCTGGAACTTGTTGAGAAGAGCTGCCATCAAATCCACAAGGAAACAATGGTCCACAAGGCTGCTTTAAAAGTTCAATAGACTGGAAAATAGAGTATTTTAGACAATTATTTGTCTAAAATCTAATTTTTTTCATTATCAAATGCAAGATTTGAAGCACATCAAGAAGAAGTAATCAGTGTTCCTTTGTCCCTGGCATCAATCGTTGATATTTACTAGTAAGAATATCTTGAGGGGAAGGAGGGTAGTCTAGTCTAAGTAAAATTAAATGAATTTGAACACAACGGCCACATGTTCTTGATTTTGCTTCCGCTTTTCAACTTTCTTGGCTTCCCTGTTTTTAGCATGTACTGATGGAACTGAGTCAGTGCATAAATTTTTGAGCTTCTGCTATGAATGCTAATCTCCTATTTATTTGAATCCCCTGTTGTCCTTATTAAAGGATTAAAGGAATTTGTAACATGAAAAATAGTTTTATCTTAAACTCTGAATTCAAATTTGCAAGAATTAACAATTTTTTTTTCCTACTTCACAAGAATCATCATTTTTACCCAACTTACATTATCTAGGCTAATTGTTAAAATTTAAATTTTTGCGTATTGTAAGAAATTTCTTGTCTAACATGACCAAGAACATCCAATATTCAAGAATTCATGCAATTTTCAAGATACACTCAGGAAGGATCCGGAAAAATCTACAAGTAAAATATATTTAGTAGAAGTAACGAAACAAAACAAAACTATGATTTCAGCGTATCAAATGTGGAAAATAGCTTTTTTGTTAGAGAAACAGGCTACCATATTAGCATATTTAGACTGAATGGAAGCAACAACAGTCCAGATTGATTTTTTCACATCTGCGCCATTCATTTGCAGATTGTGCCTCTATTGTTCAATTCTGCTGCATTATTCTACCATTAAATAGATTTTATATATCAGCACTTGTCATTTCCCATAGTATTACTTCTTACTTTTCTTCTATATTATGTGCGAACATGACATTTTTGAATGGATTATGAAATTGATTACAGGTTCCAAATTATAAGGGTAATAAAAGAATCCCTAATACACGTTCTTTGTACTTGTATGGTAGATACATTAGAAGTGTGTTTCGTGATTGTTGTAAAAATATATTGATGTTGAATTCTCCACTGCCAAAATATTATTGACTGATCTTAATATCAATATGTTTTACTTGAATATTTTGCTTATCTACTTTAACAAGAATATTTTCAAGAGAAGTAGTTCCAACTTCATCCAGAAAGTTGCATGCCATCTCATATAAATTCTCTTGTAATGTCGAGTCTTCTGTTTGGTCTTAACAAATTGTTTCGTAAGTTTAGCTCTTGATAGACATCAAATACTTGCAATGTTATTATTTGGAATTCTATTTCAATTATTAATGTTATTTAATTGAATTTCCAAACAAGAATATACTTACTCAGAAACGACAATCTGGAATGAACTTGAAGGGACATCACATCGATTGATCACTGCCCAAACCTTCTTCCATTTCTCTCATTGATGACCTCCCAAAATTGGCGTATTCCATGTTATGATAAATTAAACAAATCACTACACGATTGGTACGTTCCAACTGTAAATCTTTACTAGCTAACAAAGGTGATTTGACATAGACTTCTTTAGCCATCTCAATATGAAATGAATAAATAAAAGCATTTATCTAAAGTTCCACATGTGGTCCCTTGTAAGTACACTATAATAATGGACCACTACTACTGCAAATTTTGTATTTGATAACCCAATTAGTGATGTTTAATAGCTACTGCTTATAAATAATGTTAGGTATATGAATTTCCCTTGCGAAAGTTGCACAAGGTGGTTAATGGGAAACCAAGGGCTTATAAGTTGTTAGGAGTTATTTCCCACAAGTGGTTGTGAAGGTAGACTTTCCAATTATATGGGAAAATGAAAGGCTTTATAAACCCTTGTAATTCAATTCAATAAACAATCCTCTGAAAATAATCTACATATCATTTTGTTTATTGTCAACAATAGGTTATTTTTTTTTAATACAATATATGTGCTGGAACTTAAGTATGGTATCGGAGCAGGAATTTGATGAAGATTTCAGTGTTTAAGAGGAAGACTCTGCAAGGTGAAAATAAGAGGGAAGTCATCATGCCCTTCATGCAAACAATTTAAAGTGTTCAGCAAAGAAAAATTACCACACATTAACAACAATAACTCCAATAAAGCACCATTATCCAGGCGAATTTGGAATTTAGTTAATGGAAAGACCCAGCTTAAGTCTGCAAATTTATGCCATTCTTATCATCTTAACTGTCGTGTAGGAACTTTGGCCAGCATTCATTTAATGTTTGTCCAATTTTTAGTTTTGGTGTCTGAAGAAATCCAGGAATAATAGAGTTGCTAGCCAAACAAAGGCGTGAGATTCCACACTCTGCATCATCTGTAACTACCCAACGTGGATGTGACTATCTTTCAAGGATTTCTAGCCAAATGGAGTGGAAGAGAAGTGAGGTCTATGGAGGAAGAAAGAAAAGCGGCCTGGAAACTGATATAGCTGTAGATGATGACATTTTTTTAATGTTTCTTAAACAATATAATAGGACGGTTTGTACATAAAACCTTTTGAAGCTTCAGTAAATCTTGAAGAGAGTTTGTTGGGTTTGGTTGTGTCAAGACAATCTCAAGAGTGAAGTGACCGTCCGAAACCGGCAAAGTTTCTCTTGGGTACATCGTACTCTGTCATTGTGAAGCGTGGATGCAAGGAATTATTATTGATAAATGTAAATAGAGAAAAAAAGATATATATTTTTGTCATTTAAAATATATTTTGTATTGAAGTCAGCAGTGTAAAATGGGTATATTATTAGTTGAATTTAATTCATATTTTTGCCCATAAACACTTCTGTACATGGAAAATGTATTCATTGATGACACTTTTTGTTATTACTTTTGGCTTCTAAAGTTAAGAGAGGTCAAAGATGAGGTTGTAGGACATAGGAGGTCGGAGAAACTTTAGCCATCTCGAGTTAGCTTTTTGCTAAAGATAGTTCATTTTATAAGAACCAGTTTTTCGTTTATGCTCCCCTCTTAGAGCAAGAGGGGCATGCCAGTTTTTTACATTTGTTGATAGTCGAGTAAGACTCAATTCACAACTAAAGTAATGCATTGTGGATAATGAGAATGTCTTGATCCACTGATATATCTCGATACATCATAGATGTGCCATATTTGTTAATAGTAGAGTATGTCTTGATTCACACACAAAGTTATTCTCATGGATAGTTGTATGTCTCGATTCACAAGAGTGGATTAGTTATGACTAGTTGAGTATGCCTAAAATCACAAATGCTGGACAACCAAGTCATCCACTTGATGCAATCAGTATCACAAAGTTATTCTCATGGATAGTTGTATGTCTCGATTCACAAGAGTGGATTAGTTATGAATAGTTGAGTATGCCTTAAATCACAAATGCTGGACAACCAAGTCATCCACTTGATGCAATCAGTATGGTGTGTTTTGTGTGAGGGGAGATTGGGTGAATTGTATGTCTTGGTTCAGATTTCTATTTGGGGCTATTTTGTTCTTACTTACTGTAGTGTTCTTTTCTTTGTTTGATTTATGTGCTTTATAAGACAAATGAAAGCATTGATTTGTAAAGGGAAATAGAGTAGGTGAACAAGAGTACATTGTTAAGAAGTAACAAGATATTAATTTTATGTTAATATTTTAATTGACTATTATTCATCTTCAAATGAGAGATGTTTAATTGGTCGATAATAATGTATTAGGACATTTCATTCTTGAAAACTATATTAGTGTTCATACCAACATTTTATCTGCATAAAAATATTGGTTGATTATTACAGATCTTAAAATTAAACATTCTTGGTTTATTTCATTCCAAGATCAAGATATATGAAGGTGTTTCATTTTTGAAGATCAAAGTATTGGTAAATTTCAATATCACAATTCCGTAATGAAATATTAAGGGTTTGTTATTTTTGTGTTGTGAATAGATCATTTTCATTTCAATTGTATATAACATTAAGAAGTTACTACAGACCAAAATTCTCAAAATTCTAAACTGTAGAGAAGGATGTCTTCCATGTACTCACTTGGGCATTCCAATAGACCGAGGTCTAAGGAACTCTAAATTCTGGGATCCCTTAAAACTTAAAGTTGAACAAAGTGCAAATTCCTAGAAGGGCAAATGGCTCTATTGGGCGGGAAGGCTAGTGATGATCCAAGCAGTGATCTCGACCCTTCCAATTTATCTCTTATCTATATTATCCTTAACATCTAGTGCCAATTCCTTCATAATGAAGAAGATAAGAAATTTCTTTTGGCAAAACATTGAAGAGAAGCATAAAATTGCTTTAATAGTTTGGGACAAAATTATCAAGTCCAGATCAATGGGTGGACTAGGCATCAAGGATTTTAAATTGCAAAATATAGCCCTAGGGGCTAAACTAGTCTAGAAGTTCATAAAAAACCCTAATGCTTCATGGGTTAGAATGCTGGCAACAAAGTATCTCCCATACCAGAATCACCTTAACATCCTCAGATCAGGTAATTTTCCCAAGGGGTCCAGATCCTGGAACTTGATCATCTCCTGTAGAAATCTGGTTTCAAATTCGATTTCTTGGGATATACATGATGGCTCATCTAGTCTATTTTGGGAGGACTCTTGGGGTGGTTATCCACCTCTGGCAAATTTAATCCATATCCCTGTTGTAGAACATTGGTTCAAACAACATTGGGGCTCCCGAGTTAGAGACTGCTTGGAAATGGTTGACATGCCGAACCCACAATGCTGGAGATGGAAATCAATGGAGGGCTTGCCAATTCCAAGGGAGGATCTAGATGAACTCCTAAGACTTTTAGAAGTAAGAAACATCAGTCCCAGAAGAGGTGAAGATTCTCTTATCTGGGCACCTTCCAAAGCAGGGCAGTATAACTCAAAAGATGGATACAAAATTCTAGTCAGCCTTGCAGATCAGAGCAACCATGATATCCCTTTGAAAATGTTTTGGAGCTCCAAAGTCATTCCGAAAGCGGGCATCTTTGCATGGCTGACAGTCCAAAAATTCTAACTGCAGATAAGTTTACAAGAATGGGCTATGAAGGACCATCAAGATGCATTTTGTGTAAAGCCCAATCATAGTCAGTGGACCATCTCCTCTTGAATTGCCCCTTTGCTTCCAATTGCTGGAGATGGCTTTGTGCCAAGTTGGGTCTGATTATAGCCTTGTTGAATGATATCAAATCTCTATTCCAAAGTTGGCCCCTTCCTATTAAGGAGAGCTCCCTGAGTCAAATTTTGGACGTTTCCCCATCATGTTTAATTTGGGAAATCTGGAAAGAAAGGAATCGTAGGCTATTTGAAGGCAAAGCTAGGAGACAAGAATTAATTTTGAACTCAATGGAATCGGCAATAATGGACTCAGTTAAAATTGTAGAACAACTTTTTCTTTGGATCAGTCCAAAGTCTTTTCTTCATGGGACGAAAATATCAGGCTAAAGTGGCAAGGCATTATTATTCCTTCATCCTCTGGTAAAAAAACCAATGCTTGAAAAGATGCAACCTGGTCCCCCCAAAAGCCGGATTGGGTAAAATTAAACTTCGATGGGGCCTCCAGAGGCAATCCTAGCCCTTTCAAAATTGGCTATGTTATCAGAGATCAAACAAGAGGAGTTATTGGGAAAATGGCAAAGCCAACTCCCCCAGATACCAACAACATAGCAGAGTTTATTGCCCTGCTACTTGGCTTGAAGGACTGCATCAACCATGGTTTAAGAAATGTCTCAGTGGAAGGAGACTCAAAGATAGCAATAAATGCTATAAGGAAAAAGAAAACCCCAAATTGGAGACTCCAAGCAATATTAGAAAAAATCTTAGAAAATTTGAACAGACTTGAGCATTTTGAGGCCAATCATATCTATAGGGAAGTGAATGCAGTGGCGGATGCCTTATCAAAATTAGCAGCTCAAGGCTCTTTCATTCACTGGTGGTCTCAGAGTTTTCAAGTTATTGGTAATGCAGATCGGGCGATCTAACAAGTTTTGTACCTATAGATCTTTGGGGTCGCCCTCTGTCAACAGGATGGAGGAATGCAAAATTTAAATTTGAATGTTTTTGACCCGCTCTTTTTTGGCGGTTTACGCTAACGGCTAATTCCTTTCTTTGAATTTTAGTGTCCACTTAAACCTGGGGTTTATGGTGGGTCCGGGTTAGCCTCGCTAGCAGCCCGCTAAACCTAACTATACCTTCATCTAAATGGGCTTTTCGAAGCTCCAGTTGGCTCGCACCGTCACTCAGTACCTTTTGTATGAGTTGTCCGCATGTTACTCCTTTTATCTGCGATTGAGTACATTTGGCTTGATCTGGACATTTATCCTCCGCCACCTTCGTGAGAGCCTTTAATGCCCCTTTGATCCTCATTATTACTTGTTGAGACGTGCACCGATTTTCCTTCCGAAGTGTCCTCTGCACGCACCCTTCTTTTCTTCCTGCATAATCTGAATTATTCTCTTTGGTTTCCTTCCTCGCCTGTTTTTTCCCTCTGGTCACCAAGTCTTCTGAACCACCATTCGGATTCAGCATGAGCGTTTACCCAAGGCCTACCTCTTGCTTTGGCGCAAACACTCCTATCCCCCTCAACGCCTCCACTCGTCAGGTCTCTTTCAGAAGGATCACGGATTTGAGACTTAAGCGTCTCCTCATCCACGCAGACCCTCCATTTCTATTTGCAGTCAAAATGATCCTGGGTAGTGCCCATCTGAGCAGGGATGAATACCCGCGAGACAACACCAACATATCCTCTAGGTTTGTGGCTTCTCTGTTGGACCAGAAGCTACCCAAGCAATCTGTTTGGAGTCTGACCAAGGAGCTTTTTCCTGAGGAAATTCTCTAGGAATTTCAAGAAATCTTGAACAAGGCCCTCCACAATTCTGGCGCACCTCGGCCAAGCGATTGGATTCTTTTCAAGGCTCATGGAGAGCTCATCAAATATTACCCATTCTTACTTGATCTAAAGGGAAAAGATTTGGATAGACACAAAGTCTTTGCTAGAGTAGGTTTGAGCTATCTTAAATGGAGGTTTGTGGGAGACGACCCAAAGGCTCAAGGAAAAGAGGAGGACCTCTTTTAGTTTGCAAAGTTGAACGGAATCCTGCCTATGAAAGTTGCAGAGGCAGAACTAAGACCTGAACAAAGTTGCAAAGGTGGTTCGAGCAAAGGCCGTAGGAGCGCAGGTCGAGGCCGGGGTCGCCCAACAGGCAAAGGCCGTGGTAGAGCAAGAATGGAGTTGCCCCAACCCGACCTTCCCACCGCAAGCTAGGCCCTCTTCTGTTGTTATGTCAATTTCCCCTCCCGATACTTAGGCATATAATTGTATATATGTTATTTTGGTTTCTTTTTATCATGCTTAATTACTCTGGTTCTGGGCAGTTGGGAATCTGCCAAAAACGTTTATAGTCCCTTTTTTCTCCAAACTACTAAATTTTGATGGCTTTGTTAAAATGGTTAAACCATAAGTTTAATGGTTTCTTGCCTTTTGAGGGAATCATGTTTTGTTGGGTTCACTGAGAATAGGTTTTTGAATGTTATGAATTTCAGTGAAGAAATATCTGTATTTAACCGAAATTAATATAAATCTTGGCTTTGCCTTTATCGATCAAAACAAAAGAAGTTGATGCTTGTGGTGAAGTCTTAAAAGTTCACTAATTTTTTTTTTCATTTCTGCAAATTCTATCAGCGACACAACATAAAATACTTGTCTTTAGAATGAATACTGAAAGACTTAAAAAAAGATTTCCATGGATTTAAAAAGGATCTTGAAGGGGAAATCCTTTGAATCCAAATAAGTTCTTGGTTTAGAGGAAAAATCCTTGAGACTCTGATCACTATAGTTTAGTCCAAAAAAACCTTGGTTTAGAGGAAAAATCCTTGAGACTTTGATCACTATAGTTTAGTCCGAAAAAACCTGCACAAATCTTGTTCTAGCCACCATGAGGGTACACCATTTGTTAAGTATTCAATAAAAGAGTAGGAAAATATGAAGATTTTAGGATCTCCACTATAGATTGTAGAAAGAGTTTTTTTAACCATTTTAACACAACAACATAGATTGAATGTGTATTTAGTATTTAAAATGACTTTACAAACCATTGTGACTTGCTATAGATTGATATGGTATACATATGCCATTGCAACTTTTGATGAGCAACATAACAAAGGATGCTATGCAATTAGAAAGGTAATTTTTTTTATTATCAAATATTTTCACTCATTTATACTATTTATTTGCTAATCATTTGACTTGCTTAATTAATTAATTGGTTGATGTAATTTGTGGAACTTTACCTCACTACTCAATGTTATCTACATGTAAATGTTTTGTTAACATTTCAAGTATTTGTTGGGAAATGTGTTTCATCCTTGGATCTTAGTGTCCATAGTTGTTAATTATTTTTGGCCTTGTATATGAAAGGGGTGTGCCATCTGTTGGCATTATTTTCCATGTGTCAAATACTTTGAAAAGTGTGTAAAATCTTGTGAGAGCATCTAATGTCATAATGACATTGTAAGATGAGAGTTACTTATGATGTGTAAGCGCATGCTTACAGGGGAGTTACATTGAAATATTCTCCAATATGTCAATAGTCAAAAGACATTTTTGAATGAATTTGAATATGTCAAAATAGGGTGCCAAAATTGATGTTACACATGGTATAGTCTATGACAAGATGATAGTTGCAAGAACATATTTTATATTGAAAAAATTTATAAGTATTTATATTTTTATTATAAAAATATGAATAATAATTAGATTGTTGAGAGTTCATTGTTCAACGTATAACAATGTGGCTTTTATAAAGCCTTTGCATCATAATTAATCAAACAATCAACCTCTGCAAATGTAACTAATTATTAAGTAATAAAAATAAACAGGTCACTAAGGTGACTTTATTACTACAAACCTTAATATTCCAATAACCCCCTAAGGTTTACATTTTGCATATCTAAAATTTATGATTAAGAAAGCAACAAGAACTAGGGTGCTCACCCTTAATACAACAACCCTTAGGTAGTAAGAGAACAACAATCTAGGGGAGCAATCCCTGAAAGAAAAAAAGCCAAACAGGCAAAAAAGAAAAACCTGTCAAACCAACAACCCAAACCTAACTCAAGGGAGGGGAAAGACACCCGATCCTTGACAAGAAGGGGTTTGGGGGAGGGGGGACGACTTCCCCTTCCGCTTGCAACAAACCATAGTCTAGGCGATACTGTCAAGAGAAATATCAAGTGAGAAGGGGCCCATAGGGTTACAATTAATAGCACCAATAGAATACTGTTGCAGGGCAACGACAAGTTGCTGTAGAGGAACAACATTAGGAGCAGACTCAACAGGAGAAGAATGGAGTTGTAAAATAGGGGCAACAAGAGTTGAATCCTTAGGGACACACGAAGTCATTGTAGTAGCATCTATAGCAGCATCAACGACAGTAAGAGGCACACCATCCCACCAAGAGAATTCATTCTCCTAGCAGGAGCCAACCCAATCAACATCAAAAACATAAATAGTCAAGTGATCAGCTGTAGCATCGTTTCACCAAGTAACAACACCTTGGTGACGTGAAATAGAGCAATTTGAAGCTAAATAACTCGTGGAGAAGCATTTTCGATAGCAAAAGGGGAGGCCCCTCAAAATCCAACGGTTATGTCCAAGGCCTATCCCCCACCATAAGAACCACATCCCTTGGGAGATGCAAAAAGATGCTAATATCGACCAAGATATAGACAAAGGTGGAATGGCTCATAAAAGACGTGGCATCATCAACGTTGAGAAATGACCAATAGAGTTACCAATGGCCTCGTAGCAAGAATGCTCCCAGAAGTGGAGGGAGACATTTGGGAGGTGAACCCAAATTGGATGCACGTTAAGTGGTTTAGTAAGAGGGTTAAATGAGGTTGTCCAAGGCTTAACAAAGAGAGAATGAACTCCCGAAGCCCACAACTTGCCCAAAACCAAATCCCTATCAGCCGAAGTCGTAAAGGAGTAATGAAAAAGCCTTTAGCACAAGGAAAGAGGTCAATAGAATGAGCAACCAAAGGCTTCCAGGAGTCACTCACCCAACGATGGAGGTTCGGAAGTGAAGGCTAGAATCTAGAGAATCTGCACACCAAGGCACCATGCTGGTAGAACCCAATGTTATCCATGACATCTTGTCCACAAACCAGTACAGGGGAGGACTTGACACAACATATAATGTTGATTGGAAAAATTAAATACATATTCTTAACAGGGGAGGACTTGGCATAACCCATTGTTATCCATAACATCTTGTCCATAAACCACCATAGGGGAGGACTTGACATAAAATATAACGTTGATTGAAACAATTAAATACATATTCTTTAGAATCTTAAAAAAAAAAATTATTAACCAAGTGTAACTCCATCAAGCTACTTGGTAAATAAAGTGTAGTTCTTGACTTGAATTCTCAAGTGCTTGGGTTACCATCTCCTTGAACTCATGAATCACAAGTCTCTCAAATTATTCGACAATAATCTATTGTTCTATCAAATTATCACATGCTCCTCAAAAGGGTATAATGCTCAAGATCCATAGACTCCCAAGATATTTGGGCAACAATCAATATTAAGTTCACTAGTTCACTATTTGTCTTTAAAAATAAAACTTCACAATACATGCATTCTTAGTGTTGTGAGCAAAACAAAAAGGAAACACAAAATTATATGCTTCTCATACAAAACATCATTTTTGTGAGAGAAAATAACTTGAGAAGATAAAAATCCTCTAGCCTCCTATGTAACCTACCTCCAATAGTGAAAGGAAAAAAAACTATTCATTTCTAGTATCTTCAAAACATAATCATAAAAAAAAAGCATCATCTAGTGGATCCTCATCCTCAACATAGTCCTCATTTGATTTTTCTTTGATTTTTTTCTCAAGATCATCACTAGCTCAAGTTGTACAAGTCCAACTTGTGTGATCCTTTTTCTTACAATAATAATATTTACTTTTATTTTTAATTATTTCCTCATGACTATACTGTATTCTCATGTTGAGAATCGACTTTTGAATATTCTTCATTTGTCCTTTTGCTTAAAAGGTTGAAATAATATCTTCTAGTGTTTAAGAAGCTATTTGACTAAGTGAAAAAATAACATAATTATATTTTGAAGGACACATGTTTAATAAAATAGCCTATCATCATCATCACCTACTAGAGCCTTGATTTCAACCATTAATCTAATGAGAGGCCTAAAATTCTTATGTGATTTGACATCGTTATTTTATATTCCATTTTGAATCTAAATAGTTGAAGTTTTATGATTTTTTTTTATTAACTACATTTGTTCTAAATATTTTATTCAAACTATCTCAAATTTATGATGATGATTTGTTTAAATCTTTAAGATATAACTCAATGTTGGCAAGGGAAAGGCCAATAATAACTTTAGCTCTATCATCTCTTTTATGCCATTCCAATAGCTTATTTGCATCTATAGATGATGCTTCGTTCCCATTCACTATTCATCATAAATTAGTTCTTATTAATTAGTTGCATTTGAATTTGTGTTTTTAAGAATGACAATGGAAGTTAAAATAACTGTCTAATGGAACCTCCATTTAATAAAGATGCAAAATAATACCAACCTTATCACTCCAAAAAGCTAATATTAATCTTTATATAATTTAGTAATTTACAAAGCTTATTTTTTTTTGTAATATTTCTTACCATGCTGTGTCTTGTTCATTGTTTAAATATTGAATAAATATGTGTTGCATAGCCAATTTCACCAAAAATAGGCAAAAAAGGACCCAACAATTTTTAGAGACTTGGTGGAGTCAATATTGAAATTGTAGAGTTCGACCTTTTGAATATTGCATGAGTATGAAATAAGAGTTTAGCTTGAAGCTTCAACTTTTGTGTGCATTGTATTTCCAACCAAAGGGAATATTTCCAATCTATTTTCCCTTGCTACAAAAATTTGAAATGAACAATCTACATGCCCATTGCACTGCATAAATTTTAATGATTTTTCATGGGGCAACAATTGCCTTGGGCTCTAATACCAAATTAGAAAACTTGAGCATTTTTATTTTATATAATAAAAGATATGAAAACTAATTATATTATTGAGAGTTCACACTTCAATGCATTATAATGTGGCTTTTATAAAGCCTTTCCATCTTAACTTCTCATACATACCTATAAGAATGCAACTAATTATTAAATAATAAAAGTGTCAAGTCACTAAAGTGACTTTATTGTTGTAAACTCTAATATTTCAACATTTTAAAGATAGCTTGGAAGACCACAATTGACTTGGATGTTGAAATTTGGGCCAAATATGACACCAGGTTTGGGGCATTGTTTGAGTTGTAGTTTTAAAAAACTACTCTTGGTTTGTGATTTTATATTTGCCTATTTATTGGTGCTTGGGAATGGAGTATGTATGATTGATTTGTAGGTAGTGTTATGCTATAGAAATTTCTCTAATCTACATATTGGTGATACTCCTATAAGGGTATGTACCCAAATATTGTATTTTGTTGAAAATACAATTGATTCATAGTTTGGGGAGTGGATTTTTTTTTCTCTCAAAAAGGTTTTCTCAATGTAAATTTATGTGTTATGATATATTTTCTTATGCATTCTTTCTTGTAATTGTAAGATCAATTCTTTATATGTATACCCTCTCTAAAAATTTAGTGTAGGAAGTCTATTTCATACAATTGCTTTCTTTCATTATTTGAGCTTGTTAATATTTTGTAATCAAATTGCACAATTTATCCATAATATTTAATATTTGTATTAATTAATATGTAATGCATATGCTATTGCAACATTTGATATTAAAAATAATCATATATTTCTAGGAGCGATGAACAAGAACTAGAGTTTGGGCATTGGTTTTAGATACCATGGGGGTGGGAAGACCACTAGTGATGAAGATGGAGAGGAGGATTTAGAGGATGAGGATGATGATTTTTGGGAGGGAGTTGAGGAGGATTAACAACCATTGAACTGTCTTCTTGACGCTTGGTTGATTGGTATTCATCTTGTCTCCCTTATAACTACTAGGATTGTTTTCATGGTAAATTGCATTGATCCATCAAAGAACCTTAAGATGCATATGGGGTTCCTTTTCTAGGTAGTAGCCCTTGCTAGCCTCTTCATTAATGTCTCAACTAAGGAATTTTATGAAGTGAACGATGGGTTGGGATTTTTTGGTAGGAGCCCTGAAAGGGTTGTGTCAAGTGTCTTTTCCTCCATGATGAGCAAAGTTTTTATCTAATAAATTTGATGACATTGTTGCCTCTATTGATGCGCTCTAAGGTCCTTTCTTTGAGTGTATGTTGAATACCATTTCGATCCCTCTTGTGTATGGAACTAATTTGGCCTTCTAGTCTTGGCCAAGGTTTGGATTTGGAGATGAAGGATGCTTCTCTTGCGATTGATACATTGGTTGTGAGGTCCCTAGATGTGTGTGGTAGTTTTCTTAGTTTTGATAATTATTTTTCATATGAGTCTCTTGAAAGGGAAGTCTCTTGTACCTCTCTAAGGACTCTTAATACTTTGATGGACAAATCTTCTACTTATATGTATAGTGTCCTAATCGAGAGGTTCCTTAGTCTCTTAAATGAATACCAATGTTATTTGTAGTTGGGTATTCAAAAGATGGAATGTTTTAGGTTTGCTTTGAGTGGAAGCCTTTTTAAAAAAGTTCGTCTTATTCTCCTTTCAATCTATTGATGATTTCAATAGAGTTATGTAGGGAGGTCTCTAGTTTCTTGGTAGATAATGCATGCAAAAAATTGTGCTAAATAAAATCATTGAAATGACAATAAACAACAATAAGCAAGCATGAAATTCAACCACACTCAAGATTAGGACACTAAAAAGGAAATCAAGAAAGCTAATTAATGAACAAGAAAATAGAAAACTCTCCCATTTTCCTTGATTTGGTTGTCCTTCTATTTGATGTGTGCTCGATCTACGCTTCCAGGAGTACTTGTAGAGGCTCCATGATTATGCAAAATGCAAGACTCTAAGCTAATGGTGGATGCAAATGGATGTGACATGAGTAATTAAAATGACATTACGATGATATGGTTGCATTAAAGTGGATGATTTGCAAAGATAAATGGAGGGAATAAATAGAATTTGATGGAAATGAGAGGAGGTTTGAGGATGTGCCACTTGTCTCACTTGAGGACAAGTGGCAATGGAAGGATTGATAAGTGTCCTTGAGAAGGGAAAGTGTCATGAGAGGAAATGACAAGTGTAAACAAGTACACATGTCAATTCTGGGAGGTAGCCACCCAAAATTAGTTTCATTTCCTAATATTTAGGAATTAGGAATGTGCAAACACATGTGAAGGGGGAGGTTAGAAGGGATAAGGTTGGTTAGGAGACTTGGGTTAGTTAGTGGGTTATGCTAGAAGAAGGGTTAGATGGGGGGTTAAGGTTAGGAGACATGTGACTCAATTAGATTATTTGAATGATTTAAATCCGAATAAAGGAAAAAAGGATGACATGATCTAAATAGAATAATTAAATTATTTTATTTAGTAGAAGAAAGACAAAGGGGGATTGATTAATTAAAATATTAATCAATTAATTGGAAGGGGATGCTACATGTAATTAAATAATTATAATTACCTAGTTAATACATGCAACTAAGGGAATTAAATTTGAATAAATTAATTAACCAAATTTAATTGTCTATATTTTGCCCCTCTTTGCAATGACACTAGAATAGCATCGATGAAAAGAAAACAAGACACAAACAATTGGAAGAAGACAAAAGCAAAAAGATGCCCTAGACAAAAAATGATGATAGGATAGGGGTGACGACAAATGGAGGATGAGCTAGGGATATGATGTGTATGTCATTATGCTTATGATATATGATGTGATTATGATATGAGATATTGTGATGATTTCTTATATGATATGCACTGATGAATTTGTGATGCAAGATGTGATGTGTTGATGCATTGATCTATGTGACTAATATGAAGGTGTATGGCATGGATGTATGCATGACCTGGTAAATGTATGAATGAATATGTAAGATTTGGATAGTGTATTGTTATGGGTGTGATTATGCAGGGTGAGATGTAGATGTCTATAGATGAACATGTTGTGGATGCATATGGGTCATGCACTAACCTATCTCATGATGCAGGATGTGATGTAGAGATATGATGTGAATGGATTATGTGCCAACCCATTTGTGATGTAGGATTTGATGCATGCAGTAACTATGAGGATGCAAATGTAGTGAATGTAGGACTACCATAAGGATGCACACAAAATTCTCCAAGGGTATTTGACGAGGACACCATACTGAAGAAAAACGGTAGGGACATGTGCACATTCTCCATTATGAACAAGAACAAAAAAGAAATAGATGAATGCAATACAACAAAAAATGCAGATGAAGGTATCATGAAGTGTGAACACCCCTGGAATGGGCTACCAATGTAGCTGTAGCATCCTAAATTTTACTCCCTTACAATTTTGTCCTTACTTGGCATTCATCCTCTAAGGCTTGTTTAAAACATCGATTTCACCCACACTATGCATTTTCACTCAAATTTTCATGTTCTGCACTTCATTCCCCAAGATCCTAGGCCTTTGATGTCTAGGACTAGCGCACCCACACCTTGGTCCTCAGGGAGAAGAGCACATAGTGCCATTGTCCTCTTCAAAAGGGCCCATTTTGGGGCCTCACAATGGTAACATAAATTAATAGGGAACCTAGATCCCGTGTTAGCTCATGTCGGAAAATTAATTTATTTTTTGACCAGCATGTATAAAAGGTCTACTCCTCTAATTTTGATATACCTCTAATCACATTTTCATATCAAGGATTCATAATTCAAATCCAACTGAGCAATAATTTAGTCTTTTTTCAAGCATTGGAGCAAAGATTCAAGCATTGGAGATGACATTTATGTTCTATGTTTTATGAGGACTATCTACGTGAAACCTTAATTCCTTGTGAAGACAAACAAAACTTCATTAAAAGGTATATCATTAGTGTTTCAATTATTTTCAACATTTCCCTCAAGAGGAAATTGTTTCCATTATTGTACTTCATTTAAAGTTCAATTTTATTTCATTTTTAATTCGAAAATTGGGGTTTGACTTAAGACAAGCCCCTATTCCTAACCATTTTCCCTTTTTTATTGTGTGCAGGAATAGGTACAAAGCTGTAATTTTCAGGATCAACATTATTTATAGAGATGAACAAGTTCCCCTTTGGACGACAAAAAATTTAGAGGATTAGAGCGACAGGCATTCCAGTCTCGACAATTTAGGTCAACCTTCTAGGATCATATCCAAACATTCACATATTGTTTAGATCCAGGTTTGTGGCCCCATTTGATGATCGTAGCTCACTGTTTATGCATAAATGCTTCAATTTACACACATTTACCCTAATTTCAACATCATTAATTAAATCAATTTAATTTAAAGTGAAAGAAGAGGCACATCTAAAATCCCTGGAATTTGATTAGAATCTTAGTCTTTTAGGCTTAGATCTATCAAATTCCATCTTTCCCTAACGTGAAGGTCCCTAATAAAAAATTAATGGTTTTACTACATCATTGGGTGAAACTCTAGTTTTTCACCCTTTATATTAGCAAGAACATATTTTGATTTAGCATTGTATGCAATATACCAGGGTACAAGGGACCAAGGTGATTGCACAACCAATGCATGGACCGACTCAACAAATAGACATAAGAGATTGGTCTAGCACCACACCGAGTTATAGATAAATTTGCAGAAAATGATGCTAGATAAACCACAAGCAGAAGATATGGCCCCACGTAGCATGAGATATCTGAGACCTCATGAGGGTACAACATGAGTAACATCAAGCAAATACATGCTAAGGAAAATAAAAACAACAAGATCACACCCCCAATTTTGTTATTCCTAGTGCACCATGATATGAAGTATCATGGTGATCAAGAGGAAACAAAATGAAGGAGCTCAAAAAGATTAAAAAGATAAAAAAGAATCAAAGCCAACACAAATGCCTTAAACATATTTTTCCAAAAGGGTGTCTGACAGATGGGATTTGACGATGTTTAACTTGAGGAAGGATACATCCTGCATAGACTAAATCGATGAGGGATCAATAAAACTAGACAAACAAAAGTACCTAATACAAGCATGATGACAAAGACGATCAAGAAAGGTTGTTGAAAAACTAGTTGTTGGGATATGATCTTGATGACATGACCGACACACATGTACAACTAACACTTATGTACAAGGCACACACCTATACAATTGATACGACAACTACAAAGCAAAACCAACAACTGAATAAGACAGGACCGACACTATGTGCAACTAATCAACACTTATATACAAATAACTCTATATAGGAGATGAAAACATAGGTAATCAAAATGAGAAGCGTAAGGAAAAGAAGATGGATGTGAATCATGGAAGGAGAGATGTAGGTAGCGAAAGATACTATGCGGAGAAGGAGGATGCGAAGGGGGTGCTAATGAAGGCAAGTAGTGAAAGATACTGCACTAGGAAAGGTGGACATGGGGAGCTAAGGGATAATGGAACTACCCTTTACACACAATGCCTATTTATAGGTTTTCACCATGTGTACATGGCCAAGATGCCACAGGAAGGGGTTTTCACCATAGGATGAAATTATTTCTCTTTACTATTTTTGAAACCTTTTTTGACTTTTCCATTTTGTTTGTATTTTTTGCTTTTGAAAAGTGGGGCATCTTGCTGGGGACTATGCATAGAATCTTTTCAGGTGCATGATGTTGAGGGGATCATGGAGAGGTTCCCCTTTTGGAGTGGATAACTGGTAGGCCCCCAAACCATACTTAGCAGTAACTATATATGAACCAATCCAGTTTAGTGCAAACTTTCCTTTTGTTTCTCGATCCTGCTGATTTCGAGGATTCTCCCATAGGTCAAGGTCACAACTTCAAAATCATGAGGGTAAAGTTTCTTTTGATACAGATTCTTGATCCAAGTCTGATAAATTGATGTAGAGGAAAGATTTCAATTCAAACAAATCCACAAAGATCCATAATGATCTCATCAATGCATTCTAGATGCATACTATGTGCTCATTCCTAAACACCTTCCCACTAGGTCTATTAGGCACATATTCTTATCATTATTTCCCAATACTATTCAATATTAACTTACTAATAATTTTCCCATGCATTTTTTATCCTTTTAAAACACCACTCTCAATTAAGCAACTCAAACTATGCACTAACACACCAAACTCTCATTGCCAAGGACTGAAAAATTGTCTCCTTTTAGGCCTAACAATAGCACATTCTTCAACTTTGTTTAATTCCATATATGATCAGGCCTGCCCAAGCCTTATACAATGCATTGAGAGGCTGTCTTACCAATGTTTCCATTGAGAAAACAAAAAAAATCTATTAACACCAAACCCTCTTTGAACGAGATTTTCAAACTATCACACTGTAATATGAAAATAACATTCATTATTAACCCATATAAATAAATGAATCAAGATTTTTTTCTTTTTAAGGACTGTGGGTAGCATTGGTGCAAATATTTACACAAGGTTTCGTCAATTTTCAACCATGGAAACTCATTTTATGAATTAATTTTACTTGTTGAAAACCCTAGTTTTTGAATAGGCCTGTACTCACCAAAAATGACATAACTCATTCAAAACTTAATGAAATTTTCTCAGAACAAAATAATATTAAACTATACTCATGTATTCAACTTTTTCCATTGGTTTTAGTCCTATACTGTACCGTACATGGCCATACCATCAAAAAATTAGACTGAAAAATAGTAAAAATTGGAAAATGTAGTCCCATTCCATGTCAAATTTCACTTTCTTTTTCATTCCAACCCATCCACACCCTTGGGTTCATGGAATCATAGGTTTTACATCTCTTTTCCATTCAACTACCAACATCCAAAACTACTGAACCACCTCTAACCACTTGGTTAACAACATATGACAACTTTTTACACCTTTTGTTGACAAAATTGACAACATTTTGCAACTTTTTTTAACAATATTGACAACTAATCCCTAAAGCATTCTAAAATGGTCTTTAATGACCCCAAATGGTCTCAGATGACCTTATTTGTTTAAAACACATCAAAGCAACTCAAAAAATTTGCAACATGACATAAAAATGCATCCAAATATTCTATTGAATCATAAATGTACAACTAATTGTAGGCTCGTTGACCCTTTTCATCAAGGAGATGCAATCATGCGAGCCTAGCCACTCAAAAGTCTTCATTGGAAACAAAGTCTTTCAGTGATATGCGTAAAGATGGGATCTCAACCTTGATTGGTAAGATAGATTATGCACCATATATAAGGGAATATGGGGTGGATCCAATTAGGGTTCGAATGTGGGTGCGATAAGCCCAAAGGACATGGTCAAAGTGGAGATGCTAGTAATAACCAATTTGATTGACAACCTTTTTGAGAATACACAACAAGGTCTTATTGATTGCCTCAGTCTAGTCATTTCCTTGGGGATAAGAGGGGGTGGACCAACAATGCTGAATATAGAAAGTAGAAGAAAGATCATGCATGTGTTGGTTTCTAAAAGGGGTTGCATTTTTACAGATAATAGTAGAGGGAACACCATAGTGACAAATAATATGATAGAGGATAAACTTGGAAATCTATACCCTAGTAGTGAATGTGAGGGGAATAGCTTCAACCCATTTGGTAAAATATATAGTAGCTACAATGATAAACTTATGACCATCAGATGAAGGGGAATGAATCTTACCAATGAGGTTGAGATCCCATGTAGAAAAAGGCCATGGCATTGCAATACACTGCAATTTTTGTGTGGGGACATGAATCAAATCTTTGTGTCGTTGACAAGGTACACACCTTTTGATGAACTCACAATAATCATGTTTCATATTGGGCCAATAATATCCCACTCTCAATAGTTGTTTGGTCAAGACATATCCACTTGTATAAGCACCACATGATTTGACATGCACTTTTTTCATTAGGAGATTATCTTCATTGGCATCGAGACATCTAGTGAGTAAGTCGTCGTAGCCTTGACTATATAGATTATCTCCTATAATCATAAAATGGGTGGCTCAACGTATGAGGTTTTTGTGTTCAGTTTGAGATAGGTTTAGGGGGAGGATATCATCTTTAAGGTAGGCATATATGTTCTGTACCAAGGAGATTGGGGACCAACAATATTACACACCATCTCCATGTGAGATGTCTTGAATGCAAGCTGAAGGAATTGCTCGACTAAGAATTCATAGTTAAGGGTGTTAGACTCTATATCAAGAAGTTATCCTATAGTAGCGATGGCATCCACGACTTTATTTTGTACTTTTGGAATCTGGTCAAACACAATAGAGTGGAAGTTCTTCTTGAGATCATTGACCATCCATTTATAAGGTAACAATTTATCATCCTTGATTTGATAATCATCATTAACTTGCCTTACGATTAGCTAAGGATCCCCATAAACTTGGAAATCCTTGATGTTTCATTAAATAGTTATTTTGAGACCTGTTATCAAACCTTCTTACTCAATGATGTTATTTGTGCACAAAAAGGTTAACTTGAAAGACTTTGGAATAAGATCTCATTGGGGTGTAATGAAAATAAAACCAACCCCCGATCTTTTCTATGTATGTGATCCATCAAAATAGAGTTTCCATGGGGGCTGAGTCAAGACAATGCAAACATATTTATTAGGGAATTCAGTAACCAAAGGATAAACATCTACTAGTGGTGCTTCAACCAATTGATCCACTATAACCTATACCTTAATGGCCTTTCGGTCCACATACTAAATATCAATTCACTAAGAAGAATGACCCATTGTGTCATGTAACCTGTAAGAGTTTTCTTTAAAGGGTCATTTTTGCAAATGAGGTAAACAGTGCGGCTCAACATGTAGTGACAAAGATTTTGAGTGTAAAAAATAATTGCTAGACACAATTTCTCCATAGGCTTATAATTGAGCTCATAATCATCTGAAGTACAACTAATATTAGATGGCATGTTCCTTTCCTTGATCATCATGTTGGGAAAGCAATGCCCTCAATGAAACTGAAGTGACTGAAATATACAATAATAAGGGCTTGCTTAGGACGGGGGGCATTCATATTGGGGATTGGCTATATACTCATTTATCTTATCAAAAGGCTTGTTGGCAAGGGATATCCCATTTGAACATCATGCCCTTCTTCAAGAGATGGGGAAAGGGTTGGCACTTGTTTGCAAGTTGGGAAATGAACCATTTGATGGACTATAGTTTCCCTTGTATGCTTCTCAGATCTTTCAATGTTTTAGGTAGAGGCATCTCTAAAATTGCTCTGAATTTCTTGGGATCAACTTCAATCCCCCGTCTGGACACTGAAATTGAGGAGCTTCCAGATGTAATACCAAAACCACACTTCTTGAGGCTCAGGTGTAGTTGATACTTGAAAAAACGCTCAAATATGCATTCCAATATGGTTGGATGTTTGACCCTAGTTTTAGATTTGCCTAATATGTCATTCACATACTCCACCAATATCTTGTGCATAAGGTCATGGAAAATCACTGTCATAGCACGTTGATATGTAGCACCTACATTCTTGAGACCAAATGACATGACTTGGTAACAAAAAGTTCCCTAAGGAGTTGTGAATGCTATTTTGTGCTGATCCTCTTCTGCAATCTTTATTTGATTATAGCATGATAAACTATCCATGAGGGAGAGCATTTCATGTCCTATTGTTAAGTCGACGAGGATGTCGATGTTGGAAGTGGAAAGTCATATTTGGGACAAGATTTTTTGAGCTCTGTAAAGTCTGTATAGATTCTAATGGCTTCATTGGGTTTGGAAATAGGCACCATGTTGGAAATCCATTCTAAATAATCAATAGGCTAGATGAATTTAGCTTGCCGTAACTTTTCTAGCTCTTCTTTGACTAACAATGCTACTCGGGGGTGCATCTTTCTCAGTTTTTGTTTAATTGGCTTTGCATCAGGCGTTACAATAAGGTGGTGTACTATCAGATTTAAATTCAAGATGAACATATCAAGATAAGACTAGGCAAAGTAAATAGGCCATCATTGAAGAATCTGTGTGAACACTTGAAGCTTTTTTGCGAACAATGAGGCAACAACATGTGTGATGCGGGGATTTTCTGTGGTACCCAGGTTGATAGGTTGAGTCTCATAAAAAAGGATGGGGAATCTATCCGGCCACTGTATATCCATAAGGGGAAGGGGAGAATCCTCATCTTCTAGCACCTCTGAGAGGTTTTTGCTAGAAGATACACCCTTTCTTTTTACTATTTTATGATCTATAGGTGCCTCAGAGAGGTTTTCACCAAGATGCTCTTTCTTTTTTATTTCTTTTTCACTTTTGCGGTTAAGGATATCCTCTTCCTCAAAATAGCCTTGAGGATCTAACTTGTAGACTGTGTTTGGAGCTGGATCCGGATATGGTGCACATTCAGTTGCACCCAAGAATTCTAGGAGCACTGCATCATTTTCGAAAGTGTCAAGGTGTGCAATAGTTTGGCCCCAATCGATAAGTTCAGGATGGTGAAGAGAAAGGTCAATCAAAAGGATAGATGTGTCAAAAAGGTTGGAAGTACCAAAGGTTGAGGATTTTTCTATATCATCATACACATGTTTAACAGCTTCCTGAGGTATGTCTTCGATGCCAATGAAGCTACTTTCATCATTTCGAGAAGTACTGGCCAAAGTTGAGGTTTCATTGAAAGGATATCCAAAACCAAGCCTTTGATGATACACATTAGGAGTTGGGTCCACAAGTCTTTTGATCCCTTGTTCTTCATGTCCTAGTCCTCCACCTTGATAATCCCATCATCTAATGGCTAGCTTGTGGGATGTTGAGTATTTGTCTTTGAAGTAATCAAGATGGGCATCTTTATCTTTAGGAGGATCTTTATAGAGACATTGATTGATATCTCCCTCTATGACTTCTTGATTTAGCTCTCCATTGGATTGAAATGTGGTGTTCCCAAATGTCAAAACTGTAGATTCTTTCTTTTTCTGCTATTTGGTGGGTTTGTTTGTGAGTATGAGGATCTAATGGGAGATCCCGAATTGTAAAGGTTCCTTGAAAAGTATATTCTCCACAACCAGCATCGTTGATCTTGATTTGGGAAAAACAGGATGAGATGGATGTCTTCTCTTTAACGAAAAACAAGTATTGTGTCAAGATCAACATAGGAAGGGGATGAAGCAGCCTGAGAAGTGATGATGTTGATCCCAGGGCAATGGTATGCATAGGGCGATGAGGCTTTGAGGGCTTGACAATACTCAAATGATTAGTAGTCTCCATAGATGGTAGTTTCACAACCTTTATATGTAAATTTTAAGCATTGGTGGAAGGTAGATGGGATGACTTGCATGACATGGATATAGGGATGACCAAGAAGGATATTAAATGGAAGGTCAAGATCAATGATATAGCACAATGTGCTATTTGCCACTGGACCCACCTGAATAGGGATATTGATCATACTCACTGAACTTCTTGTAGCATTATTATAAGCCTTTATAGTGATGCATTGATTGTGCATGTCAGTGAAAATAAACCCCACTTGAGTAACAAACATAAAATGTACATAGAATTAGGGCCGAACCATTATCAATTAGGACATGTTTCACTTTGAATTTCTTGACAATAGCTTTGATATTTAGTAGAAAAATGTGATTAGGATCGAGGACTATAGCATCAGACTGGGTGAAGCTTAGGTGATACATGGAAGACAAGTGTGCTACCATGAATTGAAATTGGGTAGCATCAATATTGTTGGGAACATATGCTGCTTGCAAAGTGCGTGTAAGGATCTCTTGATGAGCAAGTGACGATTTGAGAAAATCCAAGATGGAGATTTTCAGCAGGAGTCTTCCCTAAATGCTCTCGTTTACAAAAGGGAATACAATTGCAATTTTATTTGCTAATACATTGAAAAAGAATAAAATCTAATATATTTTTAGTCAATAGTCTATTAATGGGGTGAAACCCCACCAGTTCTCATGTTTGACTCCACCTTAAATGCTCTAAAATGCCTTGCCTCTCCCATGTCACCTCATCCACAACTCAAGCTTACCATGGTGTTACCTATTTAAATCGTATCACATGATTTGGATTGGAAAAATTGTCTATCCAGGTGCATATTTAAGTCTGCGTTTTGAAACTTCAATGCACCATTATTGTTTTGATGGGAAATGAGATTAATGACCAAATGAGAATTTAACATTTTTTTAAGACTCTGGCCGTGCAAGCTGCATTTGGTAGGAATTTGAAACTCACCTCGTACGGAATTTGGGGAAGGGGTCCCAGGCCCACACGGTTTGCGGGGGCCCTTCCCTTTTTTTAATAATTTAAAAAAAATCAAAAGCCCCACCATAATTAAAAGGAAAATAATATAATATAATAATTATAATTAATAAATAAAAAAAAAAATTATAATTAATAAAAACAAATAATATAATTATTCATTTTTAAAACATTAAAAATATTTATAAAACATGAATAAAATAAATAAAATAATATTACATAATAAAATTAATATAATATTAATAAATTGTAATGATTAAATGAAAAGTAAATTTATGAAATAATTAAAATAAAAATAATATAATATTATAAATACAATATAATTAATCTTTTTAAAATAATTATAATATTATTTCTTGCTTCCTTGGTACATGAGTAGTTTTTCTTTATAAGGATAATCAAAAGACATGCATATATTAAAACTTTTATGCTTATATATTGTAGGATATGCCACACATGGTTCTTTATAGCCAAGTTATGTTCATTATACAATGTAGTATGATAAGATGGATAAGTAGCTACTTAAGTCTTCATCATCTTTTCTCTTTGTTGATCTTCTAATCCTGAAACTTGAAACTTGCATAAATGATGCATATAATTTTTGAGTTCACATGGTAACTCCTTAAGAATCTTCGCAAATATATCCAATGAAAGATTATTCAAATCTATACTAGTTTATGATGATTACCATCATTTTTGACTACTTTTTCCTTTATGTATAAATTAAACACATTGATGAAAAATAAAGGGAACTTCTTTACGCTACTCTAACATGGTTTACCAAGTACCACAAAAAATCCATTTGAAGATGGAATCACATGACATAATATTATTAGTTCTTTATGATCACTCTCAAATGTAAAATAATTCAAACCAAGGTTTCAAGGAAAAAATTATTAGTCATTCTTAATGTGAGTCCAAAATGTGCATATTCTTGATGCTTAAAGTGACTATTAAATAAAATATCTTATGTACATGTGTTAGACTGTTATACATTATCAATGTGAAATTCGGTACGTGAAGTGCATCTAAGGCTATCGGTGATATATAATGGATCATACTAGTTATTTTATGGAATCTCTTCATCAAAAAAATGTAACTGATGGAGTAGCATGACACAAAGATATATATCTAGAGTGTGTCATACTCAAAAAAATATTTGTGTGTCATTGTTGATGAGAATTGTAAAGTGGAAAATTTGGGCTTAGCAAATTCACCACATGGAAGGGGGAAATCACTAAGCCGATTTTCACTTGGAGGACTTCACATTCAAAAGGGATGAATCCACTAGATCCAATCCTAAATGACACAAGGACTGAATACTAAGTAGATTGATTGTGTTTGGAATGTGTTTGACCCCCTTTTGTAAGTTTAATGAGTAAAGTGCTAAAATTGAAAACAAAGTAAGTGAAAACAACGAGCTACAAATTTGGGATTCAGTCATGCACCTAGATCTAAGAAGTTTGAGATGATTCGGAGTTGCTCATTGAAATCTGTCGAAAGTTGCAAGGATCGTGTGTCCGAACCAAGTTGCCCTCCTATCGGTCCTCCAAATTTTCCATGCGTCGAAAAGGGTATTTCTATATCTGGAAATAAAGCTTAATTCCAGAGGTACAATTGCACACCTGTTTCCTGCCAACAAAAAGAAGAATAAAGGGGTTGGGAATAGGGGTTTGACTAAGTCAAACCCCGATTTGGAATCAACCATGAATGAAATACAACAAATGCTTGAAATAAATAATGGAAAGGTATACCTTTAGATCTGCAATAGAAGATGATGATGCTTTTCTTCTTGAATGTAATCACATATGTTGTATGAAATGGCATGAACATGGCAAAACCCTAACACACACACATGCTTGCAAATGAATGAAGTAATTTTTCTCCAATGGATAGATGAAGAATATGCAACCTTGAAGAATGCTTGATGATGAATGCTTGAGATCCAATTTCTCTTTCATGAATGCATATCCAAATGAGAGGGGAAGACCTCCTTATATACCTACCTGCCATCAAACATTTAATTTTCTGACATAGGCCGACATGTGGAATCAATTTCTGCTCAAATTTGAGATAGGGCCTAGGGGCCAAAATAGGTCCCAATTAGGGAGGATCAGGGCATGACACCCTAGTCCTACCCCAAATTGGGTTAGGAACAAGGGGCCCCGACATAGTGCAAGATGAAAACATGAAGTTTATTGCAATGGGGAGGCATAAATAGATCTCGTTTAAGTGTAGGGATGAGACCACTAAGGTGAGGGTCCCAAATGTGATCAAAATTGCAAAGGGGTGCAATTTTAGGATGCTACAAGAATATACTTAAAAATCACATGAAAATTTTGTCAATGCATGTATGTACCATAGTAAAAAAGGACATTTCATGAGATGCATTAATATTATATTTGAATGACTTGTAAATAGACTAGCTTAAATATTCAAATTCTGGTTAGGGAAGCAACTAAACAATTGTCCCTATTAGCAACACCCTTAATATGTTTCATACTAGTATAGATTAAATTTCACATTGGTTTCAATTCCTAAAGTAGCATAATGTTTGAGCTATAGGCCCTCTTTAAACAATATGAAATTAAGAACATCCATAATTATAAAATTTGCAATAACTATAAATTATACATAAAGGTGAAGTGAAACTAACTATTCATTATGTATAAGAAGTAAATTAGCACTAAAAAAAGGGTAAGAATTTATAAGGGTAGAACCATTTAAATGTTGAGAAGGTTGAATAATTTACCACCTTATATTTCTAGTGGAAAAGGTTTAAATTCAAAAACATGTCAATAATATTATTAAGTTTGCTTAATTGTGACATTGAGAGCGAGGTAATCATTAAGGTATGCATTCTAAATTTATTTTAAAATGTACAAAACATTAGAGATGTTGAGCTATGTTTGCTTGAAACTCTGAGAGCCTCTACCAATTTCTACTCTCTTGTAATTATATAGAAGAAAAAAATGATGTACATATATAATATGAAAGTGAAAAGTACAATATACAGATGATGTGTCTATTGTGAATCTTGAACCTACTCCCTCCATGCTCTCATTGTTAATGTGGAAGGTGATCAAATTTGCATATTGAAACAATATCTTTCCTCCCCAACCATTAGTGTAGAAAATTATTTGTAATAGTGTTGATCATGATCGACCATTATACTATCACCAAAACCTGTACATTACATACTTTAGTTATAAATTAATTTATAAATTTAATCTTCAAACTTGTTAGATTTTTTTTTCATATTTTTTAACCTTCTCCAGTTTGCATTGCATTTGTTGTTTCTGGCGTTTAGTTAAGATCAATATGAATTGGTAAGCTATGTTGTCCGCTATTTTTTTGATAATCTAAAACTACAATTACATGTATATTCAATAAATCAACATAGAAAAAATGTTAAGTGTAAGATTGCAATATGCAGGTAACGTAAATAATATTGACATTCTTAATTACTTGGAATGGTTTGTTAAAATGTTTGATTCAGAAAAACATCGATAGCTAATGATGTTCAAGTTCCACAAAATGCACCCGCTAATTGTTTGATTAAGTATAGAAAAGAGGTTAGAAATAAAAACTTAGCAATTTTACAATTAATGAATCAACACATTTGATAGTTAGAAAATTACCATCTATAATTTGCATGTCATCTACTATTGATTGGTTCAGATCAATATAGAAAGGGAATCAACGTCGTCAAGTATTCTCTTGATCATCCAAAGCTACAATCACATACTTTTTACATATGAAATAATAGCAAGAATTATATTACAATGAAAAACAGTAAAATAAATTAGAATAGATGTATTCATTATGTTGTTCCCTGAACCTCTTCTTGTATGGTAATGCCCGAACGATTTAAGACCCTTTTTTTCTTTTGTTTTCTACCTCTTGTACAAGGGAACTCGAATTCTTCATGCTCTGCTACTGTTTCAACTAAAATATTTTCATTGAATTCTTCACCACTTGCAACCCCAATTACATTTTGATCTTCTGATGGATTGCAAGTATATGTGATTGGACTAATAATTTATTAAGTTTAAGAACCATTAAAAATAAATAAATAAATTACTATGAAAACTATATAAATATCACCAATGATATTATTCTCATAACTGGAACTCCCACTAACATCATTATCACCATCAACTAATATAGTGACACCATTTTCAATTCAATGAAAATATTTTAGTTAGTTTAGAGATTATTACAAGATATCAAGAACATACTCAAATGACAAAAATCACTTACCAACAACTTGACCTTGTTCATTTGTTTGGTTTCTATTTACAAGATCTAGTGTCTTTAACACATGCTTGCATGTGTTACCTCTTTTTGCCCATTAACAATCATACACATGCAAATCTGGTCCAAATTTTCTGACAAGGTACCATTTTGTTGGATCTGTTTGACTTTTTATTTTATATGTGTTGGGGAGGAGAATTGTTACATCCCACTTGTGCCCTAGTTGTTTATATGCTATTTTACGCCATTTTGTTTGTGCCCTAGTTGTTTTATACTATGTTAATTGTGCTCTAGATGTTTCATGTTTTAATTGAATGATTGTGCCCTAGATGTTTCATGTTTTAATTGAATGATGATGCCCTAAATGTTCATGTTATAATTGAATGATGTTATTTGTGCTCAATATAATGAAATGATGACTCATAACTGATGTTTTGATATTTAAGATGATAACATTTGAGATGTTTATTTTTGTTGATAATATTTTTAAAATGTTAGAGTTATGACAAGATTTCAGGCTAACTGTTTGAACTTGCCAAGTGTATGCAGGAGTTCATCGTCCTCCGATAAGGGAGGGGAAGTATCATCAGGTCGAGAAGGAAGGAAAGAGAACTCATGCCATCTAGAAACCATAACCATAAGTTGAGTTTGGTCGTCTCATGATTGACCCTGTCTTTCCTCAACCTGTTGTGTCGGGTAACCCTAATTTGCTCTGTATAGGAGTTTTTAGGGTTTCACAACTCTCACTCGTAGATTGGATTCCAAGTTAATTTATTATTATTTTAATTATGAAATTTAATCATTTTTATCACTTATGTTTTAATATAATTTATACATGTTTATATATATATATATATATATATATATATATATATATATATATATATATATATATATATATATATAAAAAAAAAAGTGGATTATTCCACTAAACTTTTTTATTAATATTTTTTATTTTTTACATAGGATTCAAAGAGCATACTAGAGGAAAGAACCCTGGGAAGAAAACCTCCAGTCACAGCTCATAAAATAAACCTATAGTATCTAACGGATCAGTTTATACACCCTGCCCAAAACCACATACAAAATGCGGTCACACCACATATAATATCAATTTTGCATAGAGCCCATATGACAATTTGCCCAAAAAAAAAACCAATCGGATAATTTTCAAATGTAGACTCCACAACTGCTATCAATGGAAGAAGACATAATTTTCCAAAGCCCTGTGCCAAATCCCATGAGCCAAAAAGCTTCCGGCCAAAAAAGAAAGTATCGAAAAACCTTTGGAAAAACACTATTGTATCAAATACTATGAGCTCGAACTCTCCTCCAGACAACGAACATGAATACTTGAAATGAAAGGGGAAAGCGTGAATAATTATCATCATAAAATTTTACATCAACATAACTCAAGAAAATCATATGACTATTGCTGCAAACCTTCCCATACCCTAGAAGGAATTTCCTCAAAACCCACCTCTCGCTGATTAGCATTGCTATCAATGGCTAAACTTGCCAAATAATTTGCAATCTTATTAACTTCTCTGTAACAATGGGATACCAAGAAAGATTCAAACAATTCTAACTTTTGTAAAATGGGATCAATTATATACTGCAAATTCCAACAATTCTATTTCTTTTTCATAACACATTGAATAATCACCATAGAATCACCTTCAATTATTAAGTCCTTAATTCCCAAAGAGATTGCCATATCCAATCCAAAAGACAAAGCATGGAATTCCGCATAATTGTTAGTTTTAAAACCAATAGCATGACACTTAGCTCGAATAAAATTTGCACTGTGATCATAAATTACCATGCCTACCCCAGCCGGCCCAGGGTTACCACGAGAGGCCCCATCAAAATTCAGTTTAAAGTGTCCCTGCGGAGGAGGTTTCCATCTCGCTGAGCATCTCTTACCTATTGCATCATTCTTTTTTAAAATTGAACCATGAGAGGGTAAAACTGACAACAACTTCCAAACTCTAGTAACTCTACTATTCCAGTGTGAAAAAGAAGTAAGATTTTCCAAATTCTTATAAATAAATGACAAAGCAACCTCAGAGATTGAAGACTCAATTTTTAATAGAACCTCAGACACACGAGACCTTGTTTTTTTAAATATCCCATTGTTTCTCTCTAGCCAAACATTCCAAATCACAAAAGATGGAGATATGACCCAAAGGCATGCATAAAGAGATGAGGCAACCATAAAGGGCCAAGATCTAAAATGGGAAATGAGATCCTTACCAATAACAAAGGATATATTTAACTTCTCAAACAACCATTGCCAACATTCATAAGCATAATCACAATGTAGGAACAAGTGTGAAGAAGATTCCAAATTTTTGTTACAAAGGACACAAGGGAAAACAACAGTAATACCAAGCTTGTCTAGTCTCATACCTGTAAGGACTTTGTCCTGAAATGCCAACCAAGCAAAGGCTCCAACTTTAGGAAGACAAGCCGAATGCCAAAACAACTTATAAGGCCAAGAAGATAAATCTTTAGCAACCATAAGAGAGTTGTAACCATCTTTGAAATTGTACTTACCAGAAATATTCTTTGTCCAAATAAGTTCATCCTTAGAATTAGAAAGAAATACAATTCTATCCCCCAAAATCTTCTCAAAATCTAATTTCATGCTTTGATCAACATCTAAGAAATCAATCAACTTCCATCTAGCTAGCTTAAGGGGTCCACTAGTCACAATTTCAAAATAATTTGCTACAAAAACACCCCAAAGGGAGGAAAGAACAATGATCAAAGGAGACCAATCCCTAATATTCACCAAAGGTGTGTGTCCATTCCATACTTCATCCCAGAATCTGACCTTTCTACCATTATGAACAATCCATGAGAGATGAGGCAAAATAATTGATCTACATTTACAAAGGAAATTCCAAATAGCAGAACCCAAAGGCAAATTTGAGACTTTAAAAATGTACTCTCTCGGTCCATTATTTAAATATTTGGTAAACATAATCTGTGCCCATAAGGAGCTAGGATTGTCATATAATTTCCAAACCAACTTAGCACCTAAGGCTAAATTCTGATTCTCCAGACTCTGAATTCCTGTTCCCCTAAGTTCCTTAGGCAAACATACCTTTTCCCATGCAACTAAAGGGAGTTTCTTCTTGCCATCTTTATTATTGTTGCAAAGAAAATATCTAAGAGTATCCTGTAAACTAACAATAGCTGCTTTTGGAGACTTCAAAACAGACATGAGATATATGGGAACAACATTCAAAATAGACTTGATGAGAACAATTTTACCCACCAAAGTTAACCATCTATGATTCCATGAGAGAATCTTATAGAAATGACCGAAATAATCTTATCCCAAAAACCAATCTTATCCTGTTTAACAAAGAAAGGAATCCCAAGGTAAGTATATGGAAGATTTCCAGTCTCAAATCCCTAAAAGGATTGCAACCTATGTTGTACCAATTGTGATGTATTAAGGAAAAAAATATTTGATTTATCACCATTCACTTTCTGACCAGAAAATGATGCATAATTTTGTATTATTCCTTTAATCACTTTTACCTCAACTAACGAAGCATGTCCAAATAATAGAGTATCATCTGCAAAGAGACAATGAGAAATACTTTGGGGAATATTCTGAATCCTTATACCTTTCCAAAGCCCCCCCACTTTAGCAGCCCTAATAGCCCAACTAAAGGTTTCGACTAGGAGAATAAACAAAAAGGGAGAAAGGGGATCTCCCTGTCTCAAACCCCTAGAGGAAGTGAAAAAATCACAGGGATAACCATTAATTAAAACTGAGAATCTTGCAGAAGAAATACATGCACGAATCCATTTGACCCAGGCCTTGGAAAAACCTAACTTCTCAAGAACAGCACATAAAGCCCCCCACTCTACTCTATCATAAGCCTTAATCATGTCTAGTTTAAGCATCATGGCCGGGATTCTTTGGGTAGAAATAGAATGCAACACCTCATGTGCTACAATTACATCCTTTGCCGTCTCCCTTCCGGGAACAAAACCACCTTGCTCCAATGAAATGATCCTAGGTAGAATTTTTGCCAACCTAAGGGAAATTGCCTTCATAAATATCTTATACAAAGTGTTACATAAAGCAATGGGGCAGAAGTCAGCAAAAGTCTTAGTATCCTCTTTTTTAGGAAATTACAATCATTGTAGTATTAAGTTCTTTTAAAATAGACCTATTTCTCCTAGCTTCCTCAAGAGCCAATAAAACATCATTTCCCACAAAATCCCAACATTTCTGAAAAAATAAAGGAGTAAAACCATCTGGTCTTAGAGCTTTATCCGGATTCATGGCAAAGACAACACTCCTAAATTCTTCTAAGGAAAAGGGAGACATCAACATCTTTTTTTCTTCCAAAGATACTAAAGGAGGAATATTAGATATAATATCATTGCTGAGATTTCCATTTTCCGAAGATAATAATGACTTAAAAAACCTAACTGCCTCTAAAGCAACGTCCTCTGGCTTTGTCAATAAATTCCCATTCTGACATTGAATACAAGATATCCTATTCTTACATCTTTCAATCTTAGTTGAAGAATGAAAATTTTGTGTTCTTGTCACTAGCTGAAAGCCATAACTCTCTAGATTTCTATCTCCAATAGATTTCCTCTCTAGCTAACACCTCCTCAAGCTGTAATTTTAGTGACTTCAATTCGTCAAAAACTTGTGGCACCATACCATGTTGAAACACGAGTATTAAGACACTCAATCATATCTTGAATCCTTTGTTTCTCCTAAAAAATGTTCTTAAAATACGAGATATTCCATTCCCTAATATTCAATTTCAAATAACTTAACTTCTTAGCAATTTGAAACATACGAGACCCAAAACAAAAAGGAGCAGAATTCCACCATTTCATAAGCAGAGGCAAAAAGGAAGAATCCCTAAACCATATGGGCTCAAATTTAAATGGAGACTTAAAAGAAGCCCTATCCTCAATAACTAAAAGGAAAATTGGAAAATGATAAGAACCCGAGACTGGTAGAATAGAGGAAAATAATTCAAAATTTGAATCAATCCAATTCTCAAATAACAAAAACCGATCTAATCTCTCAACAATCTGAGAAAAATCCCTTCTCATGTTTGTCCATGTGAAAACCCCATTCTGAGACTTACGATAAAAAAGACTCATATCAGAAATGAAATCCCCAAAGTCATCCATAATCCTTTTATTAGGGAAAACACCTCCTCTTTTCTCATCTAAATAAGTGATAGCATTAAAATCACCCTCAAAGATAATAAAGGCCATGTTTTAAGGGAGAAGAAATCCTCTTTAATTAACCCCATAACTTACTCTTCCCTTGAATTCTTGACGGAGCATAAATGTTAAAAAGGCAGAATTTAACCTTCGAAATCTTGCTTATAACTAAAGCCAACATCCAATTTGTAGCAGATGCCACTAACTGTACCTCAATATTATAATTATTCCAAAGCAGTGCCAAACCTCCTGAAGCACCACAAGCCGGAGAAGAAAGAAAATTCCACCTTCTCCAAGATGAAAAACCAAATCAGCAGACTCCATTGGCAACTTTGTTTCTTGCAACATAAAAATATCACACTTAATTAAGTCCATCTAGGACTTAATTAAGCGTCTCTTGTTAGGGGCATTTAAGCCCCTAACATTCCAAGAAATAATTCTCATTGTTCTCGAGGGGAGACCAAAGCTCCCCTCTTCCCATTAATCGGAGAATTTTTGCTTTCCCCAATGCAACCTTGCAAATTACATTTCACAGCCCTTGATCTTGTCATAGGAGGACTAGTCACAAATCTTTTACTCCTCTTTCTTTTTACACTTACAGGAGTTAGGCATGTTTTCTTAGGCCTACCAAGAGAGACCAAATGCCTCCCTTGCCCACTAGCAGGAGAAAGGGACAAAGTCTTTTGAATTCCAACATCAATTTCCATTTGAGTCTTAAGATTATTTGGAGGCCTACCTCTCCTAGGAGAAACCACCGATGGTGAAAAAACCGGAGTTGTTTGGACAATTGGTAAACTCTTGCATGACTTTGGAGAAGCCAAGATAAATGGATTATCTTGAAAACCCAACTCTGTTGTAGCCAAAACTGCAAAAGGATTAGCAGATGTAGAAATTGGAAGGGTCGAGTTTATACCCCCCAAATCATTCTCAATTGAACAAACAACTCCATCAGTAATACCCTCATCCATTTGATGTTCATGATTGTTAAAAATATCATGTACTTGCTGAACCAAATTCCCATCTGGCATAATAACAGGGACAACCTCTGACGGATTACTATTCCCTAAGGAAGATTCATTAGCCATATTAATTTCAACATTCAAAGGGGAATTATTAGACACCAAATTCTTAATTTCCTGAACTAAAGAAGCATCATTAGGAAATCCTATGGCAGGTACCTGTTTAATAGTTTCCATATCAACCACTGCATTTTTATTTAAATTCACATTCTTTGAAGAATCCAAAACCTCCTTTTGAGTGCATGAAGACAAATTGTCATCCTTACCCTTTGTGTGATTATTTGGCATCTTAGGGCAATCTATCATCAATGGATGATCTACTCCATTCATCGGGGGATTACCATCCACTATACCCCCGTTATTAGAAAATGTCTTCAGTAAAGACGAAAGTGAGACCGAACCCGAAGTGTGATTATTTGGTTTCCCAAAACTACGAAACAATGGATTATTTTCAAGATTAATGTGACCTATTTCTACCAATTTATGCGAAGAGACATTTCCACATCCTTCAATCGAAGGTCCCGCCAACAAACTATCTTTATTAAGGGATTTAGGGATAGAGCCAACAACCTACTGGTTTTTCTTAAAATCCATAAGTAAAGGAGCATCCAAAAGTAAAGGAGACTTAAGAAGCTCCGTACCTAATTTCTCAATTGACTGGTACCAAATACAATCATGAGACTTGATATTACAAGTACAGGGGCAAACATTGTTAGGGTTAATAAGAACACAAATTTTTACCAGAACCTCCCCCTCCACAAAGTCCATTTTAGATGTTAAAAAAGTTCCAATAGTATTTCCAATTTTCTCAAGAACATCTGGATCCATAAATTCAAAAGGAATTTTAGGTAAACCAAACCAGAAAGGAATAAGTTTCGAACTAGACCAAGAAGGAACAAAAAAAGGTTTCCAAGCCGCAATTGAAATTAAATGTTTTCCAAACCAATGATGTGAAGTTCTTAATACCTCATCTTGAAAGAAGGAGAATCAAAGACAATAATAAAAGCATTCACAGACAATAATTGAAAATAATGCATATCCCCCCATCTTTTCTGCAATTTATGATAAAAGATTTAACAAACTAATTTGATCACCCCAAATTTCCCCAGAAATAGCATTCGTATGCAAACAATTCACTTTCTTATCGACATAGGAACCGAAAAGATTGATACAAGGGATAGGAGCCCAACCCTGTGATGAAGAAACCCTCGACATAATAGGATCATAAGGTATCTTACTTACCTTTTCTGGACTAGCTTCCTTGAGGTTCACATTTACCTTATTTCCCACCTGTTGTGAAGAAACAGAAACCCTAGCCGCAGTCTCCTTATTTGCCAAGCCAACAACCCTAGCAAACGTTTGTTGATTGCCCAGATCCAAAGACCATTTCCTCGAAAAGCCCTTGAATTTCTTCTCAAAATTCCCTTGATTCGCACCAATATTAAAATGCCCTCGAGTGAATCTCCTTCTATTGTTATTCTGCCTCCATGCCACACTGCGTCTGTTCCCAAAGAAGCCTTGAAATTATTTTGAAGCTGGCTGAAAAACCTTGTTATTTCCGCTCCGGTTTACCTCTATCGCCATTTCCTTCCATCTGCCATTCGTGTAGACCCACTGCAGAACATGAGGTGGGTCTTCCCAGCCCACATCCACCCATGAACCCAAATGTCCTCTAGCCATGTCCAATCATTGTATTATTTCTGAATTGCTCGATTGTATGAAATGATCAATAACAAGACCGATCTCAGTTAGCCATTTTGATACAATTGGATCCAACCATCGTTAAATATAATGTTTGTCGATCTTGAAATTCTTTGAAATGAGATCTATGGTAAATAAGATATATCTTGACCTAGAAATCGCACTTAGTCTCCAACTGTGGAATGACAATGCTGAAAGGTATGTGCAAGGAGCGTCCTGGTTTTCGTAAACTCCTGTAAATTCTGATCTCACATGCTCTATTTTGAAATGGTACTGTCGAAAATTTTCTTTTCTGAAGCGTTGCAGTTGAAACTTTTCTTTCTTGAAGCGTTGCAATTGAAATATTTTTTTTATTTGAAGTTGAAACCCCTGCACTCTCTCTCAACAGATCTGCTGAGGCAGGCCATGGTTTCGTGTTCACGAAAATGTCAATCCGTCGACTAATGTGCAGATTGAGTTCAAACCCTAAATCCGCTACCTCGGCTGTGCCAAGCTCACAAAAGTGGATCCCGACACTTTTGAGATCTGGTTTGAGGTTGCTGACCCATCGGAGGTGGCATGATTTACCAGTGCAAGCAATAAACCCTTGATACGATTCAAATTCCTATCGCGCGATTCACTTGACCAGTATTACCTAGTTATATATATATTATATATGTATACTCTCATATATAAATACGTATATGTATGTATCTAGGACATAATGAATACATGCATATAAGTGATTATATAGATAAATACATATGTATTATATATGTATAAAAATATAAACATTATTTCAGACCCTTTTGTCATATACTATTGACATTAATATTTTGACAAATCTTAAATATGGTCTTTTATGAAATGCATTATCAGAAGCCATGAGCCTTGAGCAAGTCTAATGTGAATTGTCATTAGTACCGAATAAATATACTTATATTTATATGAATAAAATATTTCTTTGGAAGCTTATCTTATTTAATTTATTGACTTTATATGAAGGCAACGACATAGAGCCATACATTGAATGGTGGAAAGTAAAAGAAATATAAATGATTTTATCGCAAAACATTATCGTGCATAAAGGAGGAAAAAATTGTGAGTTATGAGACCACCATCATAGCATGTCTCTCTTGTGAAATAAAATGCATTCAAACTAATTGTAATATAGTCGAAATGAGAAAGTGATTCTTCTAGAAACTTCTTAAGGCAAGAAGGCTTTTGACGTGACCATTTTTTATCTTTCTTGTGAAGAAACATGCATGAAATTGGCATGGTCTTTTGGGAAATAAATAATACACCTCATTTCGTGAGATATATGGCATGTCTTTGGAAGAGCGAAGAGCATACACAACATGACTATAGAAAATGATTGTGCATAACAACATGACTATGCCTACACAACATGGCTTTGCATACATTGCATGGCTATACATACAAAGCATGGTTGTTTATCCTCATTATGAAAGATTTTAGTTCTTAATGGAATGGGACAATTATCCAACAATAGGGTTAAGCTACAATTTATTCTTAAAATTACATATTCACACACACACACATTATATATATAAATGGGTGTAGATTATAGCCTGAAAATGATGGTGAGTATAGTTGTACGGATATGCATAATAATACCACTCAGAATTGAGGGTATGCACACTAGAAAAACTTGTATTATGTAGAATTCACCTTCTTCTCTTAAGCTATCTCATAATTAACTAAATTAGAAAAATAATACAGTTGTGAGGCTAATTATATCAACTGAGATTGTACTTCACTAGCATATGAATGAAACTAAACCCTAGCATAGGAAAGAAAAAGGGGCAAGAGCAGAACATCAGTATCTGTAATGCAACTAGCATTTCAATTAAAAAGAAAAATACACTCAAACATTGCAATGACAACAGAGACATGTCATGCATGATGTTCATTCAAAACTTAAAGAGTACATGGAAAGCTAGTTGCTCCTTATCCATTTTACCTTTCCTAATCTAGGGGGTTAGTTATAATTTCTAATACTTTATGCAATAATTTATGAGAAGGATAAAATAGAACCTCATATGAGAATTAGTGTTGTTAATTGTAATCATGTAACACTATTGTGAGGCAATGAGTCTCTATGTGAGTACAAATATGGTCAACTATAAGTTAAAACTTACTCAAATTTCAAGACCTATGCCCTAGAACCTTAAGTTGCAGCCAACAAGGGTAGAATTTTGACTTCACACTCAAGTGTGACTGCATCTATTTGAAAGCATTTGGCCAAGGTGGTGATCATACCAAGAGCGTCAGTCAATTCAATGATCCAAATATACCACCCAGTCAGAGGTTATACTAGTTAGGGGTATCCTATAGTGTATGCTTGATTAGGAAGGTATGTAGGATTATACACCAAGTCTCATATGGTATGAGTTAAACTTCTCGTTACCTACTTGCAAAGGGTCGGGCCAATCCAGTCGGATATGGCACAAGAGACTAGTAAGTTCATGGTTGGGCGAGAAAGCGTCGTGATGATACTTTCCCTCCTCATTGGTTTATTGATAAAGCTACGAAAGTCCAGAATATTGACATCTGAAAAAATGTATCTTCTAAACCTCTCCATTTCGTTTAATTTGAAATGTTAAAGTTCCATTTGTAACTACTATTTATGCTCATAGATAGATCTTTTTTTATTCAAGATTTCAGTTAAAATCAAGTTTTCTTTCAATTAATTGATGTTAAATTTTTTTTTGTGTTTCTTTCCTTTCTATTTCAAGTTGAAAATAAGTTTATTTTCCATAGTTTATAATTGCATGCTACATATGGTATCAGAGCACTGGGTTCGACACTAAACCTAGGGCTCACTACAAACAACAAACTTAGGATATATAATTGAAATGAAACATTTTGGTATTGTACCAGGATGTTGATTCACACAACAAAGTGAAAATGAGTTCGAGATCCAGTCTACTCTCAACCGTGGAGAGTAACAAATCTCAAGCATGATTAATCATGTTGCTCGATGCCATATGATGATGAAACCCTAGCATATACCCTTAAGAGGATAATAAAAGAAAGACAACCATGGTCCTTGTGGCAGTGCAAACGAAAATTCTGGCTAACAAAGCACCCAAACCCGTTGATACAACAACTGAGGATACGACATCTAACACTATTGTAATCAACCCTAAGCTTGAAGAATCAAAGAAGACATAGATACCCACTCCAGGTTTCCAATTAGTGCCTTTTTCTGATTTTGAAGGGCATGAAGAGCCCATGACTGCTTCTAATAGTAGCTCTTAGATAGAGCTTTACATTGTATGTATTGGAAAATAAAACCCTTGATTGCTTTTGTAAGTAGCTCTTAGATAGAGCTTTACATTGTATATATTGAAAAATAAAACCCTTGACTATTTTTGAAAGTAACTCTTAGATAAAACTTTACATGTTATATATGTTAAAATATATATATATTAATTTTGGGTTGTATAATTTATGTTTCAATTACATGCTTATAATTGATGAAATTAGATAGAAATTAAAACTGAATATTTTTGAAACAACATGTTAGTTAGAAACAGTAGTATGTCTCAAAACCAAGAAGGTGGAGGAGAATCCAGAGTTTTAGAGACTCCAATTGATAAGGAAGACAAACTTATCCATATGGTTGAATTCACTTAGAATAGGCTCCAAATTTTAGAGCAGAAGGGAAGTGGTGACACCAAAACCCACAATGATGAATATGAGTCAGTTTAGAGATAGGCATACTGAAAAAGAGCACACTTTTTAGAGTGGTTTCCACGAAACTCAATACCACACCCAAAACCGAAAAGATAAACAGATAATGGGAGCCATATTTGATGATATGAAACAAGTAAAACCTCCTCAGTATGATGGATCCGAAGGAGGAGATGTCACCAAAGCATGGCTTATTGGAATGGAAAAATACTTTAAAATCAGGGGCTATAGAAAAAACATGAAGTTTGTTTGGGGAGCCTTCCAACTAACTTGAGAAGCTATCAGTTGGTGGGAAAATAAGAAGGTTGAACTTGGTCTAAGAACGAATATCATAACTTGGAATAAGTTTGTGGAATTTTTTAGGCAAGGTGGTTGCTGCATATATTCTTTGAGAAGAAATTGATGGATTTCCAGGACTTGAGACAAGGGGAACTCTCTATACATGCTTATTGGGAGAAGTTCACCCACTTATTGAAATATGTATCTCATTTTCAAGTGGACGAGAAACACAAAGTCGGGAAATTTACCATGGGCTTGAATAACTGAATAGAAGGTTTAGTAGATGTCCTATCTCCTACAACTATGGATGAAGCCTATGAAAAGGCTATCAAGCAAGAAAAAAAAATCCACAAGGATGACTCAATAAGAGGAAGGAAAATAAAGAAGAGAAACTAGACACAATTCTCTCAAACCTTGAAGAAGAAAGGAGACAGATATGGATCAAACAATAAGAAAAGTAAAGGTTACAAAGGAGGTCGACAAAGGAACTGAGGATATTGGAAGGGCTTTGACAAACCCAAAAGAGACAATGGGGGAAATAACACTAAAACATAATAGAAAGAATTGCCAGGAGGTTCTTATACTTGTGATGGCAATCACTACACCAACCAATGCCCAAATAAACAACAAGGAGGGAAACAATAAAGAAATCAGTTGCCACCTCAATAGATAGTTTTCCAATAGAGAATTAATGCGACAGTTGATAATCGACAAGCAGAGTATCAATTTACTTTGGTGGAAACCTCAGGTACATTATATGGTATTCCTATTATTATACTCATTAATATATGAGCCACTGAAAACAATATTTCACCTAGGTTGCTTAGTAAGTTTCCTAAGAAAGATGACCTTATGGATAACTCTTGGTTTGTAGAGTATGCAAACGAGTCAAGAGCTTGGGTAGAGAAATGCCTATTTGAGGCAAGGGTTGATTTTCCAAACTTCACCACTGAAGTTGACCTATTTGTAGCACCTCTAGGCACCTATGATGTCATTCTAGAAATGAAATGGTTGGGGCAACACAAGGCTATGGTCAATTGCTTTGACAATATAGTTAAATGTCTAGATGATTTTGGCAATAAGGTATATCTACAAGGAATCCAACAAAAAGTTAGTTTATGGAAACTTTTTGCCATGCAATTAAAATGGAGTGAAAGGAAAGGTTGTCAAGTGTTCGGAGCAAAAATGGAAGAAATCAGTGAATTGAAGGATTCTAAGTATCAAGGTGACATGATGATGTATGAGAACTATGGTCATCATGAAGAACAATTTAGTAAAGTACGAAATCAAAAGTCTTTTGAAGAAAAATATCGCTATCTACGAGACTATTAGGATATGTTTCTAGAAGAACTGTCCGGTTTGCCACCGAAAAGGATATTCGATTTCTCTATCGAATTGGTACCAGGGGTAGCTCCAATATCCAAAGCTCCCTATTGTATGACAATGGTTGAATTGATGGAGTTAAAGGCACAACTTTAGGAACTTCTAGATAAGGGATTGATGAGACCTAGCGTGTCACCATGGGGGGTACCAATGATTTTGGTCAAAAAGAAGAACGAGACCCTCCGACTTTTCATTGATTACATGACGTTGAATAAAATGACAATCCGAAACAAATATCCTCTACCTCACATTAATGATTTATTCGATCAAATGCGTGGAGAAATAGTCTTCTCTAAGATCAAATTGCAATTTGGATACCATTAGTTGAGATTGAGGGATGGGGATATCCATAAAACTGCCTTTAGAACTCGTTATGGGCATTACAAGTTCACTGTTTTACCATTTGGGCTCACCAATACCCTGACTGCTTTCATGAATTTGATGAATAGCGCACATTTCACAAATGATTTGATAAGTTCATCTTGGTGTTCTTAGATGACATCCTAATATATTCTAGAAGTGAGGAAGAACACCTGCAACACTCGCGGTTTATTTTACAGTGCTTGTAGAAAAATAAGTTGTATGGGAAACTATCTAAATGTACTTTCTTCCAAAATGAAGTACAATACTTGGGGCATATAATTTAAGCCAAGGGGATAGCAATAGATCCGACAAATATTAAAATGATTTCTGAGTGGCCAACTCCAAGGAATGTGCATGAAGTAAGAAGTTTCATGGTTTAGCTGGCTATTACAAAAATATCGTAATGAAATTTTCACGTATAACACATCCCACCACACCATTCCAGAGGAAGGTTAAAATATTTGAGTGGTTTGAAAAATGCCAAGCGACTTTTGAGCTTCTCAAAGGGAAGTTGACCACAACACCAATCCTAAAGGTGCCAGATCTCGAAGACTATTTCTTGGTAGTGACTGATGCATTAGGGGAAGGACTGGGGAAATTTCTCATGCAAAACTGATAGGTAATAGCATATGAGTCCTGAAATCTTAAAAACTATGAGCAAAATTATGCATCACATGATTTGGAGCTCACATCAATAGTTCATGCCCTACAAATGTGGTGTCACTATTTTCTAGGTAAACCATTCGAGCTTCGGTCACATCACCAAGGGTTGAAATACATCTTTACTCAACCCAATATTAATGCACGACAAAGACGGTGGCTAGAACTAATCTCTGATTAAAATTTTGAGATCAACTACATAAAGGGTAAAGAAAACTGAGTGGCAGACACATTGAGTTGTCGATGCTATATTAGTGCTATTACTGCAGTACATACTTATTTTAGAAATTGTGTCCTATAGCTATTAGGAGGGGATAGATATTACCAGCACGTAAAAGAAGCCCTACGACTCGATCCCCAAGATCAAAGGTATGAAGGTTTCCGGATTGAAATTGATGAACTTCTAAGATACCAAGGTACAATGTATATACCCAAGTCTTCCCAATTAAAAAAATTAGTGTTCAAAGTACATTTTGCACCCTACTTCGGGCATCTAGGAGTTACTAAACTTCCATTTGACTTCAAACCTTTGTATTTATAGAAAGGTATGAAAAAGGATGGTGCAAGGTTTGTGGCCAGTCGTTTGGAATGTTAGTGAGTTAAAGCTGAACATTAACACCTAGCAGGGTTGTTACAACCCAATGCAATACTTGATTGGAAATGGTAGATAATCGGCATGGACTTTGTCCAAGGATTGCCTATGTCCAGGAACAAGCATAAGACCATTCTAATAGTGATTGACTGTTAACAAAATTCACTCACTTTATTTTGGAGCACCTATCATAGCCTATAAATTTGTGCAAGAAATATTTCAGTTACATGAGGTACTAGAAAAAATAATCTCAAATAGGAATGCCAGAATGACATCCAAATTTTGGTAAACTCTATTTGCAGCCTTAGGAACTCAGTTGAACATTAGCTCTGCATATCACCCTCAAACATATGCCAAATAGAAAGAGTCAATCAAGTTTTAGAGGACCTTTTAAGAATGTACTGCATGGATCAACAATACAAATGGGAAGATTATCTTCCCTTGGTTGAATTTTCCTACAACAATTCCTACCAATCATGCAGTAAGATGCCAACCTTCAAAGAACTATATGGAAGGAGGTGTATAACTCCTATCAGCTGGGATAAGTTGGAAGATAGGATAACCCTCGATCCATAAATGCTCTTAGAAATGGAAGAGCATGTAAGGCTGATTAGAAAAATATTAGTAGAAGCTAACGATTGGCATAAAAGCTATGCAGATGTAAAGCATACCCCCTAACAGTTTGTGGTGGGAGAGAAAGTGCTTCTACAGGTAAAACCTAACAAGAGTTCCATAAAACTTGGAATTTATTCCAAAATAGCACCATGATATTTAGGACCCTTTGAAGTCTTGGAGATCATTAACCTGGTGTAAAGTGGAAAAATTGGGAAACTTAGCGAAATTCGCCACTTGAAGGGAAGGTGGGAACTTAACTAAGGTTCAATTTTCACTTAGGGGACTTTACATTCAAAAGAGGGGGATGAATCTCCTAGATCCAATCCTAGAGGATGCAAGGATTGAATACTAAGAAGATTGGAATGGAATTAACCCTGTTTTGTGAGCTGATTGATTGAATTAAGGCAAAGTGCTGAAAATTGAGACAAAGTATGCAAAAATAGTGAGCTATAGATTCAGGATTCAGTCGTACACTTGGATATGGTAAGTTTGAGATGATTTGGAGTTGCTTTGTGAAATCCAACAAAAGTTGCAGGGATCATGTGTCTAGACAGGGGCGCCTTCCTATTGGTCCTTCAAACTTTCCGCGCATCAAAAAGGGTTTTTTCCTCACTATGAACAAAGCTTAATTTCAGAAGTACAACTGGGCACTTGTTTCCTGCACATAGAAAGAAAGGGAAATGTGTTGGGAATAGGGGTTTGTCTTCAGATCAAACCCTAGTTTTAGAATTAACCAAGTGGTTGAAATAATGTAAATAAAATGACTGAAAGTAGAAATCCTCCTCTTTGAGGGGATGTTCAATTGAATGAAATTGAAGTGCTTATACCTCCTTGTGAAGTTTTGCTTGCCTCCACATAGAATTAGGGTTTCATGAAGTAGAATATTGATCTCGTCAATGCTTGAAATCTTGTCTCTATTGCTGCTCCAAATCATGAAGGAAGATTGAAAATGCTCAATTTCTCTTGAATGCTTGATCTCTTGAATGCTCGGATGCCTGATTGAATTTTTTTAGATGTCAAATGAGAGGGGAAATTCCTCTTATATACTTGCTAGTGGGTTTAATTAATTGATTTTCTGACTTAGGCCAACATAGGGGGGATTTTACCACTCTAATTTGAGATGAGCAAAAGGGAGGGACCTCAAGGTAGGCCCCAAATAGGGGACCCAGGGCACCACACCCTAGTCCCAATGAGGACCAAGGCACCACGCCTTGGTCTTGCCCTATTTTGGGGTAGGATCAAGGTGTGGGAAGAGTGTAGGGTTTAATTGCAATGTATTTTTGATGTGCATGAGCATATTCAAGTCTTCGATTAGGCAGAGGGGTGAAAACACTAAGGCAAAGACCCAAATATAGTCAAAAATTATGAGGGGTGCAATTTTGGGATGCTACATTTATCCCCCACTTTAGCGAGAGTATGAGCTTACACAAATATTGCCGGTAAAGTACAAGGAATTCATATTGAAATACTTTCACCACATCAAGAAGGCAAGATTCACCAAGCCCCCAATGGACTTTAGGATCTTACTACTTCAATGATAAGGTAAAAGGGAAGGTCATGAGAGAGAGAGAACCATGACTACAACTAGTAAGGTTCTCTTACTATGAGTCATGAAAAGAAGCACCAAAAATTATAAAGCAAAAACAAAGTTCGCTAAGTAACTTTAAGTATCAAAAGAGAGAATCACGAGTGGAGTGTATGCCCCCATGTTAAAGAGATTGCATATGCCTTATCGAGATAAATTGCTTTAAGGTAGGATACACTTAGAGAAGAAAAACACACTATCACAATAATTTAGCCCCCAAGAGAGGAAAAATCAAAGGATAATGAAAATAAAACATGAGGTGGTTTCACCTAACTTTGGAGTCAGTATGCTTTTTATGATAACTAATGTATATCATGTATACATATGCATATAATCGTCTTCATCCCCCAAAGAGAGGAAACCACCGTGGAAGAAGGGAACACATGTGTCTTTTGAGTCAACATAGGAGAGACCAAAAGAGATCTCAATGCTTTGCATCGTCCTCAAGTAGACAACACTAGGGACAACAAATAGAATAATAGGGAGAACAAAGAGAAGAATGTCACAAACAAGCAAGCGAGGAGAGAGAGAAAGAGTCTACAGTTCTAATGAAGCTAATCAAGTACTTCATCCTTCCCTCGATCTTGTTGATCACTATTTTGGGAAGGTGGACAACACACAAGAGGAGCCACATCGAGCATAATAGATGGAACTTTCACAAGTTCCAAACAAGGACCATGCTCTAATGATAAGTCACTTTGTTCATTACTAGGAGCTAGGATTAATGTTTTTGAAAATTTTGCAGATAAGTCATTGTCAACATCAACATATTCATATTCATCATCATAAATATTAGGATTAACATTTTCACCATTAAGAATATTTTCACCTATTTCTTTATCAAGATTAATAAGAATAGGATCTCTAATAGGAATATAACTTGAACCATCATTTGTCTCAAACATTTTGCATCTTGGAGAATTAGGTTGAACATCTTGTTTAGGAGAAAATGGAATCATGTCTGTTTATGGTGAAAATGGATAACAATAATAACAATATTGAAAGGCTAAATGAATTCAACCACCAAACCCTAGCCTAACAACAACAAAGATCCACCATAACATATGAAGATTACCTAAGCCAATGCAAAATAACTCAAAATCACAAAGATTATACCATCACATGTCCAATAGGGTTTTGATCTCCATTCTTCCTATCTCCATTGATCTTGCTTGATATATTTGCTCTCAGATTTTTATATGCACAAGAGCTTAACAAAGAACGGAATGTGGTTGCAAGTAGGATCGTAGTGTAGCCAAGTACTCCAAAATCAGTCATTAGGGTTTGACAATGAAGAAAGCATCTCCTTAAATAGAAGACACAATAAGAAATGGAGGGTTAAGATTGAGAGGTGTAAAAAGAGAGGTCGGCTAGGATTAGAGGGTAGGTAAAAGAAATAATAAAATAATGAAAGAGGTAGGTAGTGTAGGAATTAAGAGATGAATGACATGTGTCATGTGTAGAAAAAGATAATGAATTAATTAAATAAATAAAGATTTATTTAATTAATAGAAGAAATAGGACAATTAAATAAATAAAATATTTATTTAATTTAGGAAAGGGATAATTTAAATAAATAAATGTATTTATTTAAATGAGAAATAAGGCTAGAAGAGGATAAATGAATTAATTAAATAAATAAAAATTTATTTAATTAATAGAAGAATTAGGCTTAGATAATTAAATAAATAAAATATTTATTTAATTAGACATGACAATTTTGAGTGTCTACATTTTGCCCCTCTTTGAGACAATGCGGCTTGTCGCGTTGTTTCAAAGAAGATAAGATGAACTGATACAAAGTTGCCCCAGTATGGGAATGATATGCCCCCTCGAGAGATTGGATGAAAATATCTGAAAAGATTGCAGACAATCTCTCGATAAGAAAGACGAGATAGAATGGACTGATCAGATAAAGTGACAAAGTCACAGGATGAAGAATACTGACTCAGGAAATGAGGGCGAGGGCTAGGGTAGGCTATAAGATAGACTACGGGCAAAAGACATCCTCATTGTCATCCACACCCTTACGAGATCACAGTGCAGAGCGAGAAAAGAGCAGCAGCAGTCAGCAGCGATGGCCTTCATTCATAGATTCGATCGCGTTCGCCGATTCCAGAGGCCAGCAGAGGCAGGAGAGCCGGTAAGTACCACCAAACCTCCTCGTACTTTCACGCATTTCAATTTGTGTCATTAATGCTCAGTAGGTAGCAATAAATGCGCTAGGAATAGGGTATTTAAAAAATGCAAAAATGCGCAACCGCATTTGTGTCGGTGCCAGGCACGTCTGTGTCCTACAGGCGCGTCAGTGTCGGTTCCAGGCGCGTCTATGCCTGGGACCGTGTTTGTGATGAATGCGGGCACGTTTGCGAATTTTAGAGGCGTCTATGTTCTGAAGTCGCGTTTAGGTTCCATAGGCGCGTTTGTGCAGGATGTAAGCACGTTTGTGTTCAAAAAGCGCGTCTGTGTTGCAGAAGCGCGTTTGTGCAGTCAATAAGCGCGTTTATGAGTTTAAAGCGCGTTTGTGTGTCAAAATGCATGGTTTTTGGTCTTCGAGGTCAAATCGACAGTTCTGTGATGAACATACACTGTCGATTGGATAAGCTGCTGAGAGGATACACTCAAGCAGGTCCTCTTGAAGGCTATGATAGATCAAGGCACTTTGTGATGAACAGGGAGTACCAGGATAGAGTACTTTGTGATGAACAGGGAGTACTCAAAGGATGAACAACCCTTTGTGATGAACAGGGAGTGCTAAATGTGAGTAACACTTTGTGATGAACAGGGAATGTCACACATGTAGTACTTTGTGATGAACAGGGAGCACTACTAGGATAGATAGCAACACTTTGTGATGAACAGGGAGTGTCACTAGGATAGATAACCATATGCATTTAGATATCAAGTAGCATTTTGTGATAAACAGTGAATGCCACAATAACTGACATGATTCGATTGTTTGACTGCAGGAGTATCTACCTATGTTGGAGTCATGGGAGAGATTCCCGTCCACACAGAGATTGCCACCAGAGTTGTCGATTCAGGACAGGATTGCTATTGAGGAGATGGGATTGAGACACGTATTATATGTGCCTGAGTTTCGGGCAAACATGGGTTTGCTGACTGCGCTGGCGGAGAGATGACACTCTGAGACTTGCACGTTTCACTTGCCTATGGGGGAGATGACAATGATGCTCGAGGATGTCTATAGGATACTGCATATACCGATCGATGGAGAGCTGATCCCATATGATCGTGATGGAGACAGAGAGGCGCTGAGATAGGTATTCCAGGATTCCGGGTTGGAGATGAGAGCAGGACACGTGGCATGGGATACCATGACCGCGACAGGGTTAGCCTTACCAACTGTGATTGGAGGAGCCATCAGTGGGTTCCTATGTCCTAACAGAGCTACACGGGGGTTGGCAGTGGGCTGGGGAGGAGCACTAGAGATACTGGTGACTGAGCACACCAGATATGCATGGGGGCCATGTGTCTTGGCGCATCTGTACTATGAGCTACATCAGTTCGTTTACCATGGATCAGTGGGCTTGGGTTGCGGAGTGACACTGTTACAGGTATGGGCTTATGAGCACCTTCCGATCACATGGCCTATCCACTTTAGAGGCAGAGGGCATGGACGGAGTTTTGTACACCTGTACGATATGATTACGTCACAGCCTCGGATTGGTCGGCTGGAGCACTGGAGACGTGTTATAGATGACATCGATGTAGTCATCTGGAGGCCATATCTGGGGTGCGAGGAGTGGGAGGATGATGCCTTGGAGCTGCCCAGGTGGTGAGGGGTCGAGGTGGATTGCCCCTACAGGTACCAGCAGCATAGGGTCCTAGAGCACAGGGACCTAGACAGGGACAGGTGCAGGGACAGGCACAGGTGCAGAGACAGGTGCAGGTTCCCAGGCATGGTCAGAGACAGGTACCTATTCAGGCACCGAGACAGGTACAGGGGGAGGCACAGGTACAGGCGCCTGCAGAGGAGGAGGCACAGGCAGAGGCTGAGGGTGGGGATCCTGAGGAGGATGAGCTGCTAGAGCTGAGAGAGATCTGCCAGGGCCAGGCAGACGAGATCCAGGAGTTGGAGTGAGAGAGGGATCGCCTCAGGATCAGGCTCCGAGATACAGAGCGAGAGAGGGATCAGGCCATCCAGCGATATACTGAGGCCGAGACAGCTCTGAGGGTAGGGAGGCAGGCGACAGAGGACACAGGGGCAGGCTACGCATATGTGCTGCAAGCCAGAGAGGAGATTGGTTATTGGAGGGACCTATACTATGGTGTCGTGCCAGCGGATCAGCAGGCGAGGAGCTTCCATAGACCATCGCGGACAGCGACGGCTACGGGAGGGAGTCATAGGAGGTAGGAATCTAGTGGTGGGGTCATGGGTCCTCCACCACCACCAGACAGGCAGGGGGATCCTGGAGCGGGTCCATCTATAGCTCAGCGTCCGTCGAGGCCAGGCGGCTCCGAGGGAGGGAGTTCATCATAGCCATAGAGGGCTCCCCTTTGTATCAGTATATGTACCATTTTTTGTATTGTAGACACCTGTGGGTGATTTTGTAGCCATATGATTTTTGACATCATTGTATCATGACACATTTTGATTATATATGAGATGATTCATTTTTGCGGCAGCTATATGCATGTGTACCTTATGTGATGAAATGTTCTTATGTGATATATGTTTTATGATATGGATGCAAATATGTTTTTGTTCCTTTATGTTTTATATGTGATGCATGATGCAAATGTGAATGTATGTAATGCAAATGAATATGATAATGCAAATGATTATTTACATAATGAAAATGTGAGATGTGCTAACATGTGTTGTATGCAGGATGTGATGCAATTGTGATATCTATATGTATGTATGAAATGCTTATATGTGGTGATGTAGGTGTAACTATATGAAATGCAAATGTTTTTGGTGTGTCATTATACTCAGTCATGTGATAGCGGGCTACGCGGACTCGAGAAGGACAATGGAAGTCAATCAAGAAAGGGGGATGGAAGACAGAAGATATGAATGTGAAAGAGCTTCTTGTGCGTTATCATCATTGAGCTTTATTATGGCAGAATAGGTTATGACAATCGAGGCATTTGTTCGGCCCAGAAAGTCATTGTACCTGTTTGCATGGAGATAAGACAGTCACAAACAAGGAATGCCCCAGTTCATACTAGACTCACAGTGTCCTCATATCCTTGGACAAGTCATAGCATTACTAAAAGACAATCCACAGACAGAAAATGCAAATAGGTGACGATACCCCATCCTCGCCTTTCTAGTCAAAGACATCCTGGAGATAGAATCTCTAGTCAAAGACATCCCGGAAAAGCTAAAAGACATGTCACCAAAAAGATAAAATCAAAAGAAAACCAAGACTCGACACCAACATCCACTGTAGTCCTCAAGTTTAGTGTCTCTTGTCACTTGTTTAAGTCTTATTCGATTGTGGTCACAATGTTCACTTTCACAAAAAGGATAGATAGCACTGAACCATATGTTGTCTGAGTCTGTTGAAAGATTTGATTTTGTTGAAGCTCATTGTTGCTGCTGTGTCTCATTTGAAATTGACTGAATCCATGAAACTAATACTTTATTGTGGAGAAGATGGAACTTTATTGTGGACTGGCGATGCAGATGTTGCTTTATTGCGGATTGTGCGCGGATAGACTTGAAGGAAGCTGGAAGAAACTGTACTCCTCGAAACATGTGATGTTCTCAGTTCCACACACATTACTAGACGTAGGATTTGCCTTAGCCACAGATAGGATCTGATTTATTATGGATGGAAAGGGAGTGAAAAGGGAGGGTTATGGATGGCTAACCAATCTTAGGTAGATCAATAACAAGCCATGATGGGAATAGGTAAGTTTATTGTGAGTGAATAGGTTGTGAGTGTGTGCAAAGTGAAAGATGAAAGAGAATCCTGAAGGAGAGAGGAGCAAAGTCTCTACGCATGGCGCTGGTGACCCAGTTTTCACCATGGTACTTGCCCAGGGCGCCACCGAAGTGGTTTTCACCATTGGACGAAATTATTTCTCTTTACTTTTTTTTCTATTTTTTTTTTTTTGTTGTCACAAGGCACCTGTTTGCCAGGTTTTCACCAAGTAACGATTTTTTTGTTTTATAATTTTTTTTGTATTTTTGAATTAGGATGTTCCGAAGAGCTTATGTGTAGAACCTGCGAAGGTGCATGTTGTTGATAGGATCCTCCAAGGGTTCACCTTCTGTAGTTGAGAGCTGATATGCCCCAGATCCATATACCGCTATGATGATGTAAGGACCAAGCCAATTTGGTTCGAACTTGCCCTTCTTCTCTCTGTTTTGCTGATTTTTGGGGTTTTCTCTAAGAACCAAGTCACCTACCTCAAATGTGTGAGGCTTGACTTTGTGATTGTAACTGCATTGTTCCTTGACTGAATGATGTGTAGCCTGAGTGACTGTCTTCCTTGATAAAGGAACTGAGATAGAATTACTAGTGTGTGGACTACACAGGCCCATATGCGTGTCACCTGAAGAAGTTTGGGCATCATTGATAGAAAAGTCCTTTGAGGAAGCTCCATTAAAGGTCCATGATGTATCACCAGAAGGAAAAGGATGTGTGGAACAAGTGGATGAGTTCTGAAGGCTTATGATTGTGAAAAGAAGTGAAAGTAGGATAGCATGATGGAGACTTAGGATCAACAAGTATGCTTTTTGACTTGAAATTTTAGAACTTTTGCCCCCAGTTATTTTGATATTAGGGGAGATCAACTCTTTCTCTTTTTGCTTCATAGGATTTTTATCCTTGACTTTGATTTTTGCTGAGTCCAGTAGCTTTTGATTTTGATTTGGACTAAAGGATTTTTCTTTATTATTGACTTTTAGATTTTTCTGTTCATAGCTTGATTCTTGATCCCCAATGAGTAAGGGCTTTTGTAATTCTTGTTCATCCAAGTCTGGGAGTGGAGTGGAAATGGAATGAGTGGATGAAATAGTAAGGCTATGTGAGCTCTCAAGAGGGTTGGCAATACGCTCAATAGATTCTTTGTTGGAACCACTCTTAGGACTATTGATATCAAGAGATGCTTGCACCACTAGAGGATATTTGCATTCAAACTTAGTAGCCACAACACTAGGTGGTTCACACCCAATTCCTTGGCATTGCAAATTGTTTGTAGGTTGCTCCTATTGACTGAATGGCTTAGGAGATTGTGGGAGCTGATCAACATGAAAGATATACTCACCACATCCCATGTCTTTAATCTTGAACTTGTCTTCTTTTAGCTCTGCCTGTTTTGATGTAGAAGCTTTTAAGGATTCAGGATCCACATATGCCGATGAAGGAATAGCTTCGCAATTGACTGGGATTGTTATTTCTGATCTAGGTTGTAGATTGTTGCAATATATGAATGGATTAGGATCACCGTTAACTGTTACCTCGACTCCGTTATGAGGAAACTTAATGCATTGATGGTATGTCGATGGGACTGCCCTCATTTCATGAATCCAAGGACGTCCTAGCAATATGTTATATGTGAGATCCAGGTCTAGGACTTGACAAACCACATCCTTTGTGACTGGCCCAATTCTTAGAGGTAAGGTGACTGTGCCCTTGGATGAGCGCTCTTCATCATCATATGCCTTGATGGTAATTTGGTTTGTAGAATTCATAGCCTTGTCAGAATATCCCAATTGTTTAATGGTGCTCAATGTACAAATGTTTAGACCTGCTCCTCCATCTATCAGGACTTGCTTTATTCGATGTTTATGTATGAAAGCTTCAACGTGTAAAGGTGCATTATGTGGTTGACTTATGGAGGCGTCATCGGCTTCTGTGAACATAAGGGAATGTGGAATGGAAAGGTATCCCACCATGGCTTGAAACTGGTCCACGTTCAGATCAGTAGGAACGGTAGTGTCTCTCAAGATTTTGTCAAGGATAGCTTTATGAGTGGGGGATATGCGTAAGAGCTCAAGAATAGAGATGAGCGCGGGTGTCTTCCCTAACTATTCTACAAGGTCGTACTCAGGCTTGGTTGATGAAGGATTGGTATTCTTAGTGGAGGCACCTGGCAACGTGATTTTACCTCGACGAGTTGTAACATGACATTCAGAGGTATGCTCAGAAGAAGATCCCACACCTTTTAGGACAATCTTGGGTCTCTGAGAAGGATTCTCAGGATTTTTGTTCTTGATAGTAATAGTAGAGATATGATTGTCCATTGAGATGTGATTGATAGTAGAATCATAATTGTAAGGTGCTCTAGTGTAATTGGCTTGATCATCTGTGACTTTGCCTTTTCCTTTGTCATGTTTTGGGAATGGTTCCTTAAACACCTCATGTTCTTGATTAGATGAATGTCCCTCAATCTCAATATCACCTCTATCAATGAGATCTTGCACAATGTTTTTCAATCGATGGCAATTACCTGTTTTGTGACCCTTACTCTTATGAAATTCGCAATACTCATCATCATTCCACCAATTTGGTTTGACCTTTGGTTCATATGGAGGAAAATCTGGAACTGTGATCACTTTGTTTGCCACAAGCTTTTTGAATACTGATTCAAGTGGTTCTCCCAATGGAGTGTACTTCCTTCGTGGTCTAGAAGTTGTTTGAGTGTTCACCTGATTGTTGGTAGAACTTGATCCAGAAAAGACGAACTTGGGTCTCACTGTGTTGGCAGCAACAACACCATCATTAACTGTGTTCTTGTTCTTGTTCCAAAATTTTGGTTTGTCCTTTCCTTTAAAGTCCTCTTTGTTTTCTTTGAATATCTTAATGACTCCTTGTTCAATTAAGACTCTTTCTGTTGCTAGGCCCTTTTCAATAACATCCTTGAATGTAGACAAACAAGCTTTCCTGAGATCATAGCCAATAGCCTTATTAACGTTTTGAGTGAACATTTCTACCATTTGTTTCTGTGGGATTTCGCAAGAGCATCTGCTAGCTAAATTTCTCCATCTTTGTAAAAATGTTGCGAAAGATCTCCTTCCTTTTGTTTCGTATTGCACAAGGTAGTAACTGTGACATCTATTTCTATATTGTAAGAGAAATGCTGAATGAATGCCTCTGCTAAGTCGCCCCATGACTTAATACCAGGAGGTAATTGAGAAAACCATTCCATAGCTTGATCGCCTAAGCTCTGTGGGAACAACCTCATCAAGTATGTTTCTTCTGCCGCTACCTCAATGCAAGCTGTGAAGAATTGTCTTATGTGTGCCTTGGGGTCTCCTTTCCCTCTATACTTGTCAAATTTTGGCGTCACAAAGTGTGCAGGAAATGGAGGCATTGGAATGCTCTTATCGAAGGGATAAGGACATATATCTCTCATAGTGTATGTTGGTTTTGATATACTCATGTCCTCCATTTTCTTTTGTAAATCTCTTATTTGTTGCTCCAAATTATTTTTGGGAGGAGATTGATTTCTTGTAGCATACCCCATGTTTGAAACACCCATTTGAGGAGGAGCTTGTTGCATGTATGGATGATACTGATCGTAGACATGTCCATATGGAGGTCTATATTGATGTGGCATATATGGAGCACTTGGCATAACTTCATGTTGAGGGACCCCATATCTATTTTGTGCATATATACCATATTCAATAGGCATTTCATTTTCCATTATGTTGCCCCCAATTTTGACATGAGGTCTCCTTGTGTCAAAATTTTGAGGATGCCTTTGAGTATCCACTTGTTTTGATTGATCCATACCTTGAGCATGTGATTGAGCATAAGGCTTCCATAATGGTCTTCGAAGGTAAGTATCATATGTTTGAGCTTGTGTATGTGGGATTGCTGGTTTTTGAAGCAAAACTGATGGTGACTCAGGCATCATATTCGGTCCTCTATTTCCTCCAATATTTGGTCTCCTTTGATCCATGTTGGATTGAGTTTGTTGTGCGGGTCGACTTTCCATAAGTTGAGACAAGTCAAAGTCATGCGGTATTTTAGCTCCACTTTGTGCCATCATGTGTAAAAAGTACTGTCGATCTCTCCTCATTATCTCTTCAACCAATTTATTGAAATGAGGATTCATTATGGAGTCTTCTATGTCTGCTGATAGTATTGAAGAGTTGTCCACATTGTCATTGTATGTAGTATTGTTGTTTATAGTGTTTGCGCTTTCCACATTTGGATTGTTTCTATAAACATCCATGTCTGGTAATGTAGTGTGCTCAGGATTGAAGAATAAATCATTGTCATACTCATAAGAACTCATGTTTGCGGATTCTTGAGCTTCTTTAGCTATTCTCCTAGATTTTTGAAGGCGTGTTTCAACCATAAACTAGGTATTTGACCAAGATGTGAGAGACTAGATGAAAAATGGAAAAAGTATGGAAGACCAAGAGTTGTATGGAGTGTAAATGAATCTTGAGGTGTACTTGCAATGTCCAAAGTGTAAGACCAAGTATGTAAGTAGTAGAGTAGGTCTGACTTCCAAAGAGATGATCGTTTCTCTTGATGAGGTAAGCTGACCTTGACCCTAAGTAAGACCAAATGAGACCCAAAGGTAAAAAACCTTGATGAGGGACCACTTAGCAAAGTGTAGTTGTATGTAGTGTGTTGACAAAGTATGATTAGGACAAGCAAGTGACCTTTTGACTCAAGTTTAGACAATTGTGAATGTAAAATGAGATGTGAAGCAATGATGGACTATGTGAGACCCAAGGACAGGTTGAATGCTAGATGAAACTTGAAGAAACAACCTAGGAAGCTCAAGTATTCCGAAACTGATTTCTTTTGTTTGCTGGATTGTGAAATTTTTCCAATTTGTGAAGTTTTTGGTTATGACCAAATCTGAATGTTTGACTATTTTTCGTGACAAGAGGACACAATGTTGATGAGAACTCAATGTTTGCAAGTGTTTAGACTGACAATGACTCCAAGAAAAGTGTGTTGTTTGATGTAAAATTGTTTTGCATACACTTGAAGACACAAAAGACACAATGTTTTGCTGTTTGGTCTTGATTGTTTGAATATTTAACATAAGTCAAGCACAATTCTTATGGCTGGCCAAGACAATAGTTGTTGATCCCACATGGGGTTTTACCCCTGAGGCTACGCTATTCACAGCGGATACTTAGATGCTTGACCTCACTGGCTCCACCCTCGGCACTCACTTCTCGGGTCAGCCAAGCATCAGTCCCCATGAAAACTCCCCATGGCAAACTTTGTATCTCTACTAAGAACCGTATGTGTGTGGGCCGCTACCAGAGGTCCGACCTCCTGCCCCAACAACTAGAAGGATTTGGGCTTCTAAAACAAAAAGGTGCTAGTAAGGGCATCCGCTCGTGTGGCCATACATGCGGCACTTTCAGCTCTGTAAATACAGAAGGCTCCCAGCCGGTAGGGGTTACGCCCTACAAATGATCAAATAAATTTGATCAAACGGGTTTATGGGGAGACATAGTGTCGGTATGAACTAATCAGCACACGTTATTCATAGTTTTCACCATGAATATATTTGATTATAGTGGTTTGGATGAGGTGGGTTTTCCTCGCTACCACTTGGGTCGTTCTCTTCTCACTAGTAGTCCTAATGACCACACGGGAAGACAGGCCCTCTAAAGATTAAACAAAAAGAGGCTATTGCTCAAGACACAAAAGACAATGATTCAATTTTAGTGCACCAATTGAAGTGTTTGCTAGTTTATGAAAACAAGGCACACAATAAAAATCCAAAAACCCTTGCCAAGGACCTGCAACAAAGATTTATTAGTAGTTTGGATTGTTTCAAATGATCACCCCTTCCTGCAAGCACACAAGTTAGGTAAATTTTAGATCCAAAAGACTTTGTGAAATAGGGGCCTTCAACAATGCGTTTTGTTGACCAATTCAAAGACATTATTCATCATAAAAAAAGACCATTTGTAAAATTTAAAGAGATTTCCAGAAATGTAAGAAAATCCAAAAAATTTGCTAATTTGCTCCAAAAATTAATTTTTTATGAAAAATCATAAAAAATTCATATAAAATGCAAAATCGATCCAAAAAATCTCAAAATTTTAGTGAAGAGTATTGATGGTCTTCCAAACCTGCACAAAATATTTCCTGCAACAAATCCAAGCAGTTTGTGAGATATAAGTAAAATAATGCAAAACCCTAATTTTCAAAGATCTGATTTTTGAAGAATGATTTTGCATCAAATTTAAAATCACAAAGAACAGATCCTATTTATAATTCTGAGAGATTTCCAAAAATGTAAGAAAATCCAAAAAATTCTCTAATTTTCTCTCAAAATTTATTTTTTATGAAAAATCATAAAAAATTAATATAAAATGCAAAATCAATCCAAAAAATCTGAAATTTTTGCTGAATCTTTCTGATACTTTTCTTGACTTGTAAAAAAAATCTTATGTCAAAATTCGAAGCCGTTTGTGAGATCTGATCAAAATAAAGAAAAACCCTAATTTTTAAAGATCTGACTTTTTATGGAAATATTTTGCATCAAAATTAAAATCACAAAGAATAGATCCTGTGTATAATTATGAAATATTTCCAAAAATGTAAGAAAATCCAAAAAATTCTCTCATTTTCTCTCAAAATTAATTTTTTATGAAAAATCATAAAAAATTCATAGAAAATGAAAATGTGCTCCAAAAATTCTAAATTTTGGATTGAGAGCTCCTGATACTTTCTTCAACCTGCAAAAACAATTTGGTGCAAAATTTCCTATCCGTTTATGAGATATGATCGAATCTCTCCAAGATCTTGATTTTGTGTCCAAAACCCTAGCTGCACAAGGTTATTCTCCAAATTGTTTTACAAAACAACAATATAGGGTTAGAAAAATCTGCAAAAAAAAACATAGATCTAAGAAAAATCCATGTCCCACGGGGCGTGCCAAAATGTTTATGGTGAAAATGGATAACAATAATAACAATATTGAAAGGCTAAATGAATTTAACCACCAAACCCTAGCCTAACAACAACAAAGATCCACCATAACATATGAAGATTACCTAAGACAATGCAAAATAACTCAAAATCAAAAAGATTATACCATCACATGTCCAATAGGGTTTTGATCTCCATTCTTCCTATCTCCATTGATCTTGCTTGATATATTTGCTCTCAGATTTTTATATGCACAAGAGCTCAACAAAGAACGGAATGTGGTTGCAAGTAGGATCGTAGTGTAGCCAAGTACTCCAAAATCAGTCATTAGGGTTTGACAAGGAAGAAAGCATCTCCTTAAATAGAAGACACAATAAGAAATGGAGGGTTAAGATTGAGAGGTGTAAAAAGAGAGGTCGGCTAGGATTAGAGGGTAGGTAAAAGAAATAATAAAATAATGAAAGAGGTAGGTAGTGTAGGAATTAAGAGATGAATGACATGTGTCTTGTGTAGAAAAAGATAATGAATTAATTAAATAAATAAAGATTTATTTAATTAATAGAAGAAATAGGACAATTAAATAAATAAAATATTTATTTAATTTAGGAAAGGGATAATTTAAATAAATAAATGTATTTATTTAAATGAGAAATAAGGCTAGAAGAGGATAAATGAATTAATTAAATAAATAAAAATTTATTTAATTAATAGAAGAATTAGGCTTAGATAATTAAATAAATAAAATATTTATTTAATTAGACATGACAATTTTGAGTGTCTACAATGTCAATAGTTGGTGTTTTGGGAGAAGAAATGGTTTGGGAAGCAACTTCATGAGCTCTAGCACGACATCTTCATCAGTATTCTCTTGCACAATGGTTTTGTCTAGTCTTGGCTGAAGGTTGAGGAGGATTAGGATCATTAGGTATAGGCTTCGTATCTTCTTTTAGGGAAGGATGAGTGGGTTGAGGTATTTTAGGCTGGACAACGGGAGAGGCCAGTCATTTCTCTCTATAAGATGAAGGAGGAGGAACCAGCCCATATAAAAGAGGAATGAGAGGTGCAGGAAGGATACCATGTCCATAATGAGGAGGAGGGATAGGTCTAACCTTAGGATGGATAGTTTGTTTTTTTAGGAGGAATAGTTTTTATGCCTTTGGGAGGAAGAGGAGACTCATCCATAAGAGAAGGAATATATTCTTTGTTAGGAAGAGGGATATCTCTTTTCTTGGGTGAGAGGATACTCTTTTCTTTAGGAGAAGGAATAGATGTCTCTTTGGGAAGAGATTATTTATTTCCTTAGGAGGAAGAACAATCTTATCTTCAAGATGGGGTACATGATCATCAAGAAGAATGCTAAGTGTTGGATTTGTAGGTTTACTCAAGGATAAAATGATTTCATTTTTCTAGTTTTGATATGATCTAAAGAGACCATCGCTTCTAGGTTCAAGGGGCTTGAATTGTTTGGACCAAAAATAATCAAGACAAATATCTGCATGCCTCAGTGTAGGTTGAAATAGGTTATTATTAATAGTTATGATTTTATTATGAGGAAATTTCAAACACTTGTGAATAATAGAAGTGATCACTTTCATGGAAGAGAGCCAAGGATGTCCCGACTTCACATGAAATTGATTGGATGTAGGAATGATAGCAAATTTAATATCTAAGCATTTAGTGCCAACATCAATAGGATGTGTTAGAGAACCAATAGAAGGACAAGAGAAGCCATAAAAAACTTTAATTATCACATCAGTATCATCATATATCACTTGATGCAATTACAAAGTATAAATAAATTCTTCAGTTATCACATTAACCATGCAAGCAGGATCAATAAGGACTCCTCTAGCATGTATACCTTTGATTTTTGCAATTATGTATAATGGGCCATCAGGTGCTTTAATGGTCTCACTAGGATAAAATATTATGCATGAATCCTTAGGAGGTTCTTGTTGATCTAGAAGGTTCAACACATTATTAGATTCTAGGCCAACATTATTCGGAGAGAAGGCAAGATGATCAGTTTCAATCACATTAGTGGAATGGGATGGTAAAGGATCAGCGAAAATTTGAAGGTTTTGATTAGGAGGAGCTACAAATTTGTTTCCTTTATCATTCACACCTGCCATAAATATGGTGTTATTATCAATCAATTCTTTAATCTTACTTCTCAATGAAAAACATTTTTCAGTATCATGACCAGGCTGACGATGATATTGACAAAAATATTTAGCATCAAAGTAAGGAGAAGTTGTTTTAGATGGATCAATTGGTTTGATTTGGGGAAGTTTTAACACATTCTTTTGTTTAACTGAGACATAATGCTATGCAAAGATTCATTCACAGGAGTAAACTCTTTTTGTCTTTTAAATAGTTTAGACAAAGGAGGCACACCTGTAGCACCTAGAAATTGAGTGTTGCTGTTGTTGTCATTGAATTTGATGAATCCTTTGTTTGGTTTGAACTTCAAAAATGGTTGTTGAGCACTATCACCCTTATCACTTAGAGCTATGGAAGGAGATGATTGTTCCAATTGACTCACAATCAAATGATAATTGCGAAGTACTGCACACAACTACAGAAAGGAATTAAACTCAGTTAATTTTTTTTATTATCTCTAATGTATTTTTGTAAATTAGCAATAAAAATATTTTGAATGTCTTGATCAGGCATATGAAAAGAAATCTGAGAGTACAAATGCTTATATCTAGCAATAAAATCAGTCACTTTTTCTTTAACGTATTGTTTACAATGCATTAAATCAGTCAAAGTAACTTTAGGACCAATGTTATTGTGAAATTGTTGAGTAAAATCATTAGCTAGTTGTTGAAAAGAAGTAATAGAATAAGGAGGCAAAGAACAATACCATTGCAAAACTCTATCCCTTAATGTTCTAGTAAACAATTTTGCTAACAACCTTTGATCATGAGAAAAGTCACTACACAAAGTTTGGAATATTTTAACATGAGTTAAAGGATCACCTTTTCCATTATAAAGTTCCAATTGAGGGACTTCTACATGTTTAGGAGGGACAAATCTAACAATGTCATGGGATAATGGGCTCGCGACATCAAATGTGGGCACATTATACTTTGATTGATTCATAGAAGCTATTTGTTGTTGTAAGGAATATACTGTTTGGGCAAGGCTATTGATTGTAGCTTCAATAAAAGGATTGAAATTAGACATGTTGGATTGAGAGGGGGGAATAACATTGTTAAATGAAAGAAGAGGTTGAAAATAAGGAGGGGGAACACTATGATAAGTGGGTAATGGAGAAGATTGGTTTGTACATGGAAGACTCATGGGAGGAATGAAAGAATTGTGATTGAAGGAGTTGCCCCCTTGACTAATATTTCATTTATAGGTGGTAAATGTGATTGGGTAACAAGAAGAACACTCATGGTAGGAGGAATGAAAGAAGAGGTATTGCCCCGACAACTCACATTTGCAGGTATGACATTTTCTGTAGAGGTAGCCATGATATTTGATGTGAAGGTAAGAACACTAGTCATGGAAGTTGTCAAAGGAATAAAATGATTAACTTGACTAGGAGGTTGTGTATAACCTAGGTTTTCAGCATAAGTCTTCATAGGCATGATATTAGAATAAAAAATATGAGAAATACCACACAAGATATCAACACCATGTTTATCACTTTGAATCATTCTTTTTATTCCTTCAATCAATGGGAGAGCTTCGCTATCCGGGTATTCTTGACTCATCCATTGTTGAAGATTGTCAAATTGATTGTCCATCTTTGCTAATTGATCAACGAATACTATAGTTAGTGATTCCTCCTCTTTGTGAGAATTATCAAGAGGATAAACAGGAATATCTGAAGGATGGGAAGAAGCAACAATATCGTCATTGAAAAAGCTAGCCAAATTAGGCTCCATTTCCTCGGTAATTAAACCTTGGGTGGGCTTAATTCTATAACTTCTTCTAACAAGGATCCTATAGGTAGGACTAATAGTAGTAAAACTCATGCACTATGGAAAATAAATTGGAAAGATCTCTTAATTGTAAAGGTTATAAAGAAGGGAAAATGAAAATGAAAATTAGGGTTGTCCCAATTTAACCTCTTAATTAAAATTTTGAGATTTTGGAATGTTGAAATATTGAAGAAATCAATTTAATTTTAAAAATTAGAGTATGTGTTGTGAACCACTTAATTTTAAAATTCAAATTGACAATGGAAATGTTGAAATTCATATTTGTTTTCGACCTTAGGGTGACCTAAAATCAATAAAATTTTATAAATATCTGGAATTGTGTAGTAAAATATAGTCAAAACAATCTCCCAAAATTTGAGCAAAAAAGGTTAGGACCAAGTAGGTAGCGACTTGGTCCGAACACACGGTCTGACAATTTTTTTTCCAAATTTTCAAGGAAGCAAGATACTGTGATTTTAATGCGAATTCCAAAAAGATATGGAAATTGGAGATGTCAAGACATGCAAAATTAAGCTTTGAATGTCTAAATAGGACACACTTAGGATGTTTGACAAAAGGATTAATTGAAAGGACAAGAAAAAGGGTACACCTAAAGGCCAACTTTTATGATGTTTAGAAGAAAGATAAGAGGCTTTATATTTAGTTGAATCAATTAAATGCTTAAAGGAAAATTTGAATTTGGACAAGATTAAGTTGATTTTAAAAATTAACGTTTGTTGCATAAATCGTTTAATTTTAAAAATTTGAATAATGTAAGGAGGGGAATTGAATTTTGAAATTGAAGCAAAGACCCAAATCTAAAAATGAATTCAAGGTCCACACATTCCACAATGTTAATTTCAAAATTAAAAATTACAGTCTTAATTTTGAAAATTAAATGTGTGAATGACAACTTGAATAGAAAAAAATGATTTTTTTTCCAGATCTGAAACAATCAATCCAATTTAGACTAATGACAAGCTCAATTTTAAATCTAAAAATTAGGGTTTTTATGCATTCAATCTCTAAATTTTTAAGAATTGCAAGAAAATTAAACTTGTAAATGAAAATTTGAATTTAAATTGCATATACTCAAATATGAAAATGAAAAATCAGAATTAAGGGTGTAAGGAGTCAGGTTCACCAAAATGTAAAGTGGAAAAATTGGGAACCTTAGCCAAATTCACCACTTGAAGGGAAGGTGGGAGCTTAACTAAGGTTCAATTTTCACTTAGGGAACTTTACATTCAAAAGAGGGGGATGAATCTACTAGATCTAATCCTAGAGGATATAAGGATTGAATACTAAGCAGACTGGAATGGAATTAACCCTCTTTTGTAAGTTGATTGATTGGATTAAGACAAAGTGCTGAAAATGGAGACAAAGTATGCAAAAACAGTGAGCTATAGATTCAAGATTCGACTGTGCACCTGGATCTAGAAATTTTGAGATGATTCGGAGATGCTCTGCAAAATCCAACAATAGTTGCAGGGACCGTCTATCTGGACATGGGTGCCTTCCTATTAGTCCTTCGAACTTTCCGCGCATCGAAAAAGGTTTTTTCCATCTCTGCGAATAAAGATTAATTCTAGAAGTACAGTTGTGCACCCATTTACCACACATAGAAAGAAATGGAAATGTGTTGGGAATAGGGGTTTCTCTTCAGATCAAACCCTGGTTCTGGAATTAACCAAGTGGTTGAAATTATGTAAATAAAATGACTGAAAGTAGAAATCCTCCTCTTTGAGGGGATATTGAATTGAATGAAATTGAAGTGCTTATATCTCCTTGTGAAGCTTTGCTTGCCTCCACATGGAATTAGGGTTTCATGAAGTAGAATGTTGATCTCCTCTTCAATGCTTGAAATCTTGTCTCTATTGCTGCTCCAAAGCTTTGAGGGAGACTGAAAATGCTCTATTGCTCTTGAATGCTTGAATGTTTGATCTCTTGAATTCTCAAATGCCTGATTGAATTTTGTTAGATGTCAAATGAGAGGGGAAATCTGTCTTATATACTTTATAGTGGGTTTAATTAACTATTTTTTTTACTTAGGCCGACATAGGGGGGATTTTCCCACTCTGATTTGAGATGAGAAAAAGGGAGGGACCTCAAGATAGGCCCCAAATAGGGGATCCTAAGGTGCCATGCCCTATTTTGGGGAAGGATCAAGGTGTGGGCAGAGTGTAGGGTTGAATTGCAATTTATTTTTGATGTGCATGAGCATATTCACATCTTTGATCAGGCTGAGGGGCGCAATCACTAAGGCGAAGACCCAAATGTAGTGAAAAATGGCAAGGGGTGCAATTTTAGGACGTTATACTTGGTCACCTATAGAATTTCTCTACCACCGGCTCTTGCTCGGTTGCATGATGTATTTCCTATTTCCTATTTGAAAAAGTATGTTTTGGATTTTGCACACATGATTGATTGGAACTCCTTGTAGGTACATGACCCATGGGTGGCCATGATCAAGCTAATCAAGGTGCTCGAGGTATGTAAGAAGCACTTACGTAATAGAGAAGTCACTTAGTGCAAGGTCTAGTAGGATTAGTACTCTAAGGACAGTGCCACTTGAGAATATTATAATGAAACCCATCAACGATTCCCTCATTTGTTTAATGTTTTCAATAATTGAACTCGTTTCTTTTAATACTAGAAAAATAATATTGATTTCATGCAGTTTTAAATCATCGAGGATGATGATACATAAGGGGAAGGATATGTTAAATCTGACTTGTGCCCTAATTGTTTATATGCTATATTTATGCTATGTTGTTTGTGCCCTAGTTGTTTTATGATATGTTAATCATGCCCTAGATGTTTCGTGTTTTAATTGAATGATCGTGCCCTAGATGTTTCATGTTTTAATTGAATGATGATGCCCTAGATGTTCATGTTAGAATTGAATGATGTTATTTGTGTTCAATATAATGAAATGATGACTCATAACTGTTAAATTGATGTTTTGATATTCAACATGATGACATTTGAGATGTTTATTTTTGTTGATAATATTTTTAAAATGTTAGAGCTATGACAAGATTTTAGGCTAACTTTTTGAACTAGCCAAGTGTGTGCAGGAGTTCGTCATCCTATGAGAAGGGAGGGGAAGTATCATCAGATTGAGAGGTAAGAAAACATAACTCATGCCATCTGGAAACCGTAATCGTAAGTTGAGTCTGGTCGTCTCATGATTGATCCTGTCTTTCGTTAGCTTATTGTGTTAGGTAATCCTAATTTGGTCTCTATAGGAGTTTTTAAGGTTTCACGGCTCTAAGTTGTAGATTGGATTCCAGGTTAATTTATTATTATTTATTTATAAAATTTAATCATTTTATTGCGTATATTTTGTTATAATTTATAGATGTTCATATCAGTGTGTGTGTGTATTATATACATATACTCTCATATATAAGTACACATATGTATATATCCAGGACATAATGAATACATGCATATATGTGCTTATATAGAGAAATACACATATAATATATACTTATAAAAATATATTTATTTCACACCCTTTTGTCATATAATATTGACATTAATATTTTGGCAAATCTTTAATATTTTAGTGTAAAACCTTATTGCGCATAAAGAAGGTGAAAATCATGAGTTTTGAGACCACCATTGAGGCATGTCTATCTTGTGAAATAAAATGTATTCAAATTAATTTTAATATATCTGAAATGAGAAAGCGATTCTTCTAGAAACTTCTTAAGGCAAGAAGGCTTTTGGCGTGACAATTTTTTATCTTTCTCATGAAGAAATATGTAAGAAATTGGTATGGTATTTTGGGAAATGAATAATCTGCCTCATTTCGTGAGATATATGCGTAGTGTCATAAAATTGCGACCCTAGCAATTTATGACTGCATTAGGGTCCTCACGCACGCAAACTTGAATCCTCTAGCCTGATTAGAGACCAAAGAGTGCTTGCTTGCGAAAACTGCTTCTTCCTTGGCATCTGCATCACTTTGTCCACACTCTGCCCTAGAGAAAAGGGTAGGACAGGGGCGTGGAACCCCTATCCCCACTTGGACAGGGATGTGGCACCCCTATCCCTGCCCTATTTTGGGGCAGGACCTTTCTAGAGTATATCTTGTGGGTTGTGCAGTGAGTGGAAAATCTTCTGTTGTCGGCCGGTGATGAAATTCAAGTCCTTTAAATATGTATTTAAGGGGCATGCCTCCTCTCATTTTTAGAAGTTCAATAGGTTGGATAGGTTGAAGTTGGATATGTTCAAGCGATCAAGCATTCTTTTCTAGCATTGAGCATTCTCAAGTCTCCATTTTAAGACTAGGTGTTGCATTCAAGTCAAAGATTCAACCATTGAAGAGGAGATTGCTTTCAACATTCAATTCTGCACAAACATTTCTATCAACATTGCTACTATAACCTCCCTTGAGGCGATTTACAATTTAGTCTTTCATTTACATCTACTTGCAAGTACTTTCTTTCATTACTTGGTTAATTCAAAAACTGGGGTTTGACCTAAAGGCAAACCCCCAATCCCAACCCATTTTCCTCTCTTTTTTTGTGTAGGTTGCAGGTGCACAACTATACTTTCAGATTTAGGTTTCATTTGCAGAGGCAGAAAAACCCTTTTCATTTCACAGTTTTTTTGGAGGACCGTGTACATTCCCGCCATGGTTCAGACAACTTCTCATCAAATTTGCAGGGTGACTTCATTTCGACATTTCACTGCCAAATCCACGTGCACAACTTCATCCCATATTCAGGTCTCAAGTTATAATCGATTCTACTTTTGCACTACATAATTCAATCAATTTCCTTTCTGTATCAAACAAAGGAATAAGGGGATCATCAAAACATTCTTAATTCATTCAGAATTGAATCTATCATCTTTGTGTGGAGATTGAATCTAGTGAATTATCCCTTATCTCCTTAATGTAATGGTGAAAAGTGCTTGAAGGGTAATCAATAGTGAAACTCTCATCTCTCTTTGAGGGAAAGGGTTAGTTTTCCTCTTGATCTATCACTCATCATTTTCCCATTATTACATTATGGTGAACTCGACGTCTTGCATGCTATCCTTTGAACAACATTGCATATTTTTCATTTACAAGTTTCAAATTTCTGTGAACTTAGTGGTTAAATCATTAAAAATCCTAATTTTTAAAATTAAAATTGAACTTGTGATTTGTAAAAATTGCTTGTGTTTTTCTTAGATATGAAAATTGTTTTGATTGTCAAATTCAATTTCTTCATTGTCTTGTTCAATTTACAGTTAAAATTTATAAAATTAAGAGGTTACTTGTAAAAACCCTAATTTTCAAAAATAATCTTGAACTTGTGCCAAAAATTGGATTTCCATTTAATTTTTCGGATTTCTGATTGTTCTCAGATTTGTCTTCAATCCTACGATTCAAATTTTCAATTCCCCCCCTTCTTCCCAAAATTCAAATTGCAAAATTAAGTGGTTAGGTCATCAAACCCTAATTTTTAAAATTAATTGGATTTTGTGTGAATTTCGAATCAAATTCATTAACATTTAGGATTTCTAAACATTTTCCAAGGTGTCCCTATCCATTAGGTTTGACCCTTTTCCAAATTGCAATTTCTCTTTTTCTTCAAAACCCTAATAGGGTCCTATTTTCACCATTGTGCCTTCATTTCGCCCATCTAGAGAACGTAAAATTCACCAATTTTTTGTGGTTAGCTTTAAAATCATCATAATATCCATCCCTAAAAAATTCTAAAAAAGTTGGTTGGACCATGTGCGTTCACGCCACGGTCCTCGACTTTTTGCCTAAAATTTTGGGAGACTATTATGACTGTATTTATTAGCCTAAATCCAAAAGATTGGTTGATTTTATTGTTTTTTGATCCCTCTAGAAGCGGAAATACCTTCAAAATTCAACATTGCAACTTTCAAGAATTTTTTTAAAATTAAGAGGTTAATTATAGTCTGCTATGATTTTAAAAATTTTGATTTTAAAATTAAGTGGCATTCCCTTGGCCCTAATTTTAAATTCTAAATTTCCTCTCATTTTTTTGTTTTGGAAATTGTGTCATCCTCTTACTCCAACAAAGTGCAAATTGTGTAATTTTTATTTTCTTAAATTTTGCATTACTCAATTTTTGTAAGCTTTGTCCTACAATTCAAAATTCAAAATTTCCCTCTAGTGCATGAGTTTTACCACGATTAGTCCTACCAATCCTATCCCCGTTAGACAAAGCATTATAATTTAATTGCCGAGGAGATGGAGCCTAATTTGGGTGAATTCTTTAATGAGGATCATGCTAATTCTTCCCATCCTAATCCTGTGCCCATTGATGGATCTCATGATGAAGAATAAGCTTTAACTAGGGTTCTTTAGATCAACTTTCTACATTGGACAATCAATTTGATAGCTTTCAACAATGGATGTCTCAAGAATACCCTAATAGTGAAGCTCTTCCATTAATTGAAAGTCTTAAACACATTCTTCAAAGTGATAAGAATTGAATTGATATATTGCGTGGCATTTCACATATTGTTGATTCTAATGTCACGCCTATCAAGAGTTGTGCCGAAACCCTAGGTTACTCACAACCTTCAACACAAGTCAATTCCTCTATTCCTTTGACCAATCCTATGACTGGTATTCCTACTTTCACATCTAACATCATGGCTAATTCAACTCAAAATGTCATTCCTACAACCATAGGTCATGGGGGCAATCCCTCTTCTTCATTTAATCCTCCATCATTACCCATGTCTTCCATAAGTGTTCCTACTATTCCTCAACCAATCAATGTGACACAAGGGGGAAATTCCTTCAACAACTTTATTCCTCCTTTAAGTGTCCCTTTTCATGCCCAATCATCACTAATGCCTACTTATCATAGTGTCCCACCACCTTATGCTTAGTCCATGCCTTCTTTCAACAACATCACACCACCTTCCCAATCACCTATGTCTAACATAAATTCTTCCACCGGAATGACAATCAACAATCTTGCCCAAACTGTGTCTTCCTTACAATAACAAATTGCTTCCATGACTCGATCCAAGTTTAGTGTGCCCACCTTTGATGTTGCGAGCCCACTTTCTCTTGATATTGTTAAAGTCATTCTATCTAAACATGTTGAGATCCCTCAATTGGAACTCTATAATGGAAATAGTGATCCTCTTATGAATGTCAAAACATTTCAAACCTTGTACTCTGATTTTTCTTATGATCAACGATTGCGTTCAAAACTGTTTACAAGAACACTGAGAGATAAGGCCTTACAATGGTATTGCTCTTTGCCTTCTTATTCTATCACTTCCTTTCAACAACTAGCAAATGCTTTCATCCAACTATTTCAAAACAACATTCGTCCTAAAATCACTTTGACTGATTTAATGCATTGTAAACAAGGTGTTAAAGAAAAAGTGACTAATTTCATTGGTAGATATAAGAATTTGTGTGCTCAAATTTCTTTTCCTGTGCCTGATAATGACACTCAAAGAATTTTCATTTCAAATTTACAAAAAGATCAAGGAAAAGCTTCTTTTGTCTAAGTTTACTTCCTTTCCGCAGTTGTGCGCAACACTCCACAATTATCAAGTGTTTGTGAGTCAAATGGAAAAATCCACTCCTATGGCTCCGAGTGATAAGGGGGAGAGTGTTCAACAATTGTTTGTGAAATTCAAACCAACAACAACCATGTGAATGCTACAACAAGTGTGCCTCCTATTTCTAAATTTTTCCAAAGAGATAGACAATTTACTCCTTTGAATGAATCTTTGCATAGTATTATGTCTTACCTTTGAATGAATCTTTGCATAGTATTATGTCTTACCTTTGAATGAATCGTTGCATAGTATTATGTCTTAGTTATTGCATAGAAATGTTATCAAACTTTCTCCTATAAAATAAGACGATCCTTCCAAACTTGCATCTCGTCATTTTGATAACAATTCCTTTCGCCAATTTCATCGTCAACCTAGTCATGATACTGAGAAATATTTTGCATTGAAATATAAGGTTTAAGATTTTATTGATAATAAAACTATATCTATGGCAGGTGTGAATGATAAAGGGAATAAATCATTTACTCCTCCTAATAAAAATCTTAAGGATTTCATTGATCCCTTGCCTTCTCATACCTCTAATGTTATTGAGATTGTGCCTAATTCTCTCTCTTCTAAAAAACTCATCTGTCTGGATCCAAACTTGGTTAATATGGTAGAAACACAATATATGCCTAGGGATCCCTGTATTACATTTCACCCTAGTGAGACTATTAGACCACTCGATGGCCCTTTATACATAGCTACAAAGGTTTTAGGATATCCCTTGCCGTGGTGCCCTGATTAATCCCTCTTTCATGGTTAACATCATAACTGAGGAGTATCTTTTCACTTTACAATTCCATAAACCATTATATGATGCTTCTAATGTAGTTGTGAAGTTATTTGATGGCTTCTCTTTTCCTACCATTGGTTATATCACCCTTCTTGTCGAAGTCCATACTAAATCCATGGATGTTGACTTTGTTATTATACCATCTTCTAATCAATTCCGTGTGAAGTTGGGCTATCCTTGGCTATCTTCCATCAAGGCTATTGCTTCTGCAATCCACACGTGTCTTAAATTTCCTCACAATGGAGAAATCATAACCATGAACCATAGCTTATTTTGTCCATCCGACAGAAGTCCTATTGTTCCTATTGATCTCCTTTGTCCTAAACAATTTCAATCTCTTCCATCAAGGAGCAATGCTCTTTTTCAATCCTATCAAAAAAGGAAGAACAGTATGATCTTATCCTTAAGTCAACCTAGATCCCCAACACTTGACATTCCTATTATTCTTCAAAATGAGGTTCTTCCCCTCTCGGATAGAACTAATCTCCCTCTTAAGGAAAATTGTCCATCAACTCCTATGGATGTGACTTTACCTTCTCTTAAGGAGAACACCAATATTCTTCCTAAGGTTAGACCTATACCTCCTCCCCATGATGGACTTGGTCTCTTTCCTACACCTAATATTCTTCCTTTCTATGGTGCAGTTCCACCTCCTTCCTCTTATTGAGAGAAGAGGCCTGCCTCTCCTATTGTTCAACTGAAAAGACCTCAACCTAAAGCTTCCATTATAAAGGAGAAAGTCATTCCTCTTTTTGCAAATGTTCCTCCTCCTTTTCAGCCTTCCACTAAGACTCATCGAAATCGTTGTTCGAGAGAATGCCGATGAAGACGTCGTGTTCGATCTCATGAATCTATCCCTCAAAATACTCAATCTCCTGAGACTCCAACAATTGGTATGATTCCCTTTCTCTGAAGCAAGATGTTCAACCAACATCTCCAAATCATAAGTTGCATAAAACATGTGATGGTTTTACTCCTATTCATGTTCTTGGTCCTCTTGATTTAAACTTTCATGAAAAAATGTGTGAAAATGTTATTCATAATGGCAATACAACTCCTAATGCTTTTGATAGTGAGCACGAATATATTGATGTGGACAAACATTTATCAGACGAGTTTTCACAAACCCTGATCCTAGCTCCTAGAATCTAACAAAGTGACTTACCACATGAGCATAGTCCTTGTTTGGATCTTGTGATAGCTTCATTTGCTATGAACGATATCACTCCTCTGACATGTTTCTCACCTTCCTAAAATAGTGATCAACAAGATCGAGAGGCAGATGTCGTGCTAGATTAGCAATATTAGCACTACAGATCTTTCTCTCTCCTTTCTTTCTCTTTTGTGCCCATTCTTCTATATGTATCCCTATTCTTCTATTGTTCCCTTAATGTCTACTTGGGGATGATGCAAAGCATTGAGATCTTCTCTTGGTCTCTTTTATGTTGACTCAAAAGACATCCTCTCTTCCCTTTCTTCTAAGGTAGTGTCCTTCTTTGGGGAATGAGATTATTATAGGCATATAAATACATGATATACATGAGTTATCATACAACATACTGACCCGGAGGAAAGTGACACTACCTCATGTTTTGTGTTCATTATCCTTGGCTTTATACCTCGATTGGGGGCTAAATCCTTGCGATAACATACTCCTTTTCTTCTCACTCTCTTGGGTGTATCCTACCTTAAATCAATCATTGTCGATAAGGCATGTGCGATCGCTTTAACGTGGGGGCATACACTCCGCTCATTCTTTCCTTTTTGTGACACTTTATATTACTTAGTGAACTTTGCTTTTCTTTGTAATCTTTTGTATCCTTGCTTTCATGACTCATAGTGAAGGGAACTTTTCTACTTGCAGTCATGGTTCTCCCCTTCTTGATCTTCCCTTTTACTTTGTCAATTGAAGTCATAAGTTCCTAAGTCCACTGGGGGCTTGGCACATCTTGCCTCCTTAACGTGGTGAAAGTCTTTCAATCTTGTTTCCTTGTACTTTACCGACAGTATTGGCATACGCTTATACTCCCGCTAAAGTGGGGTCTAAATGTAGTGTCATAAATTGTGACCCTAGCAATTTACGACTGCATTAGGGTCCTCATGCATGTGAACTCAAATCCTCTAGCCTGATCGGAGACCGAAGAGTGCTCGGATTGTAGAAACTGCTTCTTCCTTGGCCTCCACATCACTCTATCTAGACTCTGCCCTAGAGAAAGGGGTAGGACAGGGGCACCCCTGTCCTACCCTATTTTGGGGCAGGACCTTTCTAGAGTATGTCTTGTGGTTTGTGTAGTGAGCGGGAAATCTCCCTGATGTCGGTCGGTGACAAAATTCAAATCCTTTGAACATGTATTTAACAAGCATGCATCCTCTTATTTGCAGAAGTTTGATAGGTTGGATAGTCGATCGAAGTTGGATATGTTTAAGCGATTAAGCATTCAAGCATTCTTTTCCAGCATTGAGCATTCTCAAGTGCCCCTTCAAGGCTAGGTGTTGTATTCAAGTCAAGGATTCAACCATTGAAGAGGATATTGCTTTCAACATTCAATTCCACATAAACATTTCTATCAACATTGCTACTACAACCTCCCTTGAGGTGATTTAAAATCCAGTCTTTCATTTACATCTACTTGCAAGTACTTTCTTTCATTACTTGGTTAATTCCAAAACTCGGGTTTGACCTAAAGGCAAACCCCCAATCCGAACCCATTTTCCTCTTTTTTATGTGTGTAGGTTGCAGGTGTGTAGCTGTACTTTTGGATTTGGGCTTCATTTGTAGAGGCGGGAAAACCCTTTTCGTTTCATGGATTTTTTGGAGGATCGTGTACATTCCCGACACGGTCTTGACAACTTTTCATCAAATTTGTAGGGCGACTTCGTCTCAACATTTCACTGCCAAATCCAAGTGAACAACTTCATCCCATATTCAGATCTCAAGTTATAATCGATTCTTTGTCACTTTTGCACTACATAATTCAATCAATTTCCTTTCCGTATGAAACAAAGGAATAAGGGGATCATCATAACATTATTAATTCATTCAAAATTCAATTTATCATCTTTGTGTGGAGATTGAATCTAGTGAATTGCCCTTTATCTCCCTAATGTAATGGTGAAAATTGCTTGAAGGGTAATCAATAGTGAAACTCTCATCTCTCTTTGAGGGAAAGGGTTAGTCTTCCTCTTGATCTATCACTCGTTATTTTTCTACCACTACAATATGGCATGTCTTTGGCAGGGCGAGGGGCATTATTGAAAAGGGTTTGACAAATATTTTGAGCTCTGTATTTGCTAACGTTTTTCCTTCATTAAGCACTGCAACTATATTGGGTTTAGTTCTGTTGGTAAAATCTTAGTAGGTTTTCAGAAGTTAAGGAGCACCACAAAGAATCCCCTTCAAAACATATCTTCTCCACTTTTATTAGGTCTGTAGACACCCAAAAATGGTTAACGCTTGCGAGGTCATACTTTAACAATTGCGCATTGCCTCATTTTAGGTATTTTGCATCGCATTAACATTTCTCCTATGTCACATACTTGATTTTTATCATTTGTGAGCATCGAGTCATTCTTCTGTATTCTTCAATCATCTCGTCCTCAAATTTGGTCTTGTCGACAACAATATCCAGTCATGATTTTGATCGATTTTATCCTGTCGCATCAACGTGCGTGCTTATTTGTCATCATTTTGGACATCGTCAATCCTAATTAGGGTTTTGTCCTCTTATCAATCTCATCAATTTTATCATTTTGGACATCGTCAATCCTAATTAGGGTTTTGTCCTCTTTTCAATCTTCTCATCATGCGATCGATTTGTCATCGATCGTTGTCCTGTTCGATCTTGTCATCTTGCGATCAATTTGTCATCGATCGTGGTCATTATCAATCTTGTCATCTTGCAATCCATTTTGTCATCGATTCTTGTCCTCTTGTCGATCTTGTCATTTTGCGATTGATTTGTCATCGATCGTTATCTGTCTCAATTATGTCAATTTGGATCAATTTGTCATTGTTCCTCGTCAATTGGCGCTTTTATCAGTCAAATCATTTATCACATTGGTCATTTATCAATCCAAAATCAAATCATGATCAAGTCAATTATCTTCAATCAGGACCTAATTGTCATCCTCGCATTGCTAATTCACCTTCTAGGGTTTCATGATTTAATCATTTAACCTTGTGCGTCTTTTTTTCCTTTAGGATTAATAGATTACTTATTTATCCTAAGTCTTCTCATTACAATTAAATCTTTATTTAATTGGCTAATTATTCTTCCTCTTGTAAATTAATTAATAAATGACAAATTATTAATTAATTTACCTAATTTCTTCTAGTTCCTAATTTCCTATTTTTCCATCAATTTCTAATTCCTAATTTTCATCAATTTTAATTTTCTTAATTTCTAATTCCTTTTTCCTCCTATTTTATCTCCTAATTCTATGGGAATGACATTTCAATTTGTCATAAATTGTCATAATTGACAATCAATCAATTTTGACATAGAATGTGTCATAATTTGTCATCAATTATCAATCAATCAAATTGTGCATAGAAAGTGCATAATTTGTCATAATTTGTCATATTGATTTGCAATTTCCATTTGAATTGCATCATGCTAATCTTGTCATCTATCCAATTCTTCTATAAATTGGATGATCTTCGTCAATCAAGGCTAATTGGTAATTGGTAATTGAGCTATTGAATCTATGCTTCTAGTACTCTTGATCAACAAACCAATATCCATCTTGCTTTCAATTGTGTGTGTGCACTAGTAGGTGAGATCCACAAATCCATTTGAAGAGGAAAGAAGAACAATGGAGCCGCATGGAAGGAGTGTTCAAGTCATTTGTATGGTTTGCATAATCTTTTGTTTTGAATGCTTTTATCTCATGTCTCTATTGAATGTGTTTTAGGATAGATTCATTGCAATGAATGCTTTTATGATTGATGAATATGTTTCTCTTGTTTGTGATGATTTCCTATTTCCTATGCTACAAGGTCATGTAGCTTATATCGAAGCCTAGCAAGGGCTTGTGCAAACATTCTTTTCTTGAGTTTGAATTCTGAAGGAAAAATGGTTGAAAGAAAATGTTTAAAATTTAGTATGACTGTGTATTAAGCAAATGGAAAAAATGATAAAAGTAAATTTCTAAAGCTATAGTAAGTATGGCTGTAAGTTTAATTTTTAGAGGCAAATAAATGCATGCACTTGATGTATATGTAGTAAGCAATTACTAATGACAATTTGTTTAAGGAATTTACCACAACATACTAGATAATGACTGGTCGAGATGTGAAGAATATACCACACTATCATTATGCAGTATGGTTGTGTATGATTTCATGATAATAGGAAAATGTTCACACTGTATGGTATGACTTTTATTTGTGCTTGTTGGAAGTAGGAAAAGTTTACATTCATAGTGCTATTAAATGTATAGTTGTGTCTTCATTCTTGTTGACATAAAGAAGTATATATGCCAATGTAAATATACAACATTGTTGTGCATACACAACATGACTCTACATACACTGCATGGTTGTGCATACACATCATGGTTGTGCATACACAACATGGTTGTTCATCCTCAGTATGACACATTTTAGTTCTTAATGATATGGGAAAATTATCCAACATCAAGGTTAAGCTACAATGTATTCATATAATTACATATTCACACACACACACACACACATATTTATATACAGATATATATAAATGGGTGTGGATTATAGCCTGAAAATGATGTTGAGTATAGCTATAAGGATATGCAGATCAATACCACTCAGAATTGAGGGTATGCATACCAGAAAAACTTGTATTATGTAGATTCACCTTCTTCTCTTAAGTTGTCTCATAATTAACAAAATTAATAAAATAATATAGCTTTGAGGCTGATTATATCAACTAAGATTATACTTCACTACCATGTGAATGAAACTAAACCCTAGCATAGGAAAGAAAAAGGGATAAGAGAAGAACACCATTATCCGTAATGTAGTTAGAATTTCAATTAAAAAAAAATATACTCAGAAATTGCAATGACAACAAAGACATGTCATGTATGATGTTCATTCAAAACTTAAAGAGTACATGGAGATCTGGTTACCCCTTATCCATTTTACCCATTGTAATCTAGGGGCTTAGTTATTATTTCTAATACTTTATGCAATAATTTATGAGAAGGATAAAACAAAAACCTCATATGAAAATTAGTGTTGTTGACTGTAATCATGTAACACTATTGTGAGGCAATGAGTCTCTATGTGAGTACAAATATGGTCAACTTTAAGTTAAAACTTACTCAAGTTTCAAGACCTATGCCCTAGAATCTTAAGTTGTAACTGAGAAGGGTGGAATTTTGACTTCACATTTAAGTGTGATTACATCTATTTGAAAAACTTTGGCCAACGTGGTGCTCATACCAAGAGCGCTGACTAGTTCAATAATCCAGATATACACCCCAATTAGAGGTAATACTAGTTAGGGGTATCATATAGTGTATGACCAACTAGGGAGCCGTGTAGGATTATACACCAAGTCTCAGATGGCTTGAGTTCAACTTCTTGTTACCTCCCTATGAAGGATTAGGCTAATCTAGACATATATGACATGGGGGACTAGTAAGTCTGTGGTTGGGAAAAAAAACGCCTTGATGATACTTTCACTCATTGGTCTAGATTGATAAAGTTATGAATGTCCAAAATATTGGCATATGGAAACAATGTATCTTCTAAACCTCTCCATTTCATTTAATTTGAAATGTTAAAGTTTCATTCATAACTACTTTTTATGCTCATAGATAGATCTTTGTTTAATTTAAGATTTCATTTAAAATCAAGTTTCCTTTCAGTTAATTGACGTTCCAAAAAAAAATTATGTTTCTTTCCTTTCTGTTTCAAGTAGAAAAGTTGAAGTTTATTTGTAATAGTTTCTAATTGCATGTTACAAGATCATACGAACACCAGTCTCTATTTTTTATTGTTTCTTATCTCTTTGTAGTGTCATAACATTGTGACCCTAGCAATTTTCGACTGCATTAGGGTCCTCAAGCTTGCGAGTTAGAATCCTCTAGCTTGATCGGAGACCGAAGATTGCTCAACCCTCGAAAAAAACTTCTTTCTTGACCTCTGCATCACCTCGTCCTCACTCTGCCCTAGAGAAAAGGGTAGGACAAAAGCGTGGCGCCACTGTCCCCCCTTTGACAGGGGCGTGGAATCCTTGTTCTCCCAGGATAGGGGCATGGCACCCCTGTTTCTGCCCTATTTTGGGACAGGACCCTTCCTAGGGTTGCATTGTTGGTTGTGCATTAGGCAGTAAATGATGAATACTAAGAGGGGGGGTGAATTAGTATACCAAAAAATACTGAACTTAAACACTTAAACAATTTAGCAGTAAACCGGTATAACAATTTTACTAACAAACCGGTTAACACAAATGTAAACCAAACAAAAAATAAGGCATTCACCCACAGAAGCACAATCACCATAACACAAGAGATTTTGACATGGAAACCCAAATGGGAAAAACCACGGTGAGATGAAACTCACAAGTAACTATCTGCAGAATAGTAACCAGACCGGTTAAGGTCATACAATGTTCTTTACCATAATAGATCCTATTAGGAGTCTCAATCTCTATTAGGAGAAAAGTCGGATTAAAGACTACCTTGTGAGAGGATTTCAGATCCACAGTTGTGAACCACCTTTTTAGAGGATTTACAAAAGCTTTTCCAGGCCTACCCGGTTAAGGGTTACAGACTTGTCGAAGATGTGAGTAATCAACAAGTGACTGATCTAGCAAATAGCACAACCAGCTTGATTAGATCCATGATAGCTCATTGCTAATGCATTTTAACATTACTTCAGTCTTCAGTAAATCCACACTCTATTACTGCACATAGACTTTATCTTCTCTTTTAAGATTGCACATACAGAAACTTCATCAACCACACAAAAACCCCTAAAACACTACTAAAACCCTAGACATGATGTCCTTATAAAGGAATCTGATTTCATGTCGGTCCAATAGGATTACATTGCAAGTTCCTAGGTTCAGTGCATCTGGACATATTTGGTAACATGACACAGAATCACTACCAAAGTGTCGGCGGATGATAACTCATCACAAAAATAATACCGGTTGGTAACTCATCACAGAGTAATACCGGTTCATAAATTTACCTATTATCGGTTCACATATTTTACTGATTACTGGTTTGCCAAAATGAAGACTGGGAAACATGATAACTGCCGCTTCAGTTCCTTCATACCACATAAGATCCTCGAACTGCTTGAGGTCTTCATACCACTTGCGATCGGTAGACACTTTCTGCAAAAACTGATAGCGTAAAGGCTATAATACATAATATCGGTTTGTAACAAATACCGGTTGAGCATAACTCATACATACAAAAAGTGATCTCAAAGAAAGTGTGTCCATCAATGACAATCACAACAACATCATCAAAAATGCCAACAATCTCCCCCTTTGGCATTGATGGCAACACTTAGGAAAAAATTTGACATCTAAGTGTTTTACAACCAAAAAAATGCCATAATCAAAATTACTCCCCCTAAGCATATACACTACCCCTTTTTGCAGAAAATACAATGTATACTACTCTCTTACAGAGATAAACATGAAAGTATGCATAACATGCATCAAAATTTTAAATACAGAATACTACTCCCCCTTTGCCAACAATGACAAAGTACAGCTGAATAACCCCTATTTCCATAATCATTAAAATAATAAGTGTTTATGACAATAAAGAGTGAAACTTGTCAAAAACTGATTTAAAGTCCTGCATAAATGTCTTCATGGATAAAGAACATGATTCAAGCAATGAGGTAGAAACCTCACTTTCTGTTTGCATCTGGAAAACTTGTTCCTCCATGGCATCCAAGGTACTCATTTCTTGAGTTACCGTTAAGGCATCTAGCTTGAGATAGCACTTCTGAAGTATTTGCAGCCGTGGTAGTAGAACCAGTTGAAGTTCTTGCAAATCTCATGTCCGGTTGCTGATCTCTAACTCTATTCTTGTAGTCTAGAGTTGAAACCGGTGAATGGTTTGCCCAAATGTGGTGAAGGAATCATAGGGCGTCTTGAAGGTGCTTATATATGCTTCCAGGTCAGATTGCAGCTTCTCCTTCTATGCAAGTACATCATCACAAAATAGATGGGGTTGAATAATCTTACTGAGCAATAGATTCCCCTCATCCATAGCATCTCTTATGTCCTTCTATGCCTCTGAAGTTCTGACCGAAGTTGATTTAACTTCTTCATTAAGGCAGTGTTCAGAGCCTTTCGATGCTTCTTTTGTGCATTGGCTTCAGCAACATCTTCCAGGCATTGCACCTGGTCCTCTACAAATGTGCATAGGAGTTTCAGTTGAGCAAGAGAGGAATCGGTACTTGGGAGATTGGTACCGGGAATCAAACTGGTAAGAGTTTCCATCGCAGTTTGAATAACACCTTCCTCCTTTTTCCTCCTTAGCGCTTCTAGTCGCTCTTGGGCAAGCTTAATGCTTTGCAGTAGCTCCATTTCATTTGTAGATTGGAGGTCAATGGGACTGGTAATGTCAGCCGGTTTGTCTTGACTACCAGTTGTCTTTGGGGTCTCCTCTTGTACGCTCTTTGCCGCTTCCTCCTTGTCCTTGGCTTTTTGCTTTTCTTCTTCTACCTTCTTTTGCTCCTTTTCTTCTTTCTTTCTTTTCTCTTCTTCCTTCTTCCTTTCTTATTCTTTCTGCTTCTCTTCCTGCTTCTTCTTCTCCTCTTCCTTCTTCCTCTTCTCCTCTTCCTGTTTCTTTTCTTCTTCCTTCTTCTTCTCTTCTTCCTGTTTCTTCTTCTCCTCTTCCTTCTTCCTCTTCTCTTCTTCCTATTTCTTTTCTTCTTCCTTCTTCTTCTCCTCTTCCTGTTTCTTTTCTTCTTCCTTCTTCTTCTTCTCCTCTTCCTATTTCTTCTTCTCCTCTTCTTGTTTTCTCTTTTCCTCCTCCTCTTTGCTCTTTTTCTCCTCCTCTGTTTGTTTCCTCTTCTCTTCCTGTTTTCTCTTTTCCTCCTCTTGTTTCTTTTTCTCCTTCTCCGCTTTCTCTCTGTCAGCCTTTTCTTTGTCCTGTTTCTCCTTGTCCACTTTCTCTTTGTCATCTTTGTCCTTTGCTGTATCTGGGGTGTCATTTTCACCATCCAAAGCATCAACATCAATAGGGTCCATTTGATTAGTGACCTGTTCTCCTTCATTGTTATACACCTTATCTGGTTTTTCAATTTTCGGTTCTTGTTCAACCTTTTTGTTGGCTTCAGACACTTGGTACAATCTCAGAGTGGCTTTGGCATGAGAGTGGGTATCTTTTACCACTTCAGGGACTTTCCCTTCTAGCAACAAGAGTCTCCTTCTTCTCATGAAGAAGAGGCCTTTATATTTTTCCATAACTTCATAAAGTTTTGAATTAGACACATTAGGAAAATATTGAGTAAATATTTCCTCTTTTATTTCCTGTTCCTTTTCTATGGCAATGTGCCATTTGTTATCTAAAGAATTGTATAAAGAATCCGGTGTAACAGATTTAATTTTTGATGGCAACTAGTCATTAATACATAAATATTGATGACTTCCTGTTCAACTTCCTCTTTCTCATTGTCATTGAAATCATCAAAACAATATACTAAATCACTCAACACTTTTCTCCTAATATTCTTGATAGTTCTTTGACAATGTGTCAAAGGTTTGTAAGAGGAAATATCAATATTTATTGGTGCTGATGATGCCGATTCATTGCTGGTTGTCTTTGTCTTCTTTCTTGTTTGCCTAGTCTTCTTAGGCCATTCTTCAGATTTTGTGTCCTCTGAGTCCGGTGTGTTGCCTTTTGTCTTCTGTTTCCTCTCAAATACCTTGGCGGGTGCAACTTCCGGTTTCTTCTTTACCAGTGACCGCTTGGTCACTTTAGGACTTGCTAGAGTAATCCGTGTCGATACAGATGGCACCGCCTTTCCCTTCTTTACTAAAGGCTCTTCAACCAGTGTAACCCTTTCTAGATAGGTGTCGGTTCTCTTCTTCTTAAGATCAAGCGGTGAGGCAAGTAGGGTAGAAGCATACCTGTCTAGCATATCATACATTACCTCATATCCCATAGGTTCCACCTTTTCTTTTCTAGGCTCAATCGCTTCCATTATACACTCATCAACTCTGATGGTGAAGCATATGTCCTCTTCATACTTCTTGACAATATCACCAGATATTCTCACCCTTTGGCTCATCTTTCATCTGAACTCATCAAAGTATTTGTTCAAGACTTCATGATAACTGGTTCCAACTGCTTGAAGACTTTCTCTGATTTGCTTGGTAACCGGTTGGTCAGCAGACCACTAAATATCACCGACTCCTGGGAAGTAGCCTTGGAAGTAGAAGAACAATCCAACCAATAGTTGTCCAAATTTAAACTTCAAGGCATTGTCCTCTTTGATTGACTTCAGATTCACCAGAAGTTGCCTTTCCATATAGGTGCATAAATCAAATGAGGCATCTTCCATGATCATCCTATAGGCAGCATTTACCGTTGCAGCAGAGATAGAGTTAATTCTGCTAGCATGGAATGTCCGGTAACCTATCACCATGCAGGTATATTTGACCAGATCATCCTTGATAGTATTGACGATCATTCCCCATTGGTCGCTCACAAGACCAGTGAGCTTGGTCATTTCCATCTTAATGACCTTCCTTAGGGCAGGCACATCTCCAACATTACAGAAACTAATGACGACATGAATTGCTTCTGGTGTGATGTCATGTGTCCGCTCCAAATACATTTTGTCACCGTGCACTCTACTTAGAATGATGCAGATGTGATCATCTGTAAATTCTTCAAGAAAATAGATCGCATTGTGAAGCTTCTTCTTTTCCAAGATGCTGTATTCCAGTTTGATCTTCTTGTCCTTCCCACATAATAGGCTTAACTGGGAATGGATCACTAGAGATCCTAGGTCTTTAATTTTACAGTCAATATAATCCAAAATCCCTTCCTCAACTATAACGCCAATAGGTATTTGGGATAGGGCATTATATTTAGCCTTCCGTTGGATGAAATCAACTAAATCAACGGGTGCACTAGAACTAGAGTGCGATGCAGAAGCCATGATAAATAGAGAAACTCAAGAAATACCTTCGCACGTCAAGATTTAGGGCTTGCAAATTCCGCTTCGCGACACACTACTTGGGTTGTTGGATTACCGCTTTGAGTTCTACACTTGACGGATAGATATTATCTTCTGATTCTTCTTCAAAGTTTTGAAATCTCTCCGAATTGCAAGACAAATCGCCTTTTGTCGCTCTGCACTTGAAAACTTCTTCGCTCGCAAATTGATAAGTGAAAATGACTTGAAAATCCCTTTTAAACAAATACTTCACCTACCGTAATAAATGCTCCACCATTAGGGCGTAAACCCTAATTTTCCTTTTACCGTTTTCGGTCTTCTACCAATTGACAGGTATCACATACTGGTTAAGGTCTTTTACCGGTGTAAACCAGGGGTTCGAAACATTTCATTGATTTGTTTCCCCTTAAGATTTTCTGTGGCTTAGTTTGTCGGTTCAGCGACTTCCACACTAGGTGCAGAAACCGGTTCTTCTTGTGACACTTCTTTAGGTTTGTTCTTCCATGTTGTCTTTATATCCATTTTAATAGTTTCAACATCAATCTTTCCTTCCGGAGTGACTGGTATATCATCTGATATGCTCTTTCTCATTCTGCAGGTCTTGGCAGGGTGTCCTGGTTTGTTGCAATGATAGCAAACCATTCCAGGTGATCTCTAAGGTCCATTATTCATGTTTCCATTCTTCCTTCTGCATGTTGCAGCTGTGCGACCATTTCCATGATAGATCAAACACATTTCTCTCCATCTGGTTGCCGCTTGATAGCCACTGCTACCTGACTGATGATTATAGGCATTAAACCAGTTTGGATTCTGGTTCCCAGAGGGTTTAGGAAAAACTCCTTGACTCCTTTGAGGATACCTTCTAGTGTTGTGCATGACGGACCTACATTCAAATGCTCTATGCCCAAACTTGTTGCATGCATAACAATTTCCATTGAATCTATTGGATCTAGGCTTATTGTTTAGAAAGTAAGGAAAGTTATAGTAAGCCTTATTTCTACATTCATTAGTAGTATGTCCTTCCTTGAGACAATTAAAGCAAACAGGTTTGAAATTTTTCTTACCTTTATCCTTTGATAGTGGTTGCTTCTTTGATACTACATCTTTTGTTCCAGAGGTCTCACCTTCATCATAACCAGAAAAACCAAGTCTAGTGGTATTCTTCACCAGTTCTGCTGATTCAAGCTTTTGTTCTAACTTAACAGTGCTCTTATTGAATTTGGCAAGTATTTCCTTTGACTCGGTGAGTTCTTTGGAAATAGAAGCATTGGACTCCTTCAAGGTTGCATTCTCAGAAATAGCCATGTTTAGTTCACCTTGCATTTCCTCTTTTTCTACTTTTCTCTCTTGGAGATGAGCGGTAAGTGCACTGATTTCTTGCTTCAGCTTGGAGATCTCATGATCTTTGTCTTTTACGAGATCTTCAGCTTTTCTCCAGTTCTCAAGCTCTTGACACATCCTGATAGTCAGTCCTTCAAGTTCCTTTCTCAGGTTGGCATTAGACTCATTGAGTTTTTCAACTTGTTCAACTAGGGCTTCCATGTCTGCTTCATCAGAGGAACTACTTTTAGTTAGTTCCATCAGTTTTTCAGCATGCTCTCTTCTTTTTGTTAGAGAGGCCTTATATTTGACTTTGAGTTCATCAAAGGCTTTCTCAATCTGAGTGAGCCGATGAGTAATTTCCCTCATAGTGTATTCCCCCATATCTCTTTCCAAGTGGTTAAAATTATAGAAAGGTTGGCTCTAATACCAATTGATGAATACTAAGAGGGGGGTGAATTAGTATACCAAAAAATATTGAACTTATAAACTTAAACAGTTTAGCAGTAAACCGGTATAACAATTTTACTAACAAACCGGTTAACACAAATGCAAACCAAACAACAAATAAGGCATTCACCCATAGAAGCACAATCACCATAACACAAGAGATTTTGACGTAGAAACCCAAATGGGAAAAACCACAGTGAGATGAAACTCACAAGTAACTATCTGCAGAATAGTAACCAGACCGGTTAAGGTCAGATCGGTTAAGGTCATACAATGTTCTTTACAAGAACAGATCCTATTAGGAATCTCAATATCTCTTAGGAGATAAGTCCGGTTAAGGCATTGTAAGGTTGATGTACTGTTTTTGCTGGATAATAAGAAAGATTGGACGACTGTGTATGGTGGACGTAACCCATTATGGGTGAACCATGTTAAATCTCTGTGTTATCTGTGTCCTGTTTTATTTCTTTATCTTTTGTATTTAAATCTGCATATAATTGTGTAAAGCGAAAAATCGAACCCTAGTTGCTCTCCCCTCTCCAACTCCAAGGAGAGAGAAGGGAGGTCACTAGGGTTGACGGTTTTCACTTGGGGGAGACTTTACATTCAAAAGAGGGGTTGAAACCCACAAGATCCAATCCCACACAATGCAATATTGGATTCTAAATGAGTTTCAAGGGTTAAGACAGCAAGGCTACCCTCTTTTGTAAAGAATGTAGATAGAAGGATTAAGCTAGGAATGCATGAAAAGTGAGAAAGATTCACTTATAAACAGAGATAGGAATATAGGATGAAGCTACGGACTTGGAATTAGCAGTAAAATGTCGAGACGGCACTGTCTTGCAAATTTGAGCGAAATTTGACTGGACGATGGTGCCCGGCATGCACACGGTCCTCCGAAAAATCCGCGAAACGAAGGGGGATCTGTTCGTCTCTGCACAAGGATTCCAGATCTTCAATTTCAGCTGCGTACCTGCAACCTACACACAGAAAAGCGAAGACGATTGGGGGGTTAGGGATTAGGGGTTTGCCCTTAGGTCAAACCTCGATTTTGGAATTAACCAAGAAATGAGAAATGCTGTAAATGTAAATGTTTGTAATGTAATCAAGTACTGATACCTTGTTGTAAGAATGTTTGTATTCTTACATGCGAAGGTATAAATGTTGTTGTATGTTGTATGTTGTATGTTGTATGTAGTATGTGATCTCCTCTTCAATGGTTGAATCCTTGTCTTGAATGCAACACTTAGCCTTGAATGGAGACTTAGAAGGAATGCTTGAATGCTTGAATGCTTGAATATTTGAATGTTTGAGTATCGTTTCCACGTCTTGTCAACATCTGTCCTTCCTCCTCAAAATGGGAGAGGAAATGTAGTTTATATACTTGTCAATTAGGGCTGATAGACTGATTTTCCCGACCTTAGGCCAACCAGGAAAGATTATTTTCCAATTTGCAAACATAAAGACCCAAGACCCAAAAGAGACTGGGCCCAAAAATAGGGCCAGGGACCAGGGCGCTGGGCGCCATGGTCTTGGGGGACCAGGGCACTAGCCGCCCTCGTCCTGAAGGACCAAGGCGCTGGGCGCCATGGTCCCACCTCCAAGGACAACATGGTGCAAGGAGGATCAGGCCAGGGTGCTGGAAAAATGCAGTTTTTGATGTCGTGGACAAGTTTCGGGGTCTCCATTCAGGTTCTGTGTTGCATCGCCATCGTGAAGACCCGAATGCAGTCGAAATTGCAAGTGTCGCAATTTTAGGACGCTACAAATTGTTAGTTCATTTTTTTCTTTGGATTTGCTTGAAACCCTAACAATTGGTATCAGAGCGAGGTTTTCTGTAAATTGGCAGGACTTTCAGATTTGAGTGGGAGCAATGGAGGATTCCAAATTCAAGGTCGAAAAGTTTAACGGCCAGAATTATCAGTTATGGAAAATGCAGATGGAGGATTACCTGTATCAAAAGGATTTGTGGCGGCCATTGGAAGGAAAGGCAAAGAAACCGACCACAATATCAGATGAAGAGTGAGACATTTTAGATAGAAAGGCACTGGGATCCATTCGATTGTGTCTTGCGTCGTCTATAATGTTCAATATAACAGAAGCAAAAATGACTGTAGATTTGATGGCAACATTGGCTAAGCTATATGAGAAACCCTCGGCTTCGAATAAGGTATTTCTTATGAAGTGTTTGTTTAATTTAAAAATGAGTGAGGGAGGATCTGTAGCGGAGCACTTAAATGAATTTAATACAATTACCAGTCAATTGTCTTCGGTAAAAATTACCTTTGCAAAAGAGGTTAGGGCTCTCTTGATTTGATGTTCTTTGCCAGAAAGCTGGAATAACTTGGTTATGGCTGTAAGTAACTCTGTCTCTGGTAAAAATACTTTGGTATTTGATGATATTGTTGGTGTTATCCTAAGCGAGGAAATGCGAAGGAAAAGCACAGGTGAGACTCCAACATCATCGGGTAGTGTTTTGAATGTGGAGAACAGAGGAAGATCAAAGGAAAGAGGAAAAGGCCCTGGGAATGAGAAGTCACGAGGGAAGTCAAAGAAAGGACGCTCTCAATCTAGAGGAAAGAAAGATTGCTAGTACTGCGGAAAGCCTGGTCATCTAAAGAAAGACTGTTGGTCTTGGAAAAACAAAGAAGGAGACAAAAATGAAAATGACAGTAAGGAAGCTAATATTGCAAGTAATACTTTACAAGATGCTTTAATCTTATGTTTGGATAATGTTAATGATTCCTGGGTAATAGATTCTGGGGCTTCATTTCATGCTACACCCCATAGAAAATATTTTCTAGATTATGTTCAAGGTGATTTTGGACAGGTATATTTGGGTGATGATGAGCCCTGTCAAATTATTGGAAAAGGAAAGATAAAGATCAAGTTGCAGAATGGTAATGACTGGTTTTTGCAGGAGGTAAGACATGTTCCTAATTTAAGAAGAAATTTAATTTCTGCAGGGCAACTAGGTGGTGAAGGTTGCATAGTTACCTTCTCAGACAGTATGTGGAAGGTCACTAAAGGATCATTAGTAGTAGCTAAAGGTGCGAAGGTAGGCACATTATATCTGTGTACTGGTAACACTTACTCTACCTTAGCTGCTACAGATAAAGTTACTGCAGGGACAACAACAATAAATGTTGCAAGAACAGATTTGATAATGTGGCACCATAGGCTTGGGCACATGAGTGAGAAAGGGATGAAAATCCTTCACTCCAAAAATCTATTGCCAGGACTAAAGAAGATTGATTTAGAGTTCTGTGAAAAATGTGTTTATGGTAAACAGAAAAGAGTCAGATTTCTCAAGGTTGGGAAAGAGAAGAAGAGTGAGAAGTTAGAGCTTGTACATTCAGATGTATGGGGACCGGTTCAGGTATCATCTCTTGGTGGCTCTTGTTATTATGTTATTTTTATTGATGACTCAACCAGAAAAACATGGGTATATTTCCTAAAACAAAAATTAGATGTTTTTGAAACTTTTAAGAAATGGAAAGCTTTGGTTGAGAATGAGACAAGAAAAAAGTTGAAGTGTCTCAGATCGGATAATGGAGGTGAGTATTCCAGCAAAACATTTGAAGATTACTATTCCTTAAATGGGATTCGAAAGTAGAAGTTAGTTCCAGGAACTCCATAGGAAAATGGTGTGTCAGAGAGAATGAATAGGACCATCATGGGACGTGCGAGGAGCATGAGATTGCATGCTGGATTGCCCTTACATTTTTGGGCAGATGCTATACATACTGCTGTCTATTTGAAAAATAGAGGACCTTCAACCCCTTTGGATGGTGGTATTCCAGAGGAGGCATGGACTGGTAAAAAGGTAAATTATTCTTTTCTAAAAACTTTTGGTTGCGAAGCTTTTGTCCATGTTGATAAAGAAAACAGAACCAATCTCGATGCTAAATCTCAGAAATGTACTTTCATTGGATATGGGATAGATGAATATGGCTATCGGTTATGGGATTTTGAAAATAAGAAAATAATTAGAAGTAGAGATGTTATATTCAATGAGAATGTTATGTATAAAGAACAGATGCAGGAAAAGAAGCATGAACATGACAAACAAGAATATGTGGTGTTGGATGAGATTCCTGAAAATGAAATGCCACAGGTACCTGATGCTCAACAACAACAGATTGTCCCACAAACTCCTGCAAGTGTTAGACGTTCTACAAGGACAAGTAGACCCCCTAAAAGATTTTCTCCTTCTTTGTATTCTATTTTATTAACAGATTCTGGTGAACCAGAAGAATATGAAGAAGCAATGCAGGTAGATGCCAAACAACAGTGGGAGCTAGGCATGAAAGAGGAGATGGACTCCTTGATGAAAAATAAGACTTGGGACTTAGTCCCTTTACTTGCAGAAAAAAGAGCCTTGCCTAACAAATGGGTTTATCGGCTGAAGGAGGAGGAAGGAGATCAGAAAAGATATAAGGCCAGACTTGTGGTAAAAGGTTTTGCACAGAAAAAGGGTATAGATTATGATGAAATATTTTCTCCAGTTGTAAAAATGACTTCAATCAGAACTGTACTTAGTCTTGTGGTTGCAGATGATTTACATCTTGAACAATTAGATGTCAAAACAACTTTTCTCCATGTATATTTGGAGGAGGAAATTTACATGTTGCAACCATAGGGATATGAGGTCAAAGGTAAGGAGAACTTGGTGTGCAGGTTGAAGAAAAGTCTATATGGCCTAAAGCAAGCACCCCGACAATGGTATTTAAAATTTGATAGTTTCATGGCTGAACACGGTTATCATAGATGTCATTCTGATCATTGTGTATATTTTAAGAGATTTGATAATGGCAGTTATATTATCTTGTTGCTTTATGTTGATGACATGCTTGTTGTTGGGTCTAACATGCAACATATAAATGATCTTAAACAGAAATTAGCCAGGTCATTTTCTATGAAGGATTTGGGTGCAGCTAAACAAATTCTTGGTATGAGAATTACATGGGACAGGAAAAATAGAACCTTGAATTTGTCCCAAAGTGAGTATATAAAGAAGGTGTTGAAAAGATTTAACATGCAGGATGCAAAAGCAGTTAGTACACCTTTGGCTAGTCATTTCAAATTGACTAAGGAGATGTGCCCAAAGGCACAGGAAGAGGTTAATAAAATGTCTAACATCCCATATTCATCAGCTGTTGGCAGTATGATGTATGCAATGGTATGCACAAGGCCAGATATTGCACATGCAGTGGGAGTTGTGAGCAGGTTTATGAGTAATCCAGGTATGGAACATTGGAATGCTATGAAATGGATTCTTCGGTATTTGAAAGGAACTACTACAAAGGCATTATGTTTCAAAGGATCTAATGCTGCTCTAAGTGGATTTGTTGACTTTGATCTGGCGGGTGATATTGATTCACGGAGGAGTACTACAGGGTATGTTTTTACTATAGGGGGAACTGTAGTCAGTTGGATTTCTAGGCTGCAAAAGGTTGTTGCACTTTCAACCACTGAAGCTGAGTATGTTGCTGCTACAGAAGCCAGCAAAGAGATGATTTGGTTGCAATGTTTTCTGAAGGAATTGGGTCAGACACAAGAGGATAGCCCATTGTATACTGATAGGCAGAGTGCCATTCATCTTGCGAAGAACTCTGCTTTTCATTCAAGGACAAAGCACATTCAGCTCAGGTACCACTTCATCTGGACTATTTTGGAGGAGGGTCAGTTACGGCTTGAGAAGATTCACACAAGTGAGAATAATGTCGATATGTTCACAAAGGCAGTTCCACAGGAGAAGCTGATTTCTTCATCAATTTCTGTTGGTCTTCTTAATTGATAATTGTGGAATTTATACCAGTCAAGTCCTAGTGTTTTATCCAGCGGATGTTGCATGTACAGTGGTGTCGTGTAGTTTCAGTCTCCAAGTGGGAGATTGTTGGGTGTGGAGCCTGATCAGTCTCCAAGTGGGAGATTGTTGAAATGTGGTGACTGATCAGCAAAGTACTGTACACTCAGCATGTATCCTCGCTGAAAATTTTTTTTGCCATTTTTTTGTTGATGAAAACCGACATTGTAATAAAACCCTAAAAAGGCCGACTTTGTTTGTTGCCCTAAAAACGCATGTTATAAGTGGCTGGGATGCTTAAGGCATTGTAAGGTTGATGTACTGTTTTTGCTGGATAATAAGAAAGATTGGACGACTGTGTATGGTGGACGTAACCCATTCTGGGTGAACCACGTTAAATCTCTGTGTTATCTGTGTCCTGTTTTATTTCTTTATCTTTTGTATTTAAATCTGCATATAATTGTTAGTTCATTTTTTGCTTCGGATCTGCTTGAAACCCTAATAGTTGGTAACTCATCACAGAGTAATACCAGTTCATAAATTTACCTATTACCGGTTCACATATTTTACTGATTACCGGGTTGCCAAAATGAAGACTGGGAAAAATGATAACTGTTGCTTCAGTTCCTTCGTATCGCTTAAGATCCTCGAACTGCTTGAGGTCTTCATACCACTTGGGATTGGTAGACACTTTCTGCAAAAACTGATAGCGTAAAGGCTATAATACATAATATCGGTTTGTAACAAATACCGGTTGAGCATAACTCATACATACAAAAAGTGATCTCAAAGCAAGTGTGTGTCCATCAATGACAATCACAACAACATCATCAAAAATGCCAACAGGAAACTCCCATGATGTCATCCCGTGATGAAAATAAGATCTACTAACATGTATTTAAGGGGTTGTCCTCTCAATTGCATAAGTTGGATAGGTCAAATTTGGATAGGCTGAAGTTGGATAGATTCAAGTTGCATAAGCGATCAAGCAATCAAGCATTCTTTTCTAGCATTGAGCATTTTGAAGTCTCCCTTCAAGGCTAGGTATTGCATTCAAGTCAAGGATTCAACCATTGAAGAGGAGATTGATTCCAACATACAATTCCACACAAGCATTTCTATCAACATTGCTACTACAACCTCCCTTGAGGTGATTTACAATTCAGTCTTTCATTTACAACTACTTGAAAGTACTTTCTTTCATTACTTGGTTAATTACAAAACTAGGGTTTGACCTAAAGGAAAACCTTCAATCCCAACCCATTTCCCTCTCTTTTCTGTGTGTAGGCTGCACGTGCGCAACTGTACTTTCAGATTTTGGCTCCATTTGTAGAGGCAAAAAAACCCTTTTCATTTTATGGATTTTTCGGAGGACCGTGTACATTCCTGCCATGGTCTGGACAACTTTTCCTCCAATTCACAGGGTGACTTCGTCTTGACATATTACTACCAGATCCAAGTGCACAACTTCATCCCATATTCTGATCTCAAGTTATAATCAATTCTTTGTCACTTTTGCACTACATAATTCAATCAATTTCCTTTCCATTTCCAAAAAGGAAGAGGGGATCGACTTAACATTCTCAATTCATTCAAAATTTAATCTACCATATTCATGTGGAGAGATTGAATCTAGTGAATTATCCTCTCCTCTTCCTAATGTAACATGGTGAAAAGTGTTTGGAGGGAATCAATAGTGAAACTCTCATCTCTCTTTGAGGGAAAGGGTAGTTTTCTTCTTGATCTATCATTCACCATTTTTCCACCATTACATTTTGGTGAACCCGACGTCTTGCACGCTTTCCTTTGAACAACATTGCATATTTTTCATTTACAAGTTTCAAATTTATGCAAACTTAGTGGTTGAATCATTAAAAAACCCTAGTTTTTAAAATTAAAATTGAACTTGTGATTTGTAAAAATTGTTTGTGGTTATCTTAGATTTGAAAATTGTTTTGAGTGTCAAATTCAATTTCCTCATTGTCTTGTTCAATTTGCAATTAAAATTTACAAATTAAGAGGTTACTTGTTAAAATCCCAATTTTTAAAAATCATATTGAAATTGTGCAAAAATTGGATTTCCATTTAATTTTCAAATTTCTGTTTGTTCTCAGATTTGTCTTCAATCCTACAATTCAAATTTTCAATTTCCTCCCTTTTTCCCAAAATTCAAATTTTAAAATTAAGTGGTTAGATCATCAAACCCTAATTTTAAAAATTAATTGGATTTTGTGCGAATTTCAAATCAATTTCATTTATATTCAGATTTCTAAACATTTTCCAAGGTGTCCCTATCCATTAGGTTTGACCTTTTTCAAAATTGCAATTCAATTCCTCTTTTTCTTCAAAACCCTAATAGGGTCCTATTTTCACATTTCGCCCATCTAGAGATCGTAAAATTCACCAATTTTTTGGGGTTAGAGCCTTAAAATCATCATAGTATCCATTCTTGAATATTTTAGAGAAAGTTGGTCGGACCATGTGCGTTCCCGCCAAGGTCCTCGACTTTTTTCCCGAAATTTTGGTAGATTGTTATGACTGTATTTACTAAGCCTAAATCTAGAAGATTGGCTGATTTTATCAATTTTTCATCCGTCTAGAAGCAGAAATATCTTTAAAATTCAACATTTCAAATTTGAAGAATTTTTTTAAAATTAAGAGGTTAATTACAGTCTGCCCTAATTTTAAAAATTCTGATTTTAAAATTAAGTGGTATTCCCTTGGCCCTTGTTGGCGGTTCATATAAATTTCCATTTTAATATCGCCTTATTGAGTCATGTTCCTAACTGGTCCTTTGGTTGGGTTGTGTTTCTTGAATTTTCTGTGCAATTCAGTCTTCGCAGTCTTCTTTATTTAAGTTTCACTGTGCTGAACTTGAACCTTGAATTTGAACATTTTGGGTTCAAGGTTCAAAGTTCAACGGGCATCATGTTAAATTTTATTCCCCCTCACGGCTTTATAAGTCTGTTTCAGTGATTGTCAGTGTTTAGCATTGGTTGAACCTTGAACTTGAACCTTTCGGGTTCAAGGTTCAAAGTTCAATATTTGTCATGTATATGTTTTTGTGTTGTTGTTGTTCTTCAAGGCTCAAAGTTCAATGTTTGATTTTTTGGAAATCATATGACTTTTCATAAGGTGGTGGTGCGGATTTTATGGAACGGCTAATGACGGCAGAAAAAGGGAATATTCTTTCTTAATGATTTAAAAGTTGTCATTTATAGCAAGTATGATGTGGGAATCCGTGTTTTCAGATATGAAGTGACTTGTTATTAAATGCATGCTCATTTGTGATCATTTCAGAGTAATGCTGCATGAGTGAAGAGTAATGATGATAACTTATAAAAATAAGTAAGATTTTCTTGGCTATTTTAAATTGAGCAGTTGTCTTGTCGAGATTGTCATTTGTGAAACATAAGTTTTAAAGAGAGTTTTTGGAGTGAAAGAAAAATAGAATACGATAGGGGTTTTGTAGATGACAGAGGAAGGAAAGAAGCAAGCTAAGATTAAAGAGGAAAAACTTGACTTTGAAGCTGCACATTTCATTGGTGGCTGAGTTACTAGATCAAGACACAAGAAGAATTTGTAGCCACCTACTGCTCATCTCATTCTTGATTTGGATGTTGAGGAAGTAAAAGGCAATATGACAACACCTGTTTCTGATGCTAACAAGGTTTTAACCGATGTTGATGCTAATGTCCAAGATTCACAGGTGCTTGATGTTCTGTCTAATACAAATAATGCTATGTTGTTGACTTCAGGAGGGCCTTCACCCATGCAATCCAAAGATCTAACTGTGGCTCCTAAATGGTCGAGTGATTCAATTACCAAGAAAATGAATTTTCTGCCTATTTCTGTGTCAATGGAAGATGCCGTGAGTAAATGTCTAGGAAGAGCCACGAAGCCTAAGCGGCTACAAGTGGAAACCATGATCGGTTTTTGTAGTCACATAAATCTGTCCATTTTAATTAAATGAATATTTCGTATTTATTTGATTAAAAATCCACTAGCCACCAGCTAATTAAATTAATATTTAATTAATTCATCCTCAAACATTCTTCTATTAATTAAATAAATTATCTAATTTATTTTAATTAATTCATTAAAATCAATTCCAATCAATTAAATAAATAAAATCAATTTATTTAATTAAATCCCCTTTTCCTCTTTTAAATAAATTAAATAAAACATTTATTTAAATCATTATCCTCACCCCACTTGCATTTTCCTACAAATGCAACTTGCACACATTTATTGAAATAAATGAATTTTTATTTTAAATAAAATCCTATTTTCCCTCACCCACCAAATCCACTTGCAAAAATCTAATCCCCTTCTAGATTCTTCTAATCCCTTCCTAATTAGCCTAATCCATCTCCTAAATATTGTCACATTCCTAAGCAAAATGGAGTCACCACTTAATTCCTCAAAGTCTTTGATAACCATTGAAGGCTTCCAACTTTCAACCACTTAATCCCCAAAAGTCTCCAATAACCATTAATGGTTAATTCAACCCTCCCACATGGTTAAAACATTTGTTTTGACTCAACCTCTACCCAACCCAAGGGTCTCATCAGGTCATTAATGCTTTGACCATGCTTATCTCTTAATCATTTGCACAAAGGTTTATTCTTGGATTAATTCCTAATCCAGTGGGTAATCTTAATTTAGGCTTGACTCTTAGCCTTTAGATAACCATGAGGTCTTCTCAGGCCTTTAATGCCTCCAACCTCTTCTTTCAACCCAACCCTATGTTGACATTTGTCACCATTTCATTGGTGCCAATTGTGCACATGGATTCCCAACTTTCAAGCTTGACCCTTGATTAAACCCTTCAATCCTGGCCATCCATTGCTCCATTTTTCCTATAAATAGAGCCCATTCCTTCATAATCCAAATCCTAAAAAAAACTTGTAAGCATTTAGACTATAGCCATTTTAGAGAGCATTTAGCATAGCATAACTAAATATTGTCTTTTTGGTTAAAACACATCATTTTAGCATAAAAATAGCTTTTCATTTCATGTTTAGAGCTATACTACAATCTCAATCCTCCATAAGCATCCATAGTGCAAAAAGCTGCTGAGAGCTACACTATTTTGGAACTTGGAGAGGAGAGGAACAAGGGAGAAGGAGCTAATATCATGCTAAGAGATAGTTGGAGATATCTCATTGTCTTTACTTCATTAGTTAGATTCATTAGCATGTTTTTAGTGTCTCCTTTGGAATGCCTTCATATGTTTTGGTTTTTGATTGATTAACTCTAACGTCTTGTATGTTTTGTGTTGATTGATCTTAAACTAACATTGTGTGCCATTTAGGAGGGCATCATTTGGTGAACCCGACGTGAATCGAACACGCAACCTTCTGATAATTTTTTTTGAAATTAACATTTTGCTTGTTGAAATTGCCACACAGGTCGCGCTTCGGCGCTATTGAGCACATTTTAGCGCTTTTGCAACAATTTCTTTTAGCACTATTGACCCTAAGATAGCGCTATTGAAAAGGTTTCAGCGCTATTGACAACATTCCAGCGCTATTGTCACCGTTTCAGCGCTATTGATACACTTCCAACGCGTTTGTCTTCTCGGGTTTTGGTTTTCTTTCAACGCTACGGTGTTAATTAGCGCTTCTGCCAGAGCAGACTAGCGCTATTGTATGAATCGACACTTCTGCAAAAACACAGAATAACGCTATTGCGATAGAGTGTCGCCCAAATTCACTTTGTAACCAAAAAAAAAATAAAAATCAAAACTTAGGCTTGTGGAAGCCCCCCCTTGAGCATTGGTTTTTATTGACTTGTTTTTCTTTGTGCAGGTTAACAACACAACAAAAAAAATCACAAAAACTTTCATTTAGTGCTTAAAAAGAACTTAAAAACACACAAAAAATAGTTTTTCATTGTTTTCTAGTTAGGCCTCATTTTCTTTGGTGCTTAAAATTAACAACACAAAATTTGATTTCATTGCATCAATTGGGACCTAAAATTTACAATCCACATTTCGAAAATTTGGTGCAAATAAAACTGACAAACCACTTGTTTTTAATTTATTGTTGGCAAAAACAAATTTTCCTTCATGCAAACGTGTTTTTCATTAAGTTGACCAGGACTTTCAACTTCTAGATTACAAAACATATTGCTTCGAAGTTAAAAAGAACACCATGGCTGTTGGAGCAACATCTCCAAATAGTTAGATCATATTGCCATGATGGATTAAAAAGAACAAGTGAATTTCGTGTTTGGCACGCTTGTGCACAAAAGTCAGTCGAGTGGACCTACTTCTAACACACACTATCCTCTCCCTTGACTCTCGTGGTCCTAGGTGCAAGAGAAAAGTGTTAGTAACACTCAAAATTTTATCTTTTTAAGAGAGGCCTGCCAAGGGATCGATACTCTTGGGAATGACCTCGAGCGGTAAATCCTTCGAGCCGCTATAGAAATCAGGTGAGAGCGAAAGCTGTAGCCTTGGGTATAGCTGTTCCTATAGGGTAACTGGCCGAAAGGACAAATGGGCCCCACCACCAGTTACAAGGCTCTTAAGTGAGTCACTGCAGAATGAACTTATGTCCAAAGCCATCGAACATGACTAAACACCTTTAAGTAGTAGCCCACCTGTTCTATTGATTGAGGATATTTGAGATACAATTTAGTGCAAGAGCATAGAAGGTTTTGCTCCCAAGATACTCACCATACATATTTCCTTGAGTAGAAACATAGCTTTTTGAAAAGTCACTTGTGACTTGATAAAAGTGGTGACTCCCCCATCATAGGGATCATCTATTTGTTATGCTCACGCAAGACTTAGTATATCACATCCTTACTTGCCACGGCGGGATTCATAAGGTATGTAGTACCAAAGTCGAAGAAATATCAAGATGTGGGCTAAATTTATCACAACTGGCCATTTGACCTTAGGGATAAAAAGTGTTTGAAGTGTGTTCGTTTTACAGACCTAGAGCAAATTGAGCCGACTTCAGGCTTTGGAACTACACCTTAAAATAAATCTAAAGGAAGGGTCAAAAACAAGTCCAAAAATTGGGTTGATCTAGACCCATACTCATTTGTGCCTTTGAGGCAACATTCTTGTGTTTGTGTGCTTGCTTTGTTTTCTTGTCAAAGAAAAGTCAGAAAATCAATCCCAAAAACAAAGTAATTCATCCAACATTTCTCAAAACAAACAAAAATACCAAAAACAACGTACAAACAAACAAAGAGTCAAAATTTATGACCATTCTTCACATCTTGCGAAAGAAGAAGCGTCATCAGAATATTACCTTGAAAAGGAGACCACTAAGCTCAAAGGCTTTGATCAAAAGAAGGAAATTCTTCTATCTCAATAGACAAATCTTTGTCTCACACAGAGTCTTCCTACATCGCATGCGTCTATACCTTCAAGGAAAAACAAACGAGTTTGATTCAGAATCATTGAACCGCAGAGCTTTTATGCAATATAGAGCTCTGAGTTATCACAAAAATCAAGGAGGAAAGATTAACCCCAATTTCTTCCCAAACATCTGTATCACCTACAACACAGCTCGAGAAGTGCCACCAACGCCTGAAAGGGAAGAGGTAGAGTTTGTTCCATTTGTAACACAAAGTTTTTATTGAAGTTGAAAACAAAACATCCATCATCTCATTCATATATCATTATTCCATCACCAAATCCATCCCAAAACTCTCAAAACATTCAGAGGTTCTTGTCCCAAGATTCCTTTTTAGGTATTGCTTGCAATCAAACACATCACATCACTTTTAGATTGTTTCTGCATCTAGGATAAGCTCATCCTAAGAGACACATCTACGCAGGTTAAAACTAGTTCATGAGTGAATCCTCTCATTGCTAGGTAGTCTAAATCTGTAACACATCTCAAATTTCTCTACACCTTATCACATCCAAAATCTATCAAAACAAGCAAGCAATTCAAAAAAGGAATTTCGGTTACATCTATCTTAAAGTGCTAGAGATCTACATACAAACACAAATCACTAACCATCAATCTTTCATTTCATCAACAACTCATCATCATCTTCAATCAACTTCAAAACCAAACTTGTAAACAAAATGGCTCAAACCCGATCGTGATCAAGGCAACGAGAAATAGAAATTGAGGAAGAAGAGGACAACCTCAATGAATTTCAAGAAGCACTTGGAGGAAATATAAATGATGAAAACCCAAGTACTCCCACTCCTTCAACAATCGAAAGGGTTCAGCATAACCCTCACTTTAACAGATTGTTTGATGAAATACTCAGGAGCAATGCGGATGCTCACTTCTTAAAACTCGCTCAAGAAGGAGCCAAACTCCCCTCTGACTTTGATCTTGCCCAATTAAGACAAGCATCAGAAAGACAAAGTCGCCATGAGGAGGAAAGGGGTAGAAATCAAATCAGATATAACATTCCTTGGGGTAACCCACCACCTCCTCCTCCGAATGAAATGGAGATGTTGCGGCAACAAGTCGAGAATCTCGCCCAACAACTTCATAGTGGTGTTAAGACCAATCAATTTTCACTTAACGACATCTGTCCCTATCCTTTTGATAGGAATCTTTATATGCCACCCTTTCCACGCGGGTTCGAAACACCAAAATTCGAAAAATATAGAGGAAAGGGGGATCCCCGTGATCATGTCAGAGAATTTCATTCCGCTTGTCTTGAAGTAGCATATGAAGACACATACCTAATGCGCCTTTTTCCCCAAAGCTTGGGAGGAACAACCACATCATGGTTTTCCCGACTACCAGGTGGCATTAGAACATTTGAGGAACTCATCCAGAAGTTCCTATCTCATTACTCTTATAATATTGAACGCGACATCACCATGGCGGATCTGTGCAATACCAAACAAAAACCAGGAGAATTATTCTCAGTATTCCTGCAACGATGGCGCCAAATGTCTAGCAGACGTTCTCTTCAGTTACCTGAACGAGAACTAGTGGAAATTTTCATTTCCAACTTAAACGAAGAAATGGAATTTCACCTGGATGTCAAAGACACAGACTCCTTTAACGATATGATCACCAAAGGTATAAAATGTGAAAGGGCACTCATCAAGAAAGGACTCATCAAAATCTTTAATGAACCAAAAGATTGTCCTCGCCCGCGCTTCAATAGTGATAAACCGAACTTTTGGAACAAGAATAAGAATATCGTCAATGATGGGGTTGTGGATGCTCGAACTATCCAAAATGCACAACCTGTGGTTCGATTTGGAGGACAAAATCCTCCACCTCAAAACAACACAAATGTTCCTCCTAATCAAGGTCGCATCACATCTCAGGATGAACCAAGACCTCGTCCACAAAAACAAAAATGCACATATACTCCCTTAGGGGAACCCATTGAAACAGTGATGCGACAACTCATTTCTCAGAATTTGATCACTCTACCTAAACTATCCAACTATGAGCCTCAGGTCAAACCAGCATGGTGGAGAGATATTGAACACTGTGAGTTTCATCAAGGAAGAGGACACAAGACAAGTAATTGTCACCGATTGAAAGATCTCATTCAAGATCTTATTGATCGAGGAGAAATTGAGATTGAAGGACATGATCCAAAAATGACAAATAATGATCATCAAATGTTCAAGAATCCACTTCCATCACAAGATCAAAGGGGACCTTCCACTTCCCGGTGAGGCACTGATACCACTGACTATACACAGGCTGCGTATAACTACACTGTAAATCACCTGTATGATGCCAGTGAACAAATTGCAACCATAACCTTCAAAAATCCCACCTCAAATTGCAATGTTGTTACACGTCGTGGCAAGGTCACTATAAAGGCAGCTCCACAAGGCACCCCCTCCATCCCAAAGCAATATAACCTTGTGGAACAATTAGACAAAACCCCTGCGCTCATATCCATTTTAGAACTATTGTGCCTATCGCCATCTCATAAAACAATCTTGGATCAAGCACTCCAAGAGGCATCAGTCCTTGCAAACCTGAACACAGACCAATTTCAAGCCATGGTTGGAAATCTAAAGTCATCACCTTGTCTCACTTTTTCTGAAAGTGACAATTCTTCTTTCCAACAACCTCATAATGCTTCCCTACACATTGAAGGCTTTATCAACCAACACAGGATCAAGCGAGTCTTGATAGATAATGGAGCCGGCCTCAACATTTGCACACTACAATTGGTCACAGCATTGGGATATGCAATAGAATCAGTGGATCCTCGCAAGAAGATCACCATCAAGGCCTATGATGATGCAGAGCGTTCATCCAAAGGAGCTGTGGTACTACCAATCCGGGTTGGCCCTGTGGTAAAGCACATCATTTGTCAGGTTCTGGACCTTCCTCTGCCATATAATCTATTATTAGGGAGACCTTGGATACATGCCATGCAAGCCGTTCCATCTACCTACCATCAATGCATCAAGTTCCCACATAATGGTACAGAGATCACAATCCTGGGCAATGCAAATCCCTTTGCTTTTTGCCATAATATCAGCCATCAACCAGAGATTACTGTTCCTAATAATAGGGAAGCCATTTCCTCCACATCATATGTAAGTCCCACCTCTCTTGCCAGTTCAAACACTCCTATGCCCAAGCAAGAAAAGCTTAAGATGAAAGTCGCAGAGGAAGGTCCCGGGGAATATAACTTGAGTCAGCTCTTTTGTGTAGGACAGATGCCCACTTCTCCTAGAACATATGGTAAACCACAGCAGTTACACCAAAAACCCATAGTCACGCCCGCATGTGCTTTGACGCCTTTCGTCCTTGGAAAGAGTCAAGAGGAAGAAACACAAGATGAGGACCTAGTGGAATGGATCTATAAAGATCCCATCACCACTGATAAACCGCAAGTTACACTTCCTACGGAACAGTATGGTAAAGGCCTCCTCATTATGCAAAGAATGGGGTATGATGGTCAGAGTGCTTTGGGATCCTGCAAACAAGGACGACATGAACCGCTGCTGCCAGAGTTCAAACCCAAAGGTAATACAGGCCTAGGCTTTGAAAAAGAAGTCCTTCCTAAACTCAGATTCAAAGGCAAACCCAGCAAACCATTTTGCCCACCTACTGCAAAGAGGACACCTTTCATAATCAAAGCACCATCAAGCAATATCCCCACTGCCCCATCGAGGCTCACGACTTCACCGCAACCATCACCAGTGCCAAATATCCCACCAATCAAACCAGTAATCCCATCCACAGCAGTCATCACATCAATAAAACCATTGATAGCAGCAACTATATTGGAACCCGCAGCAGCATCTATGGCACCAACCGTTCCAATAGAAGCCACTCAATTAACACTGCCGATACTTCCAGTGACAAATTCTTTTATCCCCATCACGGTTCCTGCAGCACCAATCACTACAAAGGTCCATAAACCAATCATGCCTGCAGTATTCAACCCCAGCAACATCCCAGTATGGTATAGCAATCGGATGTTGGAAAGTGATTCAGAAACTGACTCACATGAGTGGGAATTTGATTCTGTGCAGCTTAACACTTCAGATGAGGAAGACACGTCACCACCTCCACCACACAAAGACATCCCTGTTTACGGAGAAGCACAGATAAAGACCACTTGGGTACCTGAGCTGGAAACATCTTCCACAGACCCTACGTCTCATCCTACGCCTAATTCTGACAGGGAGAGTACCATCAACGACCTTCACCACACTGTCTTAACCCTCACTGATACATCTAACGCACTTAACTTAATTGATGAAGTAATGCCCATTATCCACCCTGAACTCATCGAATGGAATCAATCAAATCCCCCATGTCTTGACCTCTTCCAAAACGATGAGGCTATCATTGACTTTTTGGAATTAAGGGATAATCTACCAAGCAGGGATCACAAAGCTGGATTCGCCATTGAACTTAATAGTGCAGCATACTTCAGGGCGGATGCCAAACCCTTCAGCTGCAAAAATATAACATTAAAACATGGATCTTCCAGTGAAAACCACACTGTGGCACTGTTTGATCCGACAAAAATAAAAAGAAAGAGCGTATCCAACGGTGAAAACCTCTTTGAAGCGCCTGAGGATGAAGGGTTTGACATTCTCCTTGCTAGTACACAACAGGAACGATCGACGATTCTCATTGAGGAGACTAAAGAATACAATGTGGGGACTCCTGAAAACCCTCATATTATACATCTGGCATCTCTTCTCACTCCAGAGGAACAACCTCAATTCATAGAGTTCTTCCAGCAGCGTCAGATCAACTTTGCATGGTCATATGCAGACATGCCTGGGCTGGATCCTGATTTAGTCATGCATCATCTCACAGTAGCAAAAGGAGCCAAACCCGTCAAGCAGAAGTTTCGTAAGATGCATCCTCAGATTGCCGTGCTAGTCAAAATAGAACTCAAGAAACTCCTAGATGTTGGTTTCATTAGGCCAATTGATTATGCAGAATGGATCTCCAATATTGTGCCAGTGGGCAAACCAAAAGGGGGCATCCGCATTTGTACTGACTTCAGAGATCTGAATAAGGCATGTCCTAAGGATGACTTCCCCCTACCAAATATCGACATCATAGTGGATTTAACAGCAGGACATGCCATGCTTTCACTCATGGATGGCTTTTCAGGCTACAATCAAATAAAGATCGCACCAGAGGACCAACATAAGACAGCCTTCACATGTCCATGGGGCACATATTGCTGGAATGTAATGCCTTTTGGTCTAAAGAATGCAGGAGAAACCTATCAACGAGCAATGACCACCATCTTCCATGACATGATGCATACTATGATGGAAGATTATGTTGATGACTTACTTGCAAAATCACTCACTAGAGAAGGACATCTCCACATCTTAGATAAAATCTTTGATAGACTGGAACAATACCATGTTCGACTCAACCCAAAGAAATGTGTCTTTGGAGTGACCTCCGGGAAGCTTCTAGGATACATTGTCTCAAGCAAAGGTATTAAGGTCGATCCAGCAAAGGTTAAGGCAATAATGGACATGCCACCACCAAAGAATATCAGTCAGCTAAGGACACTACAAGGACGGCTTCAATCCATCCGCAGATTCATTGCACAATTGGCTGATAAGTGTCACCCATTCACACACCTGTTACACAAGAACATCCACTTTCAGTGGGATGACAAATGCCAACAAGCATTTCAGGCGCTCAAAGACTATCTCATGAATCCACCATTGCTGACACCACCAGATCCAAGTAGACCGTTGTTACTTTATATCTCAGCAACAAGTACAGCATTGGGTGTACTACTGGCACAACATAATGCAGAAGGCAAAGAGTGTGCTGTATACTACATCTCTCATACACTGGTTGGCTATGAACTCAATTACACACCTATTGAGCGAGCTTGCCTAGCAGTAATCTTGGTAGCCACTAAATTACGACACTATCTGTTGACGCACAAGGTACAACTCATCGCAAAGATTGATCCACTCAAGTACTTACTTAGCAAAGCAGCACTGACAGGTCGCTTGGCCAAATGGGTGATGATTTTAAGTGAATTTGACATCGAGTACGTGGACCGTAAAGCTATCAAAGGTCAAGTCATTGCAGATCAGTTGGCCGATGCACCACTCATAGGCGATCATCCTCTCATTTCCAATTTTCCAGATGAAGAGATATTCATGATCACAATGGCACAACCATGGAAACTATACTTTGATGGTTCATACACTAGGCACGACTCGGGGGCAGGCATTTTGTTTATCACACCTCAGGGTGACAGCATACCGAAATCTTACAGGCTCACATTTCCATGCACAAACAACATAGCAGAGTATGAGGCTTTGATCACAGGGCTCAGATTAGCCATACAATGGAAATTACAAGAACTACAAGTATATGGTGATTCCCAACTAGTCATTCGACAAGCAACAGATGAATATCAGACCAAAGATGATAAACTCATGCCATATAAGCAAATGGTGGACACTCTAAAGACATCATTTACTACTATCACTTTTGAGCAGATACCAAGAGATCAGAATCGAGCTGCTGACGCCATGGCTACCATCGCATCTCTACTAGATCTTCCACAGAATTCAACACGCTACGAGTTCTTGGTAGAACAGCTTTGGATCCCCGCTTATGATATCCCTGAATCCGAAATGATATGTCGCCTTGTTGGTTCTGAATCCCCATGGTATGGTGAGTTCTACACCTATCTCCGCGATCACACCCTTCCTCCTGACCAATCAAATAACCAACGAAAAACCTTCATTTGCCAAACTGCTCGATATACCATTATTGCCGAAACCCTATACCGACGTAGTCTTGATGGTACTCTCCTTCGATGTCTGGAACAAGATGAGATAACAAAGGCTTTGGAAGAGGTACATGAAGGAATTTGCAGGACTCACTCAAGCGGTCCATCACTAGCCAAGAAGATCATGCGAGCTGGATACTATTGGCCATCTATGGAAAAGGATTCCTACTACTTTGTCAGGAAATGCAAAAAATGTCAAGTTCACGGCGACCTGATACATGCACCGGCCCAGGAACTGCAACCAATCACAACACCATGGCCTTTTTGCCAATGGGGCCTTGACCTTGTGGGTAAGATTCATCCATCTTCATCCAACGGCCATAAATTCATTATTACCGCCACCAAATATTTCACCAAGTGGATTGAAGCTGTTCCACTTACCCAAGTCACCGGCAAGCAGATCGCCTCATTCATCCTCAACTACATCATCTGCCGGTATGGTGTGCCCATGTCCATCATCACAGATAACGGTCTTCCTTTCAAAAATCAGGATGTCCGTGAGCTTTGTGAGAAATTTCATATCCAACACCGCTTTTCCACTCCCTATTACCCACAAGGCAATGGTCAGGCTGAAGCATCCAATAAAAACATATTGAGGATCCTAAAGAAGACAGTCAATGATGCCGACCGTGATTGGCATGTTCAATTGAATCCAGTACTATGGGCATATTGAACTAGCATTCGGACCCCTACAGGTGCAACTCCTTATTCATTGGTCTATGGTGCTGAAGCTATCTTACCTATTGAGGTCGAGATACCATCATTACGGGTGTCATTGCACAATCTCATCGATGATGAAGCATATAGAGTATCCCGTCTTCAGGACTTAGAATTACTTGATGAGAAGCGACAAGCTACATACAATCATCTCAAAGCCTATTAGCAGCGCATGAGCAGAAGCTACAATCACCGAGTTAGATCTCGTACATTTGAGGTAGGTGATCTTGTTCTTCGAGAAAATCCTCGCAACCAACCAAATAGGGAATATCAAGGCAAGTTTGAATCAAATTGGCTGGGCCCATATGTTGTCACTGCTGTATTCGGGTCCGGGGCATATCAGTTGGCTACATCCGAAGGAGAACTGCTCGCATATCCAATCAATAGCATGCACCTCAAACGGTTTTACACATAAGCTGTACAGAGCATCAGGCTCCCCTGCATATCAGAAAATACCAAAAAAACATTCAGAAAAATGTCCTGAAGAAAATATAAAAACATTCAAAAAAGTAAAGAAAAAATCATGCATCCAAACGGTGAACAACCACTTTGGTGGCACCTTGGGTAAGAACGATGGTGAAAACCTGGCAAACAGACACCACTCGTAAAGGCTATGGCTCCATTGTCTTTCAGACTTGTGGTGATCACATCTACTTCATACATACATCCATCCATCGATCAACCATGGCTTGTTATTCCTCTGCAATTATGATAGTACTCCATACATCTTGCATCCCGCTTTTTCATAGTCATGTCTAAAACTGGGGGCAATGCCTTTAACCTATTGATGGAAGTGGATTCTACATTGTCTTATGATTCATTAAGTTCTTCATTCAAACAATCATCAAAAATCCAAAAACATTCAAAAATATCTCGCAAAAATACCAAAAACATTCAAAACAATTCAAAATCCAAAAACATCGACAAAACCATTGAAAAATCACACAAAAACATGGCAACACCTTGTACATACCCATCCATGCAGATACCAAAATAAACATTGACAAACTACTCACACACGAACCATTTACCAATCAAACCAAAACAATCAACATCAACAATCCAAACTGTCTTTAAAACAAGGATGCATCCTTCCTTACCAAAACAAAGACAAGATGACATTTTCTTTGACAAGAAAATTCTGTTAGGCTATCAAATACTTGGTTGATTTGTGAGTACAATCGTTTGTTTATCTGTATCAGCATCTTTTAGCATTGTTTTGTCTCGTTTGCGCATTATTTCCGATGAAGTTCTGGGGCATGTACTAATGGTGTCTACGTGGGAAGTTCACTAAGCTACGTGATCTCATGAAAAATACAGTCATAGATCACTACGGCTTGCTGACTACAGCGTATACCTCGACCATATGAGCATGAACCATTACCAAGGATCCTTATTCTTTATTCTTTATGTATATATGCTGTTTGGTTGCAGGTACAATGCTCATTCTTTTGATTCCTCTTCCTCCAAATTGGATAAAGGTTTTATTTTCTTAGTATGGTATGTACTTGTCTCAGGATCTGATCAAGCCTAAGATCAAGGAGGACGATCCAAGTCATGCACGAAAGGAGATAATCCTTGTCTGTTCCACAAGCAATACTCTGGTCGACTTGACCCTTATATCAAGTCGTTTGTATTAACTTGCTATATTAAAATCCATGAAAGAAATACTCAGGTCATCTTGAATCATTGTGTCAAGATGCTTGTATTCTCTTCCAACATTTTAAAGCTCAATGATGAAAATAGAGCACTATGGATCATCGTTTCACCTCATCTGTTTATATCTTGCATTCCGTTGCATATCACCCATCCATTCATTCATATGTAGGCTTTTACATGCAAAAATGATTAATAAAACCTGGTCTTGGATACAATCACGACCGAGTACTCTGATACATCATCAATGCATCATGCAAAGTCTTAAAAAACCTTGCATTCTTCATGATCCTATCATCATTACATTTAGGTGCATCTTACATTACGTCTATTCATGTCATTTAAAAAACTTAAAACATTGCATATAGTTCATTATTGACATTAGTTTTCTTTAAAAATCATTTTCATCATTGCATCAATCATCAATAAATTAGATCCATTCATGGGATTAAAATTGTCTTTGATTGTATTAAATCATTTAATAAGCATTCATTTCATATCAATTATCCATCATCATTTTATTAAACTTTTCATCATTTATCATTTGCATTCATTTCTTTATAGTTAAAAGATGCGTTCATTCATTACTACGTATCTTATAATGTTCATTTTAGGATTCATTCACATTACATTATCATTACATTAAGGTGCAGTTATTATCCCCATTAGTTATCGTATCATCCCATTATCATTTGTACTTACAAACATATTTAAAATGCATTTAGAATCATAAAATCCATTTGTTTACACAACATTGGTTCATATCCATCTGCATTCATTTTTAATATCATCATATAAACACTTGTACTTTACATTTGTTTATCCATCTGCATTCATTTTTAATATCATCATATAAACACTTGTACTTTACATTGGTTTATCCATCTGCATTCATTTTTAATATCATCATATAAATCTTTGTACTTTACATTTGTTTATCCATCTGCAATCATCATATATACATTTGCACTTAAAACATTTTGTTTATCCATATTACATTCATCTACACACATCTAGATACATATCCATACATAAGATCATTCATTCAAAACCATTGCATTAACCGCATCACATAAATCATCACATCATTATAAATCATCTTATCATTACATCGCAATAGGAAACACCATAAATTCTGTTCATACATCAAAAGCATCAGCATATATCATCATGACATTCTATACATAAAGAATTACATCGCAAATCAAATACATCATAAACATCTCAACCTGCATTCATATGTCAGTATCTCACATCATCAACTCATCATAAAAACATACATAAAAGAAACATCTCATCAAATGCATACATGTCCACATATACATCTAAGCAATAACTCATAAACATGCATAAAACATCCATACATCATCACATGCATATCATCACAATATGGGATCTCCTCATATATATCAAACTCATATATCAGAGTACAATGAAGTCTACAAAATCGGCTACCAAGAGCCATCCAAGATACAGTCCAAAAATAGACAAAGATACAATACATAGATGCAAAGATGCTCTCTCAAATGCCGCTCTGGCTAGATGCTGTACCTGCCCCACCCCTACCTACTCCACCACTGGTACCGGCCCCACCTGATCCATCTCTTCGTGGAGGCCTCATCGAACCCCCACTCCCTCCTGCATCTCCTGATCTATCCTGCCTCAAAGGACCCATCACTCCCCCACTGCTCTGCATCCTCTGTGATCGCTTGGATCTCGACTGTCGCATCTGGGTATAACTGAGAGCTCGCTGACTGAATGGCACCACCTGCTCATGTAAACCTCGCCAGTACTCTATCTCAGCCTGCGCTCGCCCAAACTACCTCATAGTCTCCCCTGACGGACCCTGTGCTCCTGCTCGGACTCTCTCCTGCAGCTCCGCCAATCTCTCCACTGCTGTATCTCTCTCCCGCAGCACCACTGTCAGCTCTGCCTCACGTGCAAATAGCTGCACATCCCTAGCCGCTATCTCTGCCTCTAATCTCTCCACTCGGGTCTGCAAATAACCTATCATGTGATCCCGCAGATCCCTAGTAGCTCCCTCCCCCATGTCCATGGCTGCTGCATCTGTATCTCCCCCTGCACCACCCTCCCCAGCACCACCCTATCTTGTACCACCCTCTCCTGCACCTGTATCCATAGGGATCTCTCTCTCCATCCCCCTCCCACTCAGCTGCACTCCTCCCTGCATCAAAGGACCCTGTGATATCTGAAGAGGTAGTCCACCTCTCCCTCTCCGCTGTCTCGACATCCCCAAAGATCCTCCACCTCCTCCACCACCTCCTCCACCTCCTCCTCCTCCACCTCCACCTCCTCCACCATCTCCTCCTCCTCCAACTCCTCCTCCTCGGCCTCCTGCTCTCCGTCCTCATCCCCTCTCATCCTCAAAAGATGGGATCGGCTCAGCTGGGTCTGATATCCGCAGGATCGGGTGCGCTGCCCGATACTGTGTATACTCTGCTGTAACCCCTGCATCTACGACCCTCGGTCGTAAGTCCCATGGCCTCGCCTGCAGTGTCCGGAACTCTACCAGTGCCTGATCATACGGTAGCACTGGACCCCATGCATACCGCTCTCAGATCACTCGTGCATACTCCCCTGATCCACTAGGCAGTCCCTGCTGCCGTCCAAACTGCCTCATCACCCGTCTTGGCACCTGTCTCTCCACATGATAAGAGGTCCTCCCAATGAGGAATCAGGTCATGAAGCAATATAGTAGTGCCTCTGCATCATCCTCCCATGGCTCACACTCCAAGTATGGCCACCAGATCACTGCATCTAGGTCATCCAATGCCCGCCGCCACCATTCTAACTTCCCCAAGTGGGGCTGACTCATCATACCACTATACATAAACATATAGGGCTGGTCCATGGCTCGGAATCTCAGACTCATTGGTCGAGTCACTGGTAAATGCTCCCATGCCCACACATGCAGTAGCGTCATGCCCATTGCTAGAGACCCCTGCCCTCTGTACACTACCTCGTGTAACTCCTGATACATGTGCGCTAGCACGCACGGCCCCCAGGCATATCGGGTCCCCTCCGTCACCATCATCTCTATCACCTGTCCCCATTCGACCGTCAATCCATGTGACCGCCTGTCTGGACACAAGAGTCCTCCCACGATCCCTGACAAAACTACTGGAAGGGGCTCATATAGTGCCGCTATATCCTCCCATGCGATCGAGCCATCATCAATGTATACGTCCTCATCAAATATCCTCTGGCAAGACACCGTCCCCCAAGATCGATCATATGTCACTAGCTCACCCCGAATCGGAATCCGGAGGATACGCCACACGTCCTCCAATGTCACCGTCATCTCTCCCTGAGCTAGATGGAACGTGCACGTCTCACTGTGCCATTGCTCTGCCAATGCTGTGATCAGGCCATGATTCATCCGAATCACGGGCATATGCATCACCTCATAGAGCCCAGTAGCCGCACTACAATCTATCTCTATCTGTGTCAAACGATCTCGCAACCCCTGTGTCGCGGGATGGCGCTCGCGTAACTGCAACACACGCAGATCCTCCTGCACATAGACATTCATTGAACCATCATCAGTTGTTTTGTTATCAAACTTTCTTAAATTTAAACCTAGACTATCATCAGATACTTTGATCAAGTATCTTCGGGTCTCAACAGGTAAGCAATCATGGCCGCCTAGACTTCAACAGGCATTTATCCTAACAAATGACCTAAGTCTCATCGGGCTGCTATGGTTCAAAACAACTCCCACTTCACTTCGCCATCCCTCAACCGTTAGGCATCAGGAGATTTATTTTGTCCGACACTGGGGCATCTCGTTATCCTAAGGCAAAAGCGCTATTTTATCTCCAATAGCACTAATTCTACACAATAGCGCTCAAATCAGACTACAATAGCGCTACAAAACCAAAAGCGCTAAATACGCTACACAATAGCGCTATTTAGGTTCAATAGCGCTAAATTAACTATACGATAGCACTACTTCGACAAATGCGCTAAAACTTGCCTACAAAAGCGCTAATTAATAGCAAAAGCGCTCAAACTAGCTTACAAAAGCGCTATTGCGGTACAATAGCGCTAATTCATGGAGCAAAAGCGCTAAAAATCTAGTTCCAGCGTTCTTGCTCCGACTTGACTTGGACTCAGCTAAAAACGTATTAAAAATGCATGAAAAGTGAGTTTTCGAATTTGCGTACCGCTGGTCCATAGTCGGCTGGGCGCTGGAATCGTCGCACTCGCTCAAATCGGTGCTCGGTGATCGGAAACGGCATCGTAGCTTCTCCTTGCTCCTCCAAATGTCACTGTCAGAGCTCTAGTTTTCAACTGGTCGCGGTCACAAATGATCCTATTTTCACCCCTTTTACCCCATTTATACCCCCCGCCGTCCCCGTAACTTCGCCCCGCTCATCGCCGTGGTCCCCGTGAACTTCCCGAGCCTCCCATTTCTCCATGTTTCCTCCGATTTCTTCTATTTTTCACCAGTATACCTAACTTCTTCTCTTCTACCACCCTGTCAATTTTCATTCTTTTTCGAGAGATCGCCCGATTTTTCGCAATTTTCCGGCCCATCTCTCGAGGGGGCATACCACCCATTAAATTTACATTTTATGGGGCATTTCTTCACACCTATTTTTCTTTCTTTGAAACGATGCGATAAACTGCACCGTCTCAAAGAGGGGCAAATGTAGTCACATAAATCTGTCCATTTTAATTAAATGAATATTTCGTATTTATTTGATTAAAAATCCACTAGCCACCAGTTAATTAAATTAATATTTAATTAATTCATCCTCAAACATTCTTCTATTAATTAAATAAATTATCCAATTTATTTTAATTAATTCATTAAAATCAATTCCAATCAATTAAATAAATAAAATCAATTTATTTAATTAAATCCCCTTTTCCTCTTTTAAATAAATTAAATAAAACATTTATTTAAATCATTATCCTCACCCCACTTGCATTTTCCTACAAATGCAACTTGCACACATTTATTGAAATAAATGAATTTTTATTTTAAATAAAATCCTATTTTCCCTCACCCACCAAATCCACTTGCAAAAATCTAATCCCCTTCTAGATTCTTCTAATCCCTTCCTAATTAGCCTAATCCATCTCCTAAATATTGTCACATTCCTAAGCAAAATGGAGTCACCACTTAATTCCTCAAAGTCTTTGATAACCATTGAAGGCTTCCAACTTTCAACCACTTAATCCCCAAAAGTCTCCAATAACCATTAATGGTTAATTCAACCCTCCCACATGGTTAAAACATTTGTTTTGACTCAACCTCTACCCAACCCAAGGGTCTCATCAGGTCATTAATGCTTTGACCATGCTTATCTCTTAATCATTTGCACAAAAGTTTATTCTTGGATTAATTCCTAATCCAGTGGGTAATCTTAATTTAGGCTTGACTCTTAGCCTTTAGATAACCATGAGGTCTTCTCAGGCCTTTAATGCCTCCAACCTCTTCTTTCAACCCAACCCTATGTTGACATTTGTCACCATTTCATTGGTGCCAATTGTGCACATGGATTCCCAACTTTCAAGCTTGACCCTTGATTAAACCCTTCAATCCTGGCCATTCATTGCTCCATTTTTCCTATAAATAGAGTCCATTCCTTCATAATCCAGATCCTAAAAAAAACTTGTAAGCATTTAGACTATAGCCATTTTAGAGAGCATTTAGCATAGCATAACTAAATATTGTCTTTTTGGTTAAAACACATCATTTTAGCATAAAAATAGCTTTTCATTTCATGTTTAGAGCTATACTACAATCTCAATCCTCCATAAGCATCCATACTGCAAAAAGCTGCTGAGAGCTACACTATTTTGGAACTTGGAGAGGAGAGGAACAAGGGAGAAGGAGCTAATATCATGCTAAGAGATAGTTGGAGATATCTCATTGTCTTTACTTCATTAGTTAGATTCATTAGCATGTTTTTAGTGTCTCCTTTGGAATGCCTTCATATGTTTTGGTTTTTGATTGATTAACTCTAACGTCTTGTATGTTTTGTGTTGATTGATCTTAAACTAACATTGTGTGCCATTTAGGAGGGCATCAGTTTTGATGAGGGCACGAAACATTGGACTGTAGATATTGCTAAGCCTACATTTGATAAGGATTTTGCCACTGCCTTAGAGGCCAATTATACTATTGAGTGAGTTGATATAGGGTTAGGAACTAGAGCGGTTGATGTGAAACATTTAGAAACTTCAACCAAAAGGATTATCTCCCGCAACTGGAAGGATGAAAAGGATAAAGCAGAGTTGAAACAAAGTTTAATGCAAATGGCTCAATACATCCATGCTCTACAAAATAGTCCACTGCCATTGTGCCAAAGCTCTATTCCCTTTAATTTAAAATCCGCTCGTAATCAAAAGTTCTTGGATGAAGTTCAAAGGAACAAGATGATTGCAGAGATTTTCTTTGAGTGGCTTACATCGATTGTGCATCAAGGAACTAATTATATATCAAATTTAGTTCAAATTTTTAAAGATGCCAATGATGTTACCAAGGAATTGGACGCTGACTTAATCGCATGGCATAACAAAAAGACTAAATGAGCAGTGATTTCAAGGCAAATGCGTGATATTCAGTGCTATGGCTTGATGAATTTTCTTGCCGAAAGACAAGTGCCGAGATGAGATGAAGATATAATGTTCATATGCAAAGAAAGTATAGAGTGGCATAACCAAATCATTGAGCAAGGTCATAGTGAGTCTGCCAGTTTGCGAAGTGAACTAACAACCCTGAGAACAACCATGCAAAAGGATCTGCGCTATGTAAATGTTCAATTGCTTAAAGAGGATGGCCAGACTTTGGAAGATACAATAGAAATGGTCAATCAATTCAACAGTCACATTAAACAGATTAAGGTGGAAAAGATCTTAGCCGTGGAAGATTTTACGAAGATTGCTAAAGTGGAGTTGATGCTTACAGTATGTCTAGATCACTTGGACTCTCACAAAGATAAAGTGTAGCTGGTGAAAAGAAAGAAGGAACTCTAGAAGCAAAGGGTAATTCATATCAGCCTACCACATGTGGCAATAATCCAGGAATTCTTAAGGGTTCATCGGGAGTGGAGTGCAACAAAAGTGGTTATGGTGTCCGCCCAGAATAGCAATCCGGGCAATCTGATTGAAATAGATTCGACAACATGACTAGCACTGCTGGCAGTTGTATGCCAACGTGTCTATATTTCTTTTTATTTTCAGTTATGCAGTTAGAACAGTTTCTCATTAACTCATTTCGAGTTAATTTTACCTTTGGTTGAACTATTGGTCTGGGGGCCTATTTATAAGCTTTGTAATGACTTTACGTGGGTCCGCTAAGTTTTTGAAAAAACTATCTCTTTAATTTTGGTTGAATACTTTATGTATGTGTTGGAAGTTGATGATCATTTATGAACGAAAATCAAATGACAGTTTATCTTAGGCTTCAAATCTGTGTGTTTGGTGTTTGAAATTTGATTTTTGTGAGAATCTATTTCAAGAAAGAATCTGTCATAGCTTTCTATATGTGCAGAAAATATCAGTGAGATTCATCTTTTAAGGTTTTCATTTTGTTTTAGCATACATGTGAAGTCTATCAACTTTAGACAAAGAATTATATATGAATCAATGCTTGTGTTCATTTGGTATTGACTGGTGAATACAATTACCTTTTTTGTACTTTCTGGTGAAAAGTATAATATTGGTTGTATGTAATTTGGAGCTGATTGAATATCTATTAAAGGGAGTTGTACCTTAATTCAAAGGTTAATCAGTATGATGATTTTCCAACTATATGGTGAAATTTGTCTTTCATTTCTTGGGCTAAAGAGTATAAAAGTTAAATAAATTATGAGAGACAAATCTGTTTACCAACAACCTAATTTTTAAATTCCAATTTCCTTTCATTTTTGGGAATTGTGTCATCCTCTTCCCCCAACAAAGTTGAAATTGCGTAATCATTATTTTCTTAAATTTTGCATTTATCAATTTTGTAAGCTTTGTTCAACAAATCAAAATTTCCCCAGTGCATGAGTTTTACCACTATTAGTCCTACCCATCCTATCCCTATTAGATGAAGCATTAGAATTAAGGATTCTCAAGGTTTAATTACTGAGGAGATGGAGCCTAATTTGGGTGACTTCTTTAATGAGGATCATGCTAATCCTCCCCATCCTAGTCATGTGCCTATTCACCTCATTGATGGATCCCATGCTGAAGAAGAATCTTTAACTAGGGTTTCTTTAGATCAACTTTCAATATTGTACAATCAATTTGATAGCTTTCAACAATGGATGTCCCAATAATGCCCTAATAGTGAATTTCTTCCATTAATTGAAGGCCTTAAGCACATGATTCAAAGTGATAAAAATGGAGTTGATATATTGTGTGACATTGCACATATTGTTGATTCTAATGTCATGCCTATCAAGAGTTGTGCCAAAACCCTAGGTTATTCACAACCTTCAACACAAGTCAATCCTTCAATTCCTTTGACTACTCCTATGACTAGTATTCCTACTTTTACATCCAACATCATGGCTACTTCAACTCAAAATGTCATTCCTACAACCATGGGTCATGGGGGCAATCGCTCTTCTTTATTTAATCCTCCATCTTTACCCATGTCTTCCATGAGTGTTCCTACTATTCCTCAACCAATCAATGTGACACAAGGGGGCAATTCCTTCAACAACTTTATTCCTCCTTTAAGTGCCCCTTTTCCTACCCAATCATCACCAATGCCTAATTATCATAATGTCCCACCACCTTTCTCAATCCATGCCTTCTTTAAAAAAAATAACACCACCTTCTCAATCACCTATGTCTAACATCAATTCTTCTACCGAAATGACAATTAACAATCTTGCTCAAACTGTGTCTTCTTTACAACAACAAATTGGTTCCATGAGTCAATCCAAGTTTAGTGTGCCCACCTTTGATGTTGTGAGCCCACTTTCTCTTGATATTGTTAAATTCATGCCACCTAAACATGTTGAGATCCCTCAATTGGAACTCTATAATGGAAAAGGTGATCCTGTTACGCATGTCAAAACATTTCAAACCTTGTGTACTGATTTTGCTTATGATCAAATATTGCTTGCAAAACTGTTTACAAGAACATTAAGAGATAAAGCTTTACAATGGTATTTCTCTTTGCCTTCTTATTCTATCACTTCCTTTCAACAACTAGCAAATGCTTTCATCCAACAATTTCAAAACAACATTGGTCCTTAAATCACTTTGACTGATTTAATGCATTGTAAACAAGGTGTTAAAGAAAAAGTGACTGATTTCATTAGTAGATATAAGCATTTGTGTGCTCAAATTTATTTTCATGTACCTGATAATGATATTCAAAGAATTTTCATTTATAATTTATAAAAAGATATTAGGGAAAAGCCTATTTTGTTTGAGTTTACTTCCTTTCCGCAATTGTGCGCAACACTCCACAATTATCAATTGGCTGTGAGTCAAATGGAGAAATCCACTCCTATGGCTCCGAGTGATAAGGGGGAGATTTTTCAACAACCATTTGAAAATTTCAAACCAACAAAAAGCTTCATCAAGTTCAATGATCCAATTAACAACAACCATGTGAATGCTACAACAAGTGTGCCTTCTATTTCAAAATTATTCTGAAGAGAAAGACAATTTACTCCTGTAAATGAATCTTTCTATAGTATTATGTCTCAGTTGTTGCACATAAATTTTATTAAACTTCCTCCTATAAAACAAATTGATCCTTCTAAAATGACATTCCCTTATTTTGATAACAATTATTTTTGTCAATTTCATCATCAACCTGGTCATGATACTGAGAAGTGTTTTGCATTGAAAAATAAGATTCAAGACTTGATTGATAATAATACTATATCTATGGTAGGAGTAAATGATAAAGGGAATAAGTCAGTATCTCCTCCTATTCAAAATCTTAAGATTTTTACTGATCCCTTGCCTTCTCATACCTCTAACGTTGTTGAGATTGTGCCTAACTCTTTCTCTTCTAAAGAATTTACCTCAATGGCTCCAAACTTGGTTAATATGGTAGAAACGCAAGATATGCCTAAGGACCCTTGTATTACATTTGACCCTAGCGAGACCATTAGAGCACCTGATGGCCCTTTATACATAGTTGCAAAGGTTAAGGATATCCCTTGTCATGGTGCCCTAATTGATCCCTCTTACATGGTTAATGTCATAACTAAAGAGTATCTTTTCACTTTACGATTGCATAAATTAATATATGATGCTTCTAATGTGATTGTGAAGTTATTTGATGGCTTCTCTTGTCCTACCATTGGTTCTATCACCCTTCCTATTGAGATTCATACTAAATCCTTGGATGTTGACTTTGTTATCATACCTTCTTCTGAGAAATTCCGTGTGAATTTGGGCTATTCTTGGCTATCTTCCATGAAGGCTATTGCTTCTCCAATATACAAGTGTCTGAAATTTCCTCACAATGGAAAAATCATAACCATGAACCATATCTTATTTCGTCCATCTGAAGGAACCCGTGGTTTTCCTATTGATTTCTTTTGGCCTAAATAGTTTCAATCTCTTCCATCAAGGAGCGATTCTCTTTTTCAATCTTATAAAAAATGGAAGAACGATATGATATTATCCTTAAGTCAACCTATATCTCCAACACTTAACATCCCTATTATTCTTCAAGGTAAGGTTCTTCCCTTCTTGGATAGAACCAATCTCCCTCCTAAGTAAGATCGTCCACCTATACCTATGGATGTGACTTTACCTTCTCTTAAGGAGAACAACAATATTCTTCCTAAGGTTAGATCTATACCTCCTCCTCACAATGGACATGGTCTCCTTCCTACACTTGATATTCCTCCTTTCTATGATGCATTTCCACATCCTTCCTCTTATCTAAAGAAGAGGCCTGCTTCTCCTATTGTTCAACCAAAAAGACCTCAACCTCAACCTTCCACTATTAAGGAGAGAAACATTCCTACTTTTTCAAATGTTCCTCCTCCTTCTCAGCCTTCTACTAAGACCCGACGAAATTGTTGTGCGAGAGAATGCCAACGAAGACACCATGTTCAGGCTCGTGAAGATACCCCTCAAAATACTCAATCTCCTCATACTTCGATAGTTGACATGATTCCCTTTTCTCCCAAGCAAGATGTTCAACCTACATCTCCAAATCATAAGTTGCACAAAACATGTGATGGTTTAACTCCTATTCGTGTTCTTGCTCCTCTTTCTCTAAACTTTGATGAAGAAATGGGTGAAAATGTTATTCATAATGGCAATACAACTCCTAATGCTTCTGATAATGAGCATGAGTATGTTGATGTGGACAAGCATTTATCGGATGAGTTTTCACAAACCCTAATCCTAGCTCCTAGAATCGAAAAAGTGACAACATGAGCATATTCCTTGTTTGGATCTTGTGATAGCTCCATCTATTGTGCTCGATGTCACTCCTCTAGAGTGTTTCTTGCCTTCCCGAAATAGTGATCAACAAGATATGGAGGTAGATGTCATGCGGGATTACCAATATTAGCACTGCAAATCTTTCCCTCTCTCCTTTTTTTCTCTTTTGTGAACATTATTCTATGTGTAACCTTGTTCTTCCATTGTTCCCTTAATGTCTACTTGCGGATGATACAAAGCATTGAGATCCTTTCTTGGTCTCTTTCATGTTGACTCAAAAGACATCCTCTCTTCCCTTTCTTCTAAGGTAGTGTCCTTCTTTCAGGAAGGAAGATTATTATATGCATATACATACATGATATACATGAGTTATCATACAACATACTGACCCTGAGGAAAGCGATACTACCTTGTGTTTGTGTTCATTATCCTTGGATTTATTCCTCGATTGGGGGCTAAATCCTTGCGATAATGTGCTCCCTTTCTTATCTCTCTCTTGGGTGTATCCTACCTTAAAGAAATAGCTCCCAATAAGGTGCGTGCGATCGTTTTAACATGGGGGCATACACTCCGCTCATATTTTCCTTCTTGTGATACTTAGAATTACTTAGTGAACTTTGTTTTGCTTTGTAATATTTGGTATCTTTGCTTTCATGACTCATAGTGAAGGGAAATTCGCTACTTGTAGTCATGGTTCTCCCCTTCTTGATCTTCCCTTTTACTTTGTTAATCGAAGTCATAAGATCCTAAATCCACTAGGGCTTGGCACATCTTGCCTCCTTGATGTGGTAAAATTATTTCAATATTGTTTCCTTGTACTTTACCAATAGTATTGATGTATAATTATACTCCCACTAAAGTGGGGGATAAATGTAGTGTCATAAAATTGCGACCCTAGATATTTTTGACTTCATTAGGGTCCTCACGCATGCGAGTTCGAATCCTCTAGCCTGATTGGAGACCGAAGATTGCTCAACCCTCAGAAACAACTTCTTTCTTGGCCTCTGCATCACCTCATCTACACTCTGCCTTGGAGAAACAAGTAGGACAAGGGTGTGGTGTCATTGTCCCCCCTTTGATAGGGGTGTGGTGCCCCTGTCCCTGCCCTATTTTGGGGCAGGACCCTTCCTAGGGTTGCATTGTTGGTTGTGCATTTGGCGGAAAATCCCCTTGATGTTAGCCCATGATGAAAATTGAATCCATTAACATTTATTTAAGGGGAATTCATCCTCTCATTTACATTAGTTGGATAGGTCTAAGTTGGATAGATTCAAGTTGCATAAGTGATCAAGCATTCAAGCATTCTTTTCCAGCATTGAGTATTCTCAAGTCTCCCTTCAAGGCTAGGTGTTGCATTCAAGTCAAGGATTCAACCATTGAGGAGGAGATTGATTCTAACATACAATTCCACACAAGAATTTCTATCAACATTGCTACTACAACCTTCCTTGAGGTGATTTACAATTCATTTTTTCATTTAAAGCTACTTGGAAGTACTTTCTTTCATTACTGGGTTAATTCCAAAACTGGGGTTTGACCTAAAGGCAAACCCCCAATCCCAACCCATTTTCCTCTCTTTTCTATGTGTAGGTTGCAGGTATGTAGATGTACTTTCAGATTTGGGCTCCATTTGCAAAGGTGAAAAAAACCTTTTTGTTTCGCGGATTTTTCGGAGGACTGTGTACATTCTCGCCACGGTCCGGGCAACTTTTCCTCAAATTCACAGGGCGACTTCATCTCGACATATTACTACCAAATCGAGGTGCACAACTTCATCCCATATTCTGATCTCAAGTTATAATCAATTCTTTGTCACTTTTGCACTACATAATTCAATCAATTTCCTTTCCATTTCCAACAAGGAAGAGGGGATCAACTTAATATTCCCAATTCATTCAAAATTCAATCTACCATATTTATGTGGAGAGATTGAATCTAGTGAATTATCCTCTCCTCTTCCTAATGTAACATGATGAAAAGTGTTTGAAGGGTAATCAATAGTGAAACTCTCATCTCTCTTTGAGGGAAAGGGTAGTTTTCCTCTTGATCTATCATTCACCATTTTTCCACCTTTACACTCTCTAAAGAAGTTTCGTAATATCTTTCTTTAAGAACCCAAATAGCTGAAAATATATTTAATTTTTATAGAAGGACTCCACCAGGCTATGAAGAAGTGTATGGATAAGCCAATCCATTCTCCTTGTGCATTTCTTAGAAGGATCACTTAAATGGTGTCTCTTGATATGGCAGTGGTATGACTCTATGGAAGCATTGATTTTTGATTCACATGAGGAAAACCTCTAATTTTTTTGCCCATATCGCTATACAAATAAACATAATGATGCCTTAGCATATACACAATAAACAACTTAATTAATGCAAGTGCATGGATATCATAAATAATAATTTGGTGATCTTACCAATACGACTCTCATCATGGCACCAAGTTTTTTGAAAGTAATCAACAAATTTCTTCTCTTCTTTAAATTCCTCCATAACAAATTTTATTAGGTGAATATTGATGTATTCATTATCATCACTCATTCTATACATTATCTGACCCAATTTATCGAACATAATTGTTCTAATATTCTTATTATTGACATACCTGTATTATAAAACATCATATCAAGCTTACGATGTTCAAGAATATAACTTAATCTATTTTTTTAATTAAAGATTGAGTTACCTATACACATTCTTCAACCATGCCCTTCGTACATGCCAAATACATAAAAGTACTCGATAATCAAAGGATAATCTACAATTTACATTATTAAAGTTCATAAGTAGCATTATATAATAAAATGAATTGTTCAATTGAAACTCACTTATGTTGAAAATTACAAAGAATATGTTACTATAAACTAAATATTAAGCAAGTACAATCACATAAATATAATTTGCAGGTAATAAAACCTGGTTGCTTCAATCTCAGCACTAGCATCATTTGCCATGAATTTGTTGACATGCCAATATTGTTTACATAGTTTGCCTCTTTTGTAAACTTTTGTTAACCATTCATGAATATTCTCAACTTTTTTTTTTGAGGGTATGGCCCATGCAATAGGTATGCCAACCTCTTGTTCATCAAAGACAAGCAAGGTATATAATTGATACTACACATGAACAAATCTATGATAAGTTAAGTTTTTAGTTAAAATAAACCAACAACTAAATTAATATTTATAAATATATAATGAACATTGTTCTACTTACATCATATTTATTTGTTGAGAATGTGGAATCCATTGTGATAATGGAGTGATGTGAATGTTTCACCATTACCTCTCGCAGCTATGGTGTTTGGATGCCTATGATAAACAAAAATTTTTCCGCATTTTTTTGTGTTTTATAGTAGAAGAAGTTATCTTCATCCTTTGCATGTCACAAATTTACACTTTTTGCATCGTCTTCATTTTTTTGTGATTGAAGGGAGAACACTCTTTTCCATGCATTCATTACATCTTTCCTCAACAAACATGTGTTCCTCTTATTCATCAACTTTGTTAGACCATGACCTAAGTAGTGTTATTTGCATATAGCGTCAATCCCCACACCCATTAATAATAAAGATTCAATATATGATTTATATTCATTTTATAGTATCGATGCAACACTGCTTCTTAGATCACTAGAAGAATCATCTTGTCTATGACAAAATTCATCATTCTCATCTTGATGGCTAAACTCATTGTATGTGATAATTGAAACATTTCGTCTACGATGCATAACCCTAACATGAAAGTGGGTTTGACAACCCCTTTTTTGGGTAAACCTTCATACCCTTTTCGCGTCTTTAGGTTCAATGTTTCTTTTATCCTTAGGCCCAAAAGCACAATGATATCTATTTATGCATGTACACAAATATATATTAATTGATATTAAAAATGACAAATATAAAAGGTGACATGAATAATTATTAAATTAAATCTAGGAAAACCTTGAATACATCTTAGGAGTGTGGTCAGTAGTTTTTTTTGAGTTGTACTATTTATGAAATTTTTATACAAACATTGTCACCTTTCCATCCACTAAACCTTCTCCTTTGATGAAGTGTGGGACCCTCTCAAGAGGGATAGTAACACATAAGTATAGCTCTTGGATTTTTTCATTTCCAATAGGTGTTCATTCAATGTCATCCATTGAAAAAGGATTTCCTCCGTTGGGAACGTCTTGCACTTCTAGTTGGATGAGTCATTCCTATTTATTTTTTCTAACCATTCTAAATAATAATAAGATGGTTAGTAACTCACTATCTTGTTCACATATGTAAGAACAACTATATTGATATCATTATATCGTCAACATAATATTTTTCTTTTTCAAAATCATTTAAATACCATGATATTCTCGATAACACATAAATTCATTATCCCATGATTGAAAGTTTAGTTTAATATTTACTTGCAAGTGGATGTAAGATATCTCAATTCCACGTATAGATACTCTTGAAGTGACAGTGGTATGATATGAAATTATGGTACAAATGTAAATTGTGATCGCCTAACATAAGATGATGGTCCATATGATAATGGATGTTTATTAGGATGTTATGATACCTAAACTAGAACATGTTATGAGGATGTATGTATTAGGATTTTATGAAGATGTTATGTGACTTTGGATATTATGATGGTAGTCTCAAATTTGGAGATAAATGTTTATAAAGGTAGTCTTAACATCTATTAATTAGCTCAATAGAAATTGACCTTTAAAAGTCAACTTGTAAAGTAGATATAATTAACCATACCCATAAATAAAGCATATCTAATTAAGATCCTACTTCCATAGAGGTCTTGTTTACTTTATGAAACATAATACATACTTAACCCTTGCTAGGGAATAATGCATAATACTTACAATGTTTAATCCATTTCTTGCAATAGAAAAAATCATGCATACAAGATCATAGAATAGAATAATGCAAATGTCAAATGGGCAAACCACAAGATAAACCTTGGAAAACCCCCAAAAGGGAAATGCACATTATTTAGTAATAAAACTTTAAATTACACTTACAAAGTTTTCATGAATACTAATGAAATATCAATATCCTTCAATGCACTCTCCATTTGTCTATGCATGTAACAACACATCGCATGTGCACTCACAAGATAAACTCAATACAATGATGACCCACTCACCCGTCCAACCTTAAGCACTAAAAATGTGCTTTCTTACAAAGGTTCAAGCTTATACAAATACAAACAAGTCGTAAGATGAAACCACTTATCTCAAAACCACTGACCCCTCATTTTGATATCATTTTTTCACATTATTCAATAACTTCCCCCGAATAATAATTAATTATTCTTTGTCTTTGACATATAAAATGAGTAACCCAATATTACATAAAACTTTACAAGTGGATCCAAATAAATATTAAATCTGGCTAAACATATCTCCTAGATGCACCACAAATAAATATTTATTTAATTATCATAATTAAAATAAAAATATTTTATGCAATGAGTATAACATCTATTCCTAACAAGGCTTAGGTTTAGTCATCTAGTTTGCTATATTATTTAGATTTCCATATGTATGAAGTATGATTTGATATAATGAACCCATGTAAGAATCAAGTGTTTGTTGACTCATCTCGTTTTTATCAATGCTCATTCAAGTGTTATCAGGTCAATTCTGCAACCCTTGCATTGATGAATTATCACTATCTAGTAGGTAAATTAAATATGTATGATTCCAATATCACTTAAATATATCATATTTAATTCCTAATGTTACTAAGTGTCACTTGATAACAATGGATCTCAAACTGTAGTAAGACATGTTATGTTCCCACTCAAACAAGATTAATTTTAAATTTACTTAACCCTTGATTCTCTATGCAACTATACTAAGAGTGAATTACAAAATATCAATATATTATATTTGAATATAACTCAAACACAAAGTTACTTAACCATTGATTCTTTGGATTGAGCCTAATATTCTATAGAATACCATTAATAATGGATATAAACTATAGCTCCCAATATATCTTAACAAAGATGCAAACCTAAAAATAAATCTCAAACATGCAAAGACTTATTATTCTAAGTTACATCAATTGATAATAAGGTTATATTCATTGACTAAAAATTAAATATACATTATATAGCAATTAGAAGCAACTATACATATGAAATGAAATAAATGCAAGCCATAGGAAATGGGTGACTAGTATAATATAAGCTTGCATTTGAAAATGTTGCGATAAGTATATAATATTATAATAGTGGTATATAACATATTGGAAAAATTGGAGTAGCTTATTGATAATGATGTGATAGATAGCAATTTGGAAAAATTATAGTTAAATATGAATTTTGTAGAAAAAAATTATATAGGAATGTAGACAAGATCTAGTAGAAAAATGATGTATTTATGTCCAGTCATTGAGTAAAGTATGTGCTATTGATTTAAACACATGCATTTGATTGCATGATATTCAAATATTAAGATAAAGATGTACGATAGAGGAATGAATAAAGGAATGATTTTTATGGATTTTAAAATCTTTGAATTATGGTCACAAGTTTAAATGCATTTATGCATACTTGTCTATTGTTACCCTTTCAAATTATTTTGATATTCTGTCAAGGAATCTTATAAATTTGATGCAATGCTTGAAGACATTCATTGTCGAAATGATTAATTGTTGGAAAAATATGACCTAAACATGTTATGTCATAACAACAATTTAAGTGTTTGAGGCAATAAATATACAACTCTTTTATATTTACATATGTCTATTTAAGTGTTTGAGGTGATAAATATACAACTCTTTTATATTTACATATGTATTTGGGAGAATTAATATGTACATCTTTTTGGTATAGAGACTTTATATTAGAATATGAACTCTTATATCTTGTAACAAAGAATATGTACAATTTATCTGAATTTACTATTATTCGCCATGAGATTTATTTATGTCAACTCTCTACCACCTATTTTTAATAAAATATTTACTATCAAATAAATATTTTAAATACAATAATTACATCTTTTGACTACACATTATGATCTTTACACATTCTTTTATCTATAATAATCATTTTTATTATTTTTAACAAAAAGATAAATATATTAAATAAAAAATCAAAAAGACTTATATAATAAAAAATAATTAGTGCATAAAATAATTGAAGGTCGAAAAATTCTATAAAATTTTGAATTTAAAAATAAAATCATAAAAAAATGCAATAGCACATGAAAGTTAATGTCATTTAAAGATTCTAGGAAAAATATATAAATTGATTTGTCATTTTTTAAGGAATCCAAAAATACACCAAAATAATAATAATAAAAAATCCAATAAGAATATACTGTTGAATTCTTTTTAAACTAACTAATTCTGTAGAAGAAAAATATACCAAAATGATAAAAAAAAGAGTTTCTCACCACAAACTACACCAATGCCCAACAACCCCTTGTTTGACCCAATTGTCTTAGTTGAAATGAGTTAAAAAATGATCTCTATAAAATACCATGATTCTTTATACTATGTTGTGTCTTGAGGATGTGGTCATTGGCAATTGAGTTATGTTTTTATTTTAAATATTTATTATTGCCCTTTCTAAATCTGTTATTAGTACTTGCTAGTTATCATTGGGTTATGTTTTTATTTTAAATATTTATTATTGTTCTTTCAATATTTGTTATTAGTACTTGTCAGTTAGGCAATACTATTATAATGAATTTTTTTGGGCTTTGTTGTCTTCTATGCGAGTCTTTATTTGGCAGTGTTTGTTTATTTCCATTTAATATTTTCATCATGAAAGATTAAAAAATATAAGCATTAGGTTCTTTTAATTTGGCTATTCACTTGAGTATTAAAGTTTGATACACTTCATAAAAATTGTATGAAGAAAAAGAATAGCACTATTCAACTAATAAATTATATTTTTTCTAAATTACAAAAGAATATTGAAATTTATCAAACTTTTGAAACCATATTTTCAAATATGGAAAGCTTTATTTTATATTTTATAAAAGATGTCAAATTAGAGTACTTTACTAACTCCAAATTAATTGATTCTCTATTAGTGTAAATTTATTTTTTATTTTTTAATTATACTTTTAATATACATTTCATTTTTCAAATTTGTTTAATCAAACTTAATTTAATTTGTTAAAATTAAATGCAATTGAGATATAATCAGTCAAAGATAAAATATTTTTATAATTTGTTGTATAAAAAAATATTTTAAACAAATAAGAAGAATTTTTAATTAACAAATGTGATTTGAATATCAATTCACATTTAATTTTTTTTTTTTAATAAAAGGGGTAAAATTTTTATTGAAACTCAATCACAAAAATTACAAAGAGAGCCAGAGCCCCGAGGCCCCAAAAAAGAACTACCAAACCAGTCCCACCTCATCCAGCTTTATAACCATCCATGTCCTCAGTAAAAATCTTTTGCAAGTCTTGAGAGTAATCCCCGAAGAGATGCTCCCAACCTTCAACTTTCCAATCACTACCATCTTCCGAGGCCCACCTGGCCAAACAATCAGCTGCTCTATTCCATTCTTGAGGGATGTGGATGAAAGACACCTGCTCCATTAAAGAACTAATATGGAGAATCTAGTGAACAATCCCTGCCAACTGCCACTGGATCCCACTCACCTTCTGCTCATTCAATAGGTTAACAACAATTTGTGAATCCGATTCCCAACTCCCAAGCCCGCTCTACGACATAGAGAATCGCAAATCCCTCCATAAAATTATTAGACTACCTCCCTTTATGCACCGGAAAGAGGAAAACTACCTCCCCCCTACTATTCCTGCCAACACCACCAACACCAGCTGGGCCTGGGTTACCCCTAGATGAGCCACTAGTGTTAATCTTGATAATCCCATCCTGAGGGGATATCCTCCTTCCCACCCTTTGCACCTTCTTCGTAGCCCGTCTACCTCTCTTGATACAAGCTGAGGCGGGAGACAACTCCTGTAGGCCAAACCTACTCACAATATCTGCCTCATCTCTACTCAGCGGAAAATTCACCTCACATTTAGCTTCCACTGTCTCCTGGATCATAGCAATGATCCTATTCCAAACTTGCTGAACAAACAATCCGACCTCACAAAAAATCCTCTTGTTCCTCTCAAGCCAGATCTGCCACAGAATGAAGATGGCCCCTGTGATGCTAAAAATGTGGTTAGTATAAGAGGCATACACATATAATGAGACAATAAAAACATAATTGAAAGCTTAATTGAAAACTAAATCAAAGATGCAAACCATAAGCCTTCCTTGAAATGCCCCATTTTCCTCTATTCTTGAGGACCTTGAAGGTGTTGGATTGATGGGCTCTCAGCGGAGCAATGACCTCCAAAATGACAACTCAAGAGTTGAGTAGCTAATTGATCATGATTAACTATGGAGATGATATGAAATGCATGATTTAAGAACCTAGATGAACATGCTATGATAAATCCAAAGCTAATTACTAGATAAGTGAAATGCAAATGCCTATAGTAACAATGCCTAAATTGATATGAGATGGGATCGATATACCTATAATAACAATGCATAAATTGATATGAGATCAGATCCTTATTGCTCCAAAATGAGGGGTATTTATAGGATTTCCAAGGCCAAAGCTAAGGTGGCAAGAATCGACGGTCCAGATTTGATCTGAAGATATCAAGGGCCAAGATTGAGGAAGTTGGAGAAGAGGTTGGAGGAAGGGACACTTGTCATCTCTGTGGTGACAAGTGTCAAGGAGCCTTGCTCATGAAAGGGCAAGTATCCATGGGAGGAGACATGTGGCAAAAGTGCCATGTGTCTCTAGGAGAGAATATCCACACCATGAGAGGTTAGGATAAGGAGGTTAGAATGTGCAAGATAGGATAGGGTTAGTTAGACCCAAGATTAGATTGAATGGGTTAGGTTAGGGGATGGTTAGGTTGGGTGGTTAAAGTTAGGAGCCATGTGCTCATTTGAATTTATAAATTCAAATAATAGAAAAATGGTAATTAATCTCAACAAACTTGAGTTTGTTAATCTTAATTAGGGATTAGAAGAATTGATTAGTATGGGGAGACATTAATTAATTGAGAATTAATTAATCAAAGGGGGATGTGAGATGAACTATATAAATAAATCATTTAGATTTATTTACTAGTAGATGAATAGAGAAATTAATTAAATTGCTTGTGAATTCAATTAATTGGGAAGGGGAATTAATCAAATAACTGCGTATTTACTTAACTATCTTCAGACCATTTTTAGGTGTATATAGGCCCAATATACCAGAAAGACTCGAGGAAGGAGGAAAAGATAGGAGGTCTGCCCAAACTGCTCCAGAACTCAATTAGAGAATCTGCATGGACATAAGGATGCTTCCACACCCCCCACAAATAATGCCAAATAAGCATAGAGAAGGGGCATCTGAAGAACGGGTGTGAGGAATCTTCCTCCCCATTACCACACAAAACACAAATAGAAGGCCCCAAGAATCCCCACTTGCAGATATTGTCCCAAGTTAGACATCTATTCAAAGCCAAAGTCCAAGCAAAGCAGTTACACTTTGGCCAAGAAACATTATTCCACACTTGTTTCCACCAGTTCACCTCTCCTCCCTCAAGTTTTTGGTTCAACAATTCCCGGTATCCACTAGCCACAGTAAAAATGCCCTTAGGTTTTGGAGACCAAGCAAGCCCATCCCTTCCCTTGAGGGAGCTACAGTGTCTACTCGCTAAAATGCCATGGAACTCAACACACTCTTTCTCCATCCCAACAACTCACCACTCATTAGAAGCCTTCCACCACTCCAAATCCTGCCGACCACACCTATAAACAACCTTAAGTCACTCACCCTTGACCACCCCACCTCCAAAAACCTTTGGCACAGATTCCCAAGGTGAGGAAACTGATCAAGGATGGGGGGATATCCATCCCAAGAGTCATTCCAGAAAAGGACCCCTTGCCCCCTTCTGCAAATCCAAAAAAGCCTAGCCTTAATGAGTGAAGCCCCCCTCTTGAGAGTATACCAGATCGATGAGCCCTTTCCCTCAAGCGGATATCTAGGGATTTCCTCCATCGAGATCCTCTGCAAATATTTGTTGGCCAAAATCCTAGCCCAGCCTCGATCCTGCTCCACACACCACCTCTAGTATAATTTAGCAGCCAATGCTTCCCCAAAAAGAATAGATTGCCTTAAACCAAGCCCCCTTAACTGCTTTGGGCTACACACCAGGTCCCAATTGACCAGACTCCATTTGGAAGAGGAAAGATTGCCTGGCCATAAGAATTGCCTAGCCAGAGAATCCAAACCCTTCAAGAATCACTTAGGAGCCACATGAAGCATACATTGATAGATCGGAAGAGCCTGAACTACCGACTGAATAAGTTGTACCCTCCCAGCAAAGGATAGCCATCTATGAGTCCAGTGTTCAACCTTCATGCAAAATTTATCCAAAATACCTTTCCAAGACTCCCTAGAAGGGTTTCCAGGAGAAATAGGAATACCCAAATAAATTAAGGGTAGGGAGCCAACTTGGAATCTCAAGATAAGAGCAATCCTCCTTTGAATAGTTTCAGGAGTGTTGAAAAAAAGGATAGAAGATTTATCCTCATTGATCAACTGTCCCGAGGCTGCAAGATAAACATCCAAGACCTTACACAGATTAGTAGCTTCTCTGACCCGAGCCAACCCCATAAGGGTCATGTCATCCACAAACTACAAATGAGACTATGGCTATAGGTCATTACCCCATCTCCAACCCTGAATAATACCCAGACCCACATTATGCTTAATCAGCCTCCCCAGACCCTCAGCCAGAAGAGTGAATAAATAAGGGGAGTGGGGGTCCTCCTGTCAGAGACCCTTGGAAGCACCAAACAACTCAGTATGGTCTCCATTGATAAGCACAAAGAAAGAAGTAGACATAACACAACTCATAACCCACTGGACCCACTCATCAGCAAAACCAAAAGCCCTGAGGATCTTCTAAAGGAAGGACCACCGAACTCTATCGTACGCCTTCTCCACATCCAACTTGATAAACATAGATTTTTCCTTGGACGAAGCCATAGAATGAATGGTCAATGTATCAATGACCACACCATCCAAAATTTGGTCCCCTTCGACAAATCCACTCTGCTCCTTAGAGATAACATTCCCCAGGCACTTATTCAATCTATCTGCTATCAACTTAGAGATGATCTTATAAATCACATTGCAGAGAGAGATAGGGTGGAACTGGCCTAGTCGGTCGACCCCATCACACTTAGGGATTAGAGCAATGAAAGTCGCATTCAACGTCCGAAGCATCTGCTTATTCCTCTAGGACTCCTGCACTACATCCAATAAATCCAGTTTGATAATATCCCAGAACTCTTGAAATAATTATACTGGGAACCCATTCAGAGCAGGAGCTTTGTGAAAGACAATCCTATCAAGCTCTTCCAACAAAATAGGACACAAAATCTACTCATTCATCTCCCCTGTGACAAGAGAAGGAATGCAAGCCATAACCTGATTCTTCGCCACCATTTCCCCCTGGGAGTCCTCCCTGAAGAGGGCCTGAAAAAACTGTAATGACTCCCTAGAGATCTCTTGCAAGGATAAGCACTGCTCACCTCTATCATTAACCAGAACAAGGATGGCATTTCCATATCTTCTTGCTTTCACTGAGTTGAAGAAGAAAGCAGTGTTCTTGTCCCCCTCCTTCAGCCAATCAATACGAGCTCTCTGCTTCCAGTATATTTCTTCCCTAAGCTCCCATTCCTCAACCACCTTGACAGCCTTGACCTCCTCCCTAAGCAAGTCCTCAGACAAACCATTCTCTTTGATTTCACTGGTGATCCCATTCAACACAAGTTGAGAAACTTTCTTAGCATGAAAAATGTTCCTGAATCCCTGTCGGTTCCACTATTTAAGCTGAAACTTAACAAATTGCAACTGCTTGGCAAAAGAGTACATGGCAGTGCTAAAGGCCGACCTCCCATTCCTCCACCACTCCGCTACAAGAACCTGCAAAGTAGGATCCCGAAACCAAATAAGTTGGAATTTGAAAGAAGGTGAGCAAGCTACCCGAGCCAAAGAGGAAACCAGCTTGATGGCCCAGTGATCTGACCCTCTCCAATCAAGAATCTTAGAACTTGTGGACCACCCCCCACCAATCCAAAAATTAGAAACTAGAAAACAATCCAACCTCTCTGCAATCCAATACTCTCCCACCCTGCTATTGTTCCAAGTGAATAAACCATTGCCAGGCTTAATGCAAACAAGCTGCAACAAAGATATACTATCCTAAAAAAGGATAGAAGAAGGTTCCAATCGCATAACACCCCCCTTCTTTTCACTCAACTCAAGGATGTCATTGAAGTCTCCTACCATAATCCACGGATGAAAAGGGGCCAACCTTCACATACAAAAAATATGAGACCATAAGTTTTGCTTACCCTGAAAAATCAGTAGGGGCATAGATGTTAGAAAACAAGGTGAATTCCCCAGTCTCAAGACTAGAAATAACCCCGGATAACGAAGATCTAGAGGCAACCCACCAGACAGGACAAAATCTTAAAGGGTTCCAAAGACACGCCACCCCTCAAGAGGAACTAGCTACCCCAACACATTGACACTCTCCTCGCCCCCACAACTTTTGCACCAGGCCCATCATACTCTCCACATAAAGTTTAGTTTCTTGCAAGAATAGGACATCAAGTGAATGATTCCTAATCAAATCCTGAACAAATTTTTGTCTAGGGCCACTGTTCAAGCCCCTCACATTCCATGAAAGCACAATCATTTTGGGGGATTGGAAAAGTGAGAATCCAAAATCTTTACTGACCCTGACTCAACCAAATTCTCCCCCATCAATTTGATCTTATCAAGATCCTTCTTTTTGCCAACCTTTGAGGTCTTCTCTGAAGCACTTTTCTTAATATCTTTTTGATGTAGACCCAGGTGAGTGGAGGACTTATTACTTTTAACCCCAACCGGTTCCAATTTCAAAGCTATCGGAGAACCCTCCCCCTCAACCAAATTCACCTCAAGACCAGGAGTGAGTCCCAACTGGATCCGTACTGGCTGATCCATCTCCATCTGCTAGTTTCCAACCACTAGCAGGGCCTGGGTAGACTCCTCAATTAGTCTTTCTGGAGCCCCCCCTGATGCACCTTGATCCAAAGGGGTTAACCCCAAATTTACTTCCTGATGGCTAAGATCATCCAAGACCTCAAATCTACTGAAGGATTCCTTCTCTTGTCTCTCCTATAAGGGCCTCTTTTGTCCTCGGTTCCTGTTCTTTGTCTTAACTAAGACAAAACCATCAACACCCACAACCTCGACCGACATGGCAGCTTTCCCTTTCTCAACCTATCTAGGCTTAGGTCCGACTGCTGAGGTTGGCGCACTGCTGGTTTATATCTAGGGCACTTACGCTATAAATGACCATACTCATGACACATATGACATCGAAATGGTAGTCTCATAATCTAACTGCTGAACCCAAGAATAAGAGCCTGCACACATATCTATAGCATCTAGCAAAGGTTTACTAAGATCAATTTCAACATAGATACACGCAAAGGTCATTACCTTTCTCCCCAGGATTTGCGTAGAAGATCCCACTGGCCTCCCAAGCAGAGCAATAAGCATCCGAAGCACATACTCCTGACAATATTCCACAGGAAAACGTGGTAACTGAACCCACACTGGAACCCTATTTGGGAGCTCCTTAGAAGGATTAAACCCCGCGTGCCAAGGCTCGATGAACAATCCCACCTGGCTGTAAAAATATGGGCCTCCTTCAGAGACCCTATTGCGATCATCCATGCAATTGAAAGTAACCATGAAGTAGTTATTTGCCAACAAGATAATCTCTATCTCCCCTTCCGGTGCCCAAGTCCTCTGCGCCTAGTTTTCCAAAAACTACAAGGAAACCCTCATTCCCAAAAACTTGCAGTATAGCGAGTGTTTTGAAAAATATTCAATGTCTTCAGCTATCATCTCAGGAGGAATAAGCAGCTTCGGCCTCTCACTGCATCTCTGCAGACAACCATTAATCTTCATAATGTGAGAGTTGCCAACACTCCCAGACCCAAAATTTGATGAGAAAAGATTATTGTTAAAAGTCTTCATACTTTGAAGTGGGGGTTTTGAGCCCATCGCAACATGAAAATCCATGGCTAGAGCAACCTGCGAGGCCTCACCACCAAAACTTGACATCAGGGCGCAAAAAAAAACAAACCCAAGTGCCAAGAACCCACACCCCAAAGGGCCACTCAAGGAGGCACGACACCCAAGGCACCACCCCTCCCAAGCACCACCAAATGAAGGGGCCATTCGACACCCCCAAGCTCACGGGACACCCTCGGGCCACAACAAGCCGAAGCCCCACCCCCTCGCAGCCAAAGCCCCACGTGACGACCCCTGCTTCTCCCCTTGCACCCACTGGCGAACCCTGCCCAACAGCCGTTGCCACGACACTCCCTTGATGTCCTGCACTTCCCTCCCCCACCGCACCTGCAACAAAGCCACCCACAAGCTAGGGCCACGAAACCCAAGCTCGTCCGCCCACGATCCCCCACACGCATGCCGTCATCATTGAATGAATTCACATTTAAATTCATCAATTCAAATAAATAAATTTTTTTTAACTTATTTATTTTTACACCTTATAATATTAAAATTTAATTAAATACAATTTTTTTTTAAATATTATGATTTACAAAGTCTTATTTAAAATATTTTCTTATATTTAAAAAAAAAAATCTTAATAAACAATACTAAATATATGTAAACTTCATGAATTTTCTCAACTATCTTTATATTGAAATTATTAGAAAAATTAATTTATCCAAAAATTTATAAATAATATATTTCCTTTCCCTTACCTATCCATAAGATTAAATCTTAAAAGTATTTATTTGTCAATGCCCACAATTCTGACCCAGATACAATCACATTAACAACAGATGAGCAACTGTTAGCAGAGAAACAACAAAATCACAACCTCCCACAACTTTCCTCTATCAAAAAATTTAAACATATTGCCCATATTAATAGAGTTTAAAAGAGTCATAGCAAACCATAAAATATGTCACACGGGGCTAAAGATAACCAAGTCCAAGATTAACCAACAAGGAGTATAACCATAACTATAAACAATAAGGCCACAAAGGCCATCCAAAAACTCAAAAAACCACCAAGTAGCTAACATCTCTACTTCTTTTCTCCTAGCCCACTCCTTGGTGAGAAAATTAAAGATGTCTTTGAAGTCCTCTTCCTCCTTTTTTCCTTTCTATGTGTTTTCATGCAAAAGACACAGAGTGGTCATAGAACTGTGCATGACTTTCAACACGAACTTGGTGATCTCATTCAACCTTTTTTTGGTGGCATTTGCTCTGCTAACAATTTCCTACAATTTCTCGTTCAGGGCATCCACTTTCTTCTCCAAATCCAACAACTTGTCGTCCGCTTCCTCCTTGATACTGCTAGCTTCCTTCACAATCACCATTTTCTCAAACCTGAGGGTAGGGGATGGGGATTTGGCCCGAGGCTTGGGTTCATCATCCGGGTTCCTAGGGTTTTTAGGGCTCTCAAAGACATGGGTAGAGCTATCAGATCGAGGGGCCGAAGTAGAATGAGATGGGGCCGCATTATCAAAGGGGTTGGTATTCTTCATATCATGGGATGAGGAGGGGTCCTTTAAGGATTTCTCTTTTTTCAAGGGGTTTGGACGCTAGTCTCACAGAGCGACGAGGAGTGTTGGCTTCATCAGTTATCTCCACATTGGAATCAATTTGCTAGATTCTCACTTTCTTGGACTCAAAGGGTTTTGAGTCCTCCGAGTGGTAAGCCCGCTTCTTGTTTTTCTTGCTGGAGGAACCAAGTTCGAGAAGGAGAGTAGGGATTTTTCCAGGGTTGGCAACATCCAAGGGTGGGGACTAGTTTTTAGGCACATTTTGGACCAAAATTGTGTGGAGAGGGCAAAGGGGTAGATGGAAATTATACAGGCGAAGGATAAGGCCTTGGTGGAGAATAGTATAATCCTTGTTTTTCTTCTTATCCTTAGCATCATCTCTCACATTAGTAGCCATAGAATGCAATAGATAAAACATAATAGAAATAAGTTCCCTATTCTTAAGATGATTAAGAAAAGGGAGGTGGTAGTAATAGAAAACCTCGTACCGCCCTTCGAGAGTAATATATTTCATAATGATGTATCACACCTCATCCCATGGTGACGGAAGGTCCTCACGATTGAATCCACCAGCTTGCTTCACAGGTTTCTCACCATCGTGGAAGAATTGGTTCAAACTAGTGGTGTCTAAGATACGACTCTACTTTTTCTATTTTCGGCCTTCCATGGAAAGTCCCATCGCTTGAGCTATAACCTACTCGTTCACTTCAAAAGAAATTCCACCCATAGTGACCCTTATGTCCTCCTAGGAAGCCATAAACTATTTAGACCATCTCTCATAATTTCCTTTCATACTCTCCATGAACTTATCAATTCCTCCTTCCATGCACACAAACCAGACCGCCGACCTAGCTTTGAAATCATCTGTTTTATCTGGTTCAAGTCTTAGTCTGTCACCCCCCATTATCATTTCCTCTAGCTTAGCAGTAGTAATGAGAAGCAGGCCAAATAGAAAACAAAGCCGCTCAATGGCCAAAGCAAAGTCCAGAAACAGACCCAACAAATTTTGATATAAAACAGTGCAATAATCACCGAGATTATTACAAGTTGTGTTTGAGAAGATCTCCCAAGCTCGAGATCTATTCTGCTCGTGTGAACAATCAATCCACCCAATGTTACTTAGCCGAGACAAACTATTGACTTCATCACTACCAATGTCATTCATTTAGATGATTAAAAAAGTATTGCCTTTTCCGATATCGGTACTCCACAAGTAGATAAAATAATTATTTAAACCCCTTATATTATTTTGGGAATGATGACTAGGCTATATGCCGCTACATGGCATATCCATCCCACAATTGGCGGGTTCCGACTTCAAATTCAAAATTTGGTAATTTATGATCCTCATCAGATTACAACTGATTAAAAGGCAAAGCAAAGGGAGGGGAGTCATCATTAGCACTCAATCTTTTCTTTCTCTAAGATCTCCTTGGTGATCATTGGTAGCTGATCAATACTCCTCCAACATCGTAAGCCCTCTTTCAGCATGCCGACAACAACCATGGAGTCAATAACCACATTGGCTTCTCTGTAAATGTGGCAGATAGATAAATTGTCGATATTAGTTAGAAGCATTCTAGCATCCCTCAAAATTGCTTCCACCTTCCAACCCACTGCAGTTCTACCATTGATAGCCTTAACAATTATTTTTGAATCCCCTTCAATTTCAAGTTGTTTGATACATGGCAAACTTCATTTCCCATAAAAGGGCCATTTCCTTGGCTTAGTTGATAGTATGATTCCTCAGGTTTCCTGCAAAGATGGCAATAAGACCACTCTGATGATCTCTTATAACATCACCTCTTGCTTGCCTATTATTGTGGGTTGCCTCGTCAAAGTTTAATTTATGCCATGAGGGACTTGGGGCTTCCCATTTGGTCCTTTTTCTTTTGATCTTTTTAGTGTTGTTGAACAACTTAAAATCTAAGGGGAGTTTTTAATGTTCAACAATTCTCCAATCAGTCAGGTTAGGGGGGTTGGAGGGGGTTTTCCATCTAGTCATTGAGATATTGTCCATGATCATCTTGAAGCAACTATTAAAAACATTGTCTGGGGAGATTTCAACATCCCTGAAGATTCTATTATTTCTTTCTTTCCAAACACTCCAGCATATCTGAGGACGGATCTGCTTCCACAGCTCTATAACCAAGGGGTGATGGGAAGGTGATGACCAATCATTCACAATCTAGTGTATGTCACCATGGAACACCCATTGGAGACCACATTTTTCAAGGGTAATGGTCCACAAGTGTCTAGCAAAGGGGCAATGGATAAAAAGATGGTTGATAGAATCCTCCTCAGATTTAAAGACGATACATCTATTAGGTAATTGGAAGCCCCTTCTTCTCAAGTTATCCCGAGTCAAAACTTTTCCATGCATAAGGGTCCACTAGAAAAAATATCTTTGGAATAAGTTGTGGGTTCCAGATCTTTTTCCAGCATTCCATATCTCCATTGAATCTCAAGAGTTGTCTGTAAGCAGTCTTGACCAAGAAATCCCTAGATTGAGTCCCCTTCTAGATGAATTTATCCTCATGGGAAGATAGAGGTATCCATGATGTGAGCATGAGGTCATGGAGTTCAAGGGCCTTAGGCAATAGGCCAGGCCAATCAGTAAAGATCATAGAGATATTTTCCACTTTCCTCTTCCCAACATAATGTAGTCAGCAATATAATTACCAAAATGGTCCTTTAGGATGTTCATTAATTGGCAGAAGCGGGTTTCAACCAGAGGTTTATCTTCCAACCATGTATCTTCCCAAAATTTGATCATTCTACCATTTCCAATTTGCCACTTCAGTCCCTCTCTGATAATAGGTCTAATCTTGAGAATGTTGTTCCATAATTTAGATCCAGGAGGTAGGCCAACGGAATTCAAGTTGAAGCAAAATTGCTCCCTTTCCAGGTACTTAGCCCTGATAATGTTGCACCAATCTGCCTCCCCTTTAGCTAGGTTCCAACCCACTTCGGCAATTAAGGCCTTGTTCAAGACATTTATCTTTCTGATACCTAGACCACCCATGGTCTTAGGCAAGCAAACAATATCCCAATTAACCAAAGAGAGGCATTTCTTTTCTTCCAAACCCATCTAGAGGAAAGTTCTTTGAATCTTCTCGAGCTTCTCCCCCATAGCACTCAAAATTTTGAACAGTGAGAGAAAATAAACAAGGATACCCTGGAGGGAAGCAACAAGGAGTTGGAGTTTCCCCGCACTACTAAGAAATTTACCTTTCCAACTAGCAAGTTTCGTGTGTATTCTTTCAAGGATAGAATTCCAGAAAGCTGGGGTAACCTCTTTAATAGTGAGAGGGAGGCCTAGGTAAGTCCCCGGTAAATTGGCAGAATGACACCCAAGAATATTAAGAATTTTTGTATGTAAGTCCATAGGGGTGTTGAATAAGAAAAGGTTGCTTTTATTATAGTTGATGCATTGACCTAACACAGAGGCATAGTCAGAAAGCAGGTTCTTCTAGTGTTTAGCTTCTATCACGGAGGATTTACCAAATAGGAAGGTGTCATCAACAAATTGCTGGATCACAGAAGGGGGAATAGTAGAGGCAACTTTGACACCCTGTAATCTCCCATTGGCCATCATATCCAGGAAATTTCTGCCCAAAACCTCGGTAATCATAATGAAAAGGTGTGGGGATAGGGGGTCCCCTTGTTTGATACCTTTTTCAGCTTTGAAATAACCCCTAGGGACCCCATTGATCAAGACAACAAATTGAACCATAGACACACACTCTCGTATCATATCAACAATTTTAGGATTAAAGCTTACTTTTAAAAGAGTTTTAAACATGAAACACCAGTTGACTTTATCATAAGCTTTTGAGATGTCTAGTTTAAAAGCCATACTTGGAGATTTTCTCTTATCCATAGAATGGATGATTTCGTGCGTGGCAATGGCTACATCCAAGATCTGCTCTTATCCATGGAATACATTTTGAAAACAAACAAATATATATTTTTTATTAAATTTTTGGTAAAGATAGCTTCCTCAAATTAAATATTTGCAATAATAAAAAAAATAGTTTAATTTGAGCAATCACTTACTCAAGTAAATGAGTCACATTAATGTTATTTAATAATATTTTATTGGGTATAATTTTTTATTGAGATTTATTAATTAAAATTATAATAAGTTTGATAATATATTTTATTATTAAGAATATTTATTCTTGCAAAATTATCTTTTATTCCATTAGTTTTTTTTATATTTTATATTTATTTATTTTTTAATTTTATAATTAACAATGTATAACTTGAACAATATATTTGACTTGATCATATAAATAACAATAAACTCAATCAAGCCAAGGGAACATCCCTTGTGAATAATATATTACTAAAATAAAAACAAATTAATTATAATTATAATTAGAATTCCAAAATTATATATATAGGAGTTTCTAACTAGTGAGGGTCACATTTGAGGGACCCCTCCCGATGGTTACATTTTATGAGGTATAACACCTCCAATTTTAACCTGCTTTGTTCCTCGGGGCTATCTCCTTATCACTCCATCAAACTCTCCTTATCACTCCATTTGACTCGAGCCAAACTGCCAACCATCCACCATGGGTTTGTCTGCTAGCTCAGAAAGAGGTCTTAACACCTTGGGGTCCTTGGTCAACACCATAGTCAACACCATCAATATTGGAGAGCAACATGATGGTTCAGGCACATAGTAGGGCACATACGAGCAGACACCAATGCGGGAGGCACGTACCAATGTTCAGGCAGAGACTCGAACCTGAGACCCACTATCAACAATGGGATGCAACTTGTCGTTGCATTGCGGGGTCAACCCCTTCAAAATTATAATTTTGTTTTAAATGAATTTATATAATTATAAATTATTATATTAGCAAGATAATTTTCAATACAAAATCAAATTTAAAAAAACTAAATAATATAATATTTTAAGTAAATAAGTCAAAATAACCACAAATAATGAGAAATAAAATATTGAATTTTTGAACTACAAAAATTAATGTCATCTTTTATAGTGCATTACTTGTTTATGATTTAACTATAACCAACAAACATCATCTTCTAAAATCAATTCAATGTAAGAATTATAATTGAAATTGTATTTAATATTTTTGATTCAAAATTATATAACTTCAACTTTATTATCCCACCTTCCCCATGATTTACAAATAGAATACTAATCAAATATTTCAATATTCACTACGTGACATTTGTTTTTCATGTATTAGTGTGTTTATCTTTAATATTTTTTTTCACGTATTTATTTTATTTTATTCTTTAATTTTATTTTTTAGTCAATCCTCTAAAAAATATTGGTCATTAATATCCATCAAAACCAATTCATTTCTAAATCCATGAAATCTCAAATATGATACTTCTCCAAGCATTTAAGTATATTTCAAAAATCAATATACTCATGTATATAGAATCTGGAAACTATCTTATCAATACTATATAGATTGTAGATTGTTAAAAACTTGAACCAATTGAAATTGTAAATTTTAATTTTTTATGCAATTATAGAGTTTAAATTTTCATGAAAGATTAAATCTATTTGGTGAGATGGTGCTTTTGAATTTGATTGTATGATATTTTTAATTTTTATATTAGATTTTATGATTTGTTATAATAAATTAAAAAAAGAGCAAACAAGTGTACTCAATCCAATCGATCTTTAAGAAAAGATTGAATCTATTTGGTATGGCATGGTGGTTCTGAATTTGATTATATGCATTTTTTAATTTTTTATATTGCTTTAAACTAAGTTACATCCAATGGATAAGTTAATTTTCTTCTTGCACTAAAAAATAATTATGTTGTAAGACCATTTATCATAACATACTTGTTTAAATTAAGTTTCATTTGATCTTATTTAGTTCCCATAATCAATTGAATTCTATTGTAAATAGTTAATCTTAAGAAAAGTAATTTACATTTCATGCAATTTTCCCCATGCCCTTCATATATTACCAAAGTATATCATGCTATTGGTAACCATTGCACCTCATTTCATGGCAAAAATATTAGTAAGTACCAATATAGGAACTTTCCATTTATAGGAACTCATTTTATGAAGTCTTTGTTTAAATTTATGGGTTCAAAAAGCAGATTTCACTAAATGTTGGCACTTGAAATCAACTGAGCATTGCATTCCTTGATGAACACATCATCCTTTTGAACAAATCAAATAATGTCTAGTGCTACTTTAGTCACTGAGTCATGCTCAATCTATATCAAATTGTAATAACTCAAGGTAGCCAAATGTTGTCTTTCAAAATAGAACAAAAAAACTATCTATTCTAAGTATTACAAATCTATGACCAAGCTAGCTTTTATATTATAAAATTACAAGAATTTATGTGTAGCATCTTGTTGCTCTCTTACATAGTTCATATAGGAAAAGAATTTGATGTGTTCGCAAACAAATCATATAAAACTAAAATTGTTCTTCTAGACTTCGCCTAAAACTTAGCTGCCTTCAACCCATCTTTTAATGTCTGACCATCTTAGAACTTTACTCTCCTAGCTATTAGTACTTAAAATTAATATTTCCCAAATACAAGTGATAAACTCTTGCACGAAAGCACATTAGAAACTTGGACAATTAACTATCCCAAGAACAACCTACCCCATGGCAACAAATGAAAAAAAATTCAAGTCATTTTTTTTTGCTTTCCCATATATTATCCAAAATATATCTTGCTATTGAAGGTGCAAATGCTCGTTTAAACTTTTTGGTGGATAAAACTTCTATTTTGCAATCATAAAGATCTTTTAGAGGAATTCACTTTGCATCTGCCAAACTTATGGATTCACCTCATGTTCCTGATGCAGCTATCGTGACTCCAAAAACATAATACTGTAAGGAAAGTGTATAGGGGAAGAGCATCAGTAGTTGAGCATGTACCAATTGTTGTGAGGGTGGTTGATACCTTTTGTTCCAAAAATTGAACAAATAAAACCTATTGTTTGAAACATAAAATATCAATTTTTGTTAGGAAATGTACCAATAGTTGTTAGGAAATGTACTAATATTGTAAAAAGTAACCAATCAGGTGATCACTTTTGTTTTGGGTTGTTTTGGACACCTTGGCAAAAAGCATGCTGATGTGGCACCACACTTGATGATGTGGTGCTGAAAGCTTAGTTATAAGCAGGGGACTTGCCAAGTAAGCTACTGTGAAAAATTGGGAGTGATTTGAAATTTCCACATAATATTTTGAGAAGCGCGAAGTTAGGGTGCTCAACTACTGGTACTCTTCCCCTAATAGAAAAATTAATCGCACATTAGGGGAAAGGACCCAGTAGTTGTGCACCCTAACTTCGCACTTCTCAAAATCTTACTTGGAAATTTCAAATCACTTCGATTTTTTTACAGTAGCTTACTTGGCAAGTCCCCTGCTTATAACTAAGGTTTCAGGGCCACGTCATCAAATATGATGCCACATCAGCATGCTTTTTTCCAAGGTGTCCAAAACAGCCCCCAAAAAAAGTGAGACCAATAGGCATGCAAAAGAGATCCCAATAGTTGTGCCGCTGATATGGCATCACCTGATTGGTTACTTTTTACAATATTAGTACATTTATTAACAACTATTGGTACATTTCCTAACAACTGTTGGTACATTTCCTAACAAAAATTGATATTTTTTGTTTCAAACAATAGGTTTTATTTGTTCAATTTTTAGAACAAAAGGTATCAACAACCTTCACAACAATTGATACATGCTCAACTACAGGGTCCTTTCCCCTATACACTGTTGATTTTACAAGCTACAACTGCGATTTTTCAAACCATCAATAACACATGTACTATTTGGCTCCCTCACTTTCAAAGTTCTGAAAAGCCTTCGTTGGACACTTTTTGATTTAAGTTTATTAGGTATTTGTACAGAGAAAACATGGCTGCGAATCGAATAGCAGATTTATTCTGCATTGCCTCCTCGGCCTGCTTTAAATGGAACTTCTCTCATTCCGCATGCTGCTTGCGGGCTCCCCATTGAAAATACTCTCCAGATGTCAATGCCATCTGAAATTTGCTTCGAAAAATCTCTGAAACTATGATAAGAGGTGCTACAAAGGAATGTCACAGAAGTTAAGATCTCATAGAGGAGGCTTCCTAAAAAAATAATAAATATTTTTATTTTCTGACGGGATTTTAAAATATTAATTAATTGAATAGTGACTGAAATTTTTCCTAAATTGATAGGCAATTTTTTTTTTTTGCTCCACCCGAATTTCTCAATTGGTAGGCAATTAAAAATTTAGCTGCACCCTAATTTCTAAATTGGTAGGCAAGCTTCACTCGAATTTCATCGTTTAAAGACTGCTATTTCTTGCAGCCGGAAGGGCAAGGGCGAAGAAGAATCGGCATAGCAGGGCGCAACCGAGAGAAATTAGGGGAAGCGCTGCAGATGCCGCCCCCAATCCCCATAATAGAAGTAGATGTCACGGATGCGTCATCCATGGCGGCTCTGTGCAACAGAACACGGCTAATTCCTTTCTGGTTTTGGAGTCTGAGAAGCGAATTGTGCTGAATATTACCTGGTTTGAGTCCGTTGCGCAGGAGCTTCACAAGCTTAGGAGATCCACGCCCCACGGCCCTAAATGTCAGGTAAGAGAGTCCGAATTCTTTGTATGAACCAGGCCTGGATTTTAGGGTTAGGGTTACCCCCTCCTGTGATACAAAATATCTAAATTTTTAAACAGTTCTATAAAAATAGATTTAACTTTTTTGAGTAAATGAAGATAGCTCTTCAAATAAAAATGAAGTAAATGGTGTAAATGATTAAAATAATTTTTCAATAGTTGTAAAATAGAATAAAATAGGTGTTAAATAAATATATGTGAGATTTTTTAGATATATGTATTAGACTAAGTTTATCCATAATGATTCATCATATAAGAGTACATGTTTCAACCCATGCCCTTACGAGATTGAGATTGAGCTTCCTTCGAGCATGGGTATTTCCCTTATCTTCAATGTAGCTGATTTGTATACATATAAAGGTGTTTAAGACAAGGGAGCAATGGAGATGAAGTTGAAAGTTGAAGAGGACCAATAAGTGATCAACCCAACTTTGCTAGACATCAAATGCATTTTAGAGAAACAACTATTTAAGAAGACTTGCGGAAAGGAGTATTTTAAACATTTGGTGAAATGGATCAATCATCATTTGGAGGATGCCTCTTGGTTGTCTGCATCTGAAATATCTACTTATGGTCATAACATTGATGACCTCATGAGCTAGAGCTCATGATTCTTTTTTTCCTAGCAAGGGCATTGACCTTCTATTGTTGTTTTGTTTCTTTTCTTAAGTTTTTGGTTTGTTGAGCATTTTGGAGTTGATTTCTACTCCTTTTCTTCAGTTGACATGTCTATAAACTTTAGGAGAATCTAAGTTGCTAGCGGGGAGGGGCAGTTCTAAGTATGGTGGGGTAGTTCCCGTGGAAACAGTTAGGGACATTGAAAGAGAATGATGAAATGATTCAAAAGAGGATGGATTGGGAGAAGGGAAAGGGGGACTTGTTGGTTTTCTGATTTGTTGTATGACTTCTTGCCTCAAATACGTAATGGTTGAAACATTTTTTTAAATACTTGTCACAATTTAACTTTCCATCTTTCCTTTTGTATTCCCAGCTTTTGCAATCATAAATAGTTTGCATTTGATTTTGTTTGGACAATGTTGCGATTAGATATTAGTGCTTTATTGTCCAAGTTAACCTTATAGTGTGTGAGATCAATCTCATGCCACACAAAGTTGACCCAAAGTTCAAAATTCAAAATTTTACCATGTCTTGATATATTCCACTAGTTGTAATAAATTGACTTGTTACACATGCTTGTGTGGTTAATTACCATGTCTTGGTATTTAAAGACATGCAATATTTATTAATTCATAATCAATCATTCATTGAAAATCTTATGCATTACAAGGTACATCACTCTAGGAACACTTTGTTTTGGAGTAACAAAAGGAATCTAATTCTAGATCTTATTGTTCTAGGACAACTACATGACTAAATAGTTGTCTTCATTCATTTCTACAACTGTAAGTTAGTCTAATCAAGGGCATCAACCTAGGAGAACATGACCCTTACCATCAACTTCCTAAAAATAATTTTAAATGCTACTAATCCTTAACAATCAATAATCAAGGAATTATAGTGAATTAGATAGAAGTATTGTGTGTGCGTGATCAAGATTGCACTTTAGGGGTTGGATTTGTGTGGTGCAAGATTGACCTATTACTACAAAATCAACCTAGAGACTATTTCGTCTTCATAGCATTCTAAGTAGCGAATGAGATAAGTACATCTATTTTTTGTACTTAGGTGAGTGAAATATTCACTACATCTTCATCATTTCACCACAAGCTAAGTGTGCACTATCCCTCACATTTAATTTCCTAAATTAACTTTGATTGTTGTAGTTTATCATTACCACCTATTATTCATTTAATCTAGGTTAATTGTGATTGATTTGCTTGTGTTCATGTAATTGACCTATATTAAGTCAAGGGGGTTGTCGTTTCTTTATGCTTTATGTTTGTGAATAAATTTCAACATATTTCCAATAAAGTACAAATATTTCATAGAAGCTTATTTTTAAAAAATTTTAAATAAAATCTAGTTCATTGAATGCATTTTATAGTATAATTTGATACATTCATTTAATAATAAATTACGTTAAATAATATTTTTATTGAAGAATTTGAAACATCTTGCAATGTCATTATTGTAACCATGGCATTAGGTGCACAAAATATTGTCATTCTTTTAACACAATCTTGATCTCATCAGTTAAGAAAGTTATGACTTTATAGCTAGCAAGACTAATTTCACAAGTAGACTAAAAGTCACTTAACATATAATACTTCTATAGATATCTTAAATATGTATATCTAGAAAATGTGAGAGATATTTATTTTAGACTTGTTTTATTTTATTTCACAACTATTGAAAAAATATTTTAATCATTTACATTGTTTACTTCATTTTGGTTTGAAGAGTTATTTTTATTTATTCAGAAAAGTTAATCTATTTTTATAAAGTATTATTTGTGTTTATTTACATTATTTGAACTTTTACTTTAGAATCATTTTATACTATTTAAACGTTATGAGTTATTTTATAGTTTTAATTTTCTTCGTTCTAAATATGTATTGTTGTGTTTTAGTTTTTGTTTTGAATTCTTAAAAGTTTTAATTTAAAATTATTCAATATTGATTTTGATAAATTGAACATTTCTCAAATATATTTTTATTAAAAGTAGTCAAGTGTAGTTAAGAACACAAATGTCATGATATTTTGTATGATAGGAGGGGGTAACCTTAAAATCGAGTCCTGGTTTGTACAAAGAATTTAGACTCTCTTACCTGAGGTATAGTGCCATGGGGCTTAGATATCCTAAGCTTGTGAAGCTCCAGTGTGTGAGTGAGGCCAAGCAAAACATACTTAAACAAGGTAATATTCAGCACAATTTGCTTCTCAGACTCTATACTTCCAATTCAATCTAAAGAGCTTCAAATATGTTTCATCTAGAATAGAGTGTATAAGCACTACCTTGTACAATGTATTTTATAGGAAATTTGCACAATCTCAAGGAACTATTTTTTTTATTGATTGGCTATAGTTATAATTTGATCAAATATGGAATTTCTAAAATTTTAAGCATTTACTATGTTTGGCCATAATGCAAGTTTGGAAGAACCTTTTTGACCAACATTCTTATATGAAACATGATAATTAGATTAGAAAGAGAAAGTAGTGAAATTTATATGGTCATGAGAACACTTGTTTAGATCTATGAGTCAGAAAACAACTAAAGATAAGTTTGGAAATAACCATTTTTTAAAATTTATTTTCTATTTGCTAGAAGTGGTGAATGTAATATCTTGAGGTCTAGTGTTCTCAACAATTGAGAGATGGTAATCGAGATGTAGAGATAGTGGAGTAGTCCTCAATTGAGAAAGTTGCTTGATCATCCTTGTAACTAACGATCCTTTCCTATCTATCGCTACTTTTGCTTAAAGACCTTGGAAATATTATCATGCATGTTGCTCATGTTTTTCAAAAAATTATTTTCCCATTAAAAACAACCACTCATTGGGTAAGAATTTTTTGCATAAATTGTACTTTCAATTGATATAAGATTAGTGGTTTTTGTTCTTACATAGAGGCTAGTAAGGATCCCTTTGATTGGCTGGGAACTATCTCTTAATATGAGTTCTTTCAATATGAAAGAGCATGCATTTATTACAATATTTTCTAATGTTGATGTTGAATTTGGAATTGGAAATGCCTTCATAGTTGGAGCCATCAATGTCACAAAATCTTTCTACCACAAGAGTATTAGCTTTGTAGTAGCATTAATTATGGTCATAACTACACAAGTATGTTTTTTATTAGTAAAGCAACATTAACTAGGGCGCTAACCCTTGACATAGTAAAAAACGATCAACCGAAAACAAGCAACACCAAAAAAATGATGTTGGCAACAAAAACAACTACTCGAAGGCAACAAGAAACAAAACACAACTAGACAGGCAAAAGAAAGTCTTGTCAAACTGGAGAACACCCAAAACCCCAATCAAGGAGGGGGAGAGACACCCGAATCCCAACAAAGGGGGGTTTGGGGAAGGGGAGAAGACTTCCCCTTTCGCCTGTGACCAACCACTGTCCAGACGATGTTGTCATTAGGACCATCAAAAGAGAGATCAAATGGAAGGGACCCCACAGGGTTACAGTCAGCAGTGTCAATAGAGTGCCGCAACAGAACAACAACAGGTTGTGATGAAAAAGCACCAGAAGCAGGTTCAATAGGAGTAGATTGTGGCTGCAGAACAGGAGAACTTGTAGTGGGGACCTCAGGAAATGAGGCCACAAAGGGAGGATCAGCAGGAGCCTCAGTAGCCATGAGGGGCACAACTTCATCACGAGAGGAGACATCATCATCATGAGAGGAGCCAGGGGAAGCAGAGTCAAGAGCATTGATTGTTAAATGATCAACAATAACATTATTCCACCAAGTAGCAACACCTTTGTGGCGTGAAATCGAGCAGTTCGAAGCAAGATTACCCATAGAGAATCATCTTCGGTAGCGAAAGGGGAGGCCCTAAAAAATCCAACAATTGTGTCCAAGGCCTATCCCTCACCATGAGAACCACATCTCCTGGGAGAGGCGAGGATATGCTAATGTCCACAAGGATGCGAGAAAAAGTAGTGTGGTCCATTGAAGATGTGGCTTCATCAACCTTTAAGAATCAACCAATAGAGTTTCCAATAGCTTCATAGCAAGAGTGCTCCCAAAAGTGAAGAGGGAGAATAATGAGGTGAACCCAAACTGGACGCACATTAAGTGGTTCAGTGAGAGGGTTAAAATAGGTTGTCCAAGGCTTCAGAAAGAGGGAGTGCACTCCCTAAGCCCATAATATTCCCAAAACCAAATCCCGATTAGTCGAAGATGTGAAGGAAGCAATGAAAAAGTGTTTAGCACAGGGAAAAAGCTCAATATTATGAGCCACCAAAGGCCGCCAAGAGTCACTTACCCAACAATGAAGGTCCAGTAGTGAAGGCTAGAGCCCTAAAAAATTTGCACACAAGAGCACAGTGTTGGTAGAACCCAATGTTGTCCACCACATCTTGTCCACAAACCACCACAGGGGAGGATTTGGCACAAGGAAGAGGACGAACTCCCTTAGAGGGCTTGGCAACAGATCTGGCCACGTGAGAAAAGCTACGCTTGCCAACAGAGGAAGTTTTGGACTTAGCACCAATAGTATTAGCAACAGTCAACTGAGAAGCATCACCAGAATCCAAAGAGCCAACACCAGCAACACCCCCCAGAAGAACTGGTGGGGTTGGACACGAACCAACAACTCCCACCATAGAGGGCAAGTCCCCAACAAAAGAGTTTCCTCGAGGAGCATCACACAAACCAGTAGTAGGTGCCACCTGGAGAGCACCACCAACAACACCAATGGCCCCAACATGAGGGGGAGGGGTGGAAAAGCAACAACATCAAAGGAGACCACTGTAGGAGCGAAATCAGCGGAAGGAGACTTGCGCGTAGGAAAATCGTAGTAGAATTTTAAAATCACCTCGTGGGCGGGAGATCACAATTTTTTTTGTGTCGTTGTTCACTGGGTGTTGCATAATTTTGATTTTAAGCTAGCTAGACTTGGGGTTCAAATGGTAAGTTGTACTCGTAAGATGTCAAGGTTTTATTGCCTTGACTATAAGCATTTGTCTAGTATATTATACACATATGACAACTACTTCATTTTTCAAACAAAATAGGAAATTGGAAGGGAGCTAGGTATATGAATGTCTAAAAGAATATTTGGAATTAACTAATAATTTAAATTTGAGAGAAAATATTCTTATCAAAGACAAGATAACCAAACAATGATTAATTACAAATTGAACAATTTTGGCTTTTTCAATCAACAAAATTTATTCATATTTTGTACATGCGATCATTAAAACATTGCATTAACAAGGATTACATTTTCATGCAAGTTTTAGGCTATGGATGGATTGATTTATCGCAACAATATTTAGTAAAATCAATACATATTTGTTAGCACTCCAACCGAATACACGTTTCTCTATTTAGATAAGGTGGAAGCATTTATTTTACAAATCCAAAAAAAAAAGTAACTTGCAATTCAATTTATTAATCAATTTTTTTTTCTCATAGAAACAATTCATAAACATGGATTATATATGTAATGCTATGAACCATAATCACTAACGAAGAAAATCTAGTTTTGCACAATTTAACTTGAATTGAGCATTATCTAGATATTAGTCCAAGTCAAGCATTTTTTTTGTTTTCGTTTTTGCACCCATTACATTTACTATACATTTGGAATATTGTGTCATTCTAAAAGATTTATAATATGTTGCACCTTTTTGTCGCAACTAACACTTTAGACTAAAAGTTTCATCTTTCTTATTTAAGTATTAATATAAATGTAGAACTGAAAAAATAGAGAATATCTAATAATTACCATCCTCTAATGTGTTTTATTAGGTTGGTTAACACCTTTTTTAGCATGTAGATAGGAACTTTGATATGTAGCATATACTTAGATAAAGATAATTCATCTATATTGGATGTAATTATAAATTTTTGATAAAAAAAGAGATTGGTTATGTGGCTACAGACATCGCATTGTCATGAAGCTATGCAATTTTCTTGTATCTTGTACAATAATAGAAGAGGAATAATTTCATGAATAAAGAAATAGGATTTTTTATTATTATTGATGAAACAAAACTTTTCAATTTATCTATCAATGTAGAGTTATGAAATTGCTTCTCAAATTTGAGTATCTAGTGTAATAGTGTACACTTTTAAGTTTTAACCATTCTCTTATATTTTTTCATGGATTTATTGGATTATTCCACACAATATCAAAAAAAATCAAATTCGTTTTGGATTTCATGGTTCAGGTGTAGGTGTCATGACTCTAGATTGGATAGACATTCATTATATTTTGATAGCATAGAGAAAAAACCAATTAAAACAATTTTTTTGGGTGTTCCCTTCAATAATTAGCTTATTTATTAAGTTGATGAAGCTAGAAGTCAATCAATTATTTTCACAGTTGAGGAACATAGAAAATATGAGAATGAGTGAATGGAAAGCAATGATTGTTTGAAGCTATATATACATGCATCATCCACCATCTACATGAAAAGTAATGATTGTTTGAAGCTATATTTACATGGAAAGTAATGATTCATTATTTGTGGGCGAAAGAACAAGAGCGAGTCAAAACAAAGAAGGTAAGGTTGGAAGAAGAAAAAACCAGTGGGTTAATGGACCTTTGAAAGTAGTGAAGAAGAAATGAAAATAAAAACATTGATCGACTATTACATGTTTTAAACAATTAAATTGTAAAAAATAGGTATATAAGGTAAAATATTGGTAGGTAGAAGTAGAGTTCTAGTTGATTTTTTGTACATCATTTTGGAGCAAATGTTGACAATTTTTCTTTCTCACATGGGATATGATAGTACAACTTATGTACTTTGTTTTGAATATTAATAACAAGAGACACAAAGCGAGATGTTTTAGATTAGTATTGTAATTTTTTGTATGAAGTGTTTTGTGTAGCTTGATCATTGAGCTACACAAAGCAAGCTATGTGATGAATTCTAGAGAATCGTCTTTGAGGGGGCACTCCAAGAAGAATGATTATTGGAGCATGAAAGTAAAATAAATAAATATTTTATGGTTGCATGTTACATTATTATGAGGGTGATCAAGAAAAAAAATCTTTATCATTGGGGCAATGGAGGACATGAGGTCTCTTCATACTAGGCTTGGAGGTTGATTCCTTTGGAACATATGCATTCTGTATCATCAGAGTTCATGAGTAACCAAATAAATGCCATAGAAAGGAATTGTAAAATTTGATGAATGAACAAATTTAAGACAACAACCTATCATTAATCTCCTCTATTTGTAATTTATGAATTTTACAGAAATACTTGTTTGATTAGCATTTAAGCAAATCATGAGAAGTAATTATAGAAAGTTATGTTCGTAATTGGTCTCATAAATAAAAATGCTAATTTTTTATTGAACATGGTTTGACATAGAAAGTAGTAATGGATATTCTTTTAATATGAAAATTTAGTCGTGATATTACAGTAAGGTATAGTTGCTATTAAAGTTGCATATGATCATCTTTTAATTTAAATTTTTTGTTGTGGTATCACTCTTCAAAATAATTGCTATTAATACAAGACAAGTCATAATGATAAATTACTATATTATTAAATACAAAGTTATATTATATTAAATTAGTATTTAAATTAATTTATAGTTTAGAATTATAAGCTGAAATAATAATTTAAAATTAATCATTTAAGAAAAAATCATAATATAAAATTAATCTGATAGAATTTTAGAACTCATCAATTCTATCCATAGAGTTTGAATTTTGTTGAAAAAAGAGAAAATATACCATCTTCCAATGTAAAAATAATTAACCATTTCTTTAGGCATCTATAATTTAATTGAATTACCAATAAAGAAAGATTTGAGATGTTGATATTGAATCAAGATTTGTATATTTGATACATATTAAAATACAATTTGATATATTGTAGATTTCTAATTCACACAATAATTAGAAGAGATATACTAAAAACCAACTTGGATCCCTAAGAGTATGTAATAAAGTGCTTGAAAAAAAGTTCTATTAGGATTCCCACAGATACTGAGAGGGGGGGGTGAATCAGTACCTAACCAGTAATCATATTTTCTTAACTTAAAACATGTAGAACATATTAATACTGCATACCAGTAAACAGAAAGTAATGCAATAAACAGAGATAAAAGCAATCACATGAAAAACACACCATAACACAATATTTTAATGAGGAAAACCGGTGTGGGAAAAACCTCGGTGGGATTTGTGACCCACAATATTCACTTACTGGCCAATAAGAGAATACTACTACTACAAGAGGGGCCTGCACATGCAGGAAGGCCAAGTGCCTAGAGCTCACTGCTCAAATACAAAATGGGAAGTCTCACTGACTTACAAAATGGATTATATAAATCCAATGTCTTGTACTGTTTCAAAATAGCATCTACAATGTCAGATCCAGTACCGGTTTATAGCTTTGCTTCATACATAAACCATTAACCTATAATTCGCATAATAGGTCTGCCTTATTTTGCCTAATTACATTCCTCCATTGCTTACATAATTGTTCTACAATGATCTCTTATATATATGAGTCATTTTACAATTTGCCAAGTCAGCTTATAATGATTTTACGATAATAAACAAAATAAATTACAAACAAAATTCCTGTTGGCTTCTGTGTTGGTATGCTTCCTTTCACTGTCGGTGCCGGTGGTCTGTGTGCCAGTGTAGAATCTGATCTTGCTAGTGCCGGTGGATTGTCTTGCCAGTGTCATAGGATTGTAAGGTTGTCATTGATGGCAACCTTACAATCCTATTGCCGGTGTCATAGGATTGTTGTAACATGCTAATTTTCTAAAGGAAACATTTATTCAAAAAAGTAACTAACTAAAACGAATGTAACCGTTGCAAATATAGCCGATAACATAATCATTGCAAAGTTACATAAAGGAAGAGATTTTTTTTTTATATATAACAATAAAATAACAATAACTAAAAATATTTCCAAAGATCTAAACTAAACATAAACGTAAAATAAGGAATTAATCATCATTACATTAATTGAAAGAGCAAGGGTTTAGAAGGTACTTTTCATCTGATGCTAACTTTTGAACTTCACAACTTTATCAACATACTAGTGAGGAGGGAAAGCATCATCAGGGCGCTTTTCCACCCAACCATGGACTATCTAGTCCCCCATGCCATATCCAACTGGATTGACCCAACCCTTCACAGGGAGGTAACGAGAAGTGGAACTCAATGTCATCTGAACTAAAGACAATCCTACACAAATTCCTAGTTGGTCATACCCTATAGGTTCCCCCTAACTGGTATGACCTCTAATTGGATCGTGTATCTGAAATAATATATTGGTTGACATTTACAGATGTATCGCCTTCATGCCTAAGAATTTCTAGGTTATTGCGAACACGTTAAAACAGGAAGTCAAATGTTTACATCCTGCTAGGTTGGAATAAATTCATGTAGATAACCAAATCCTCAAATCTGTCTCTATGCTACTGCATTCTGACTCTATGAGGCTCATTAGCTACGACACATGTTTGGACTCAAGCTTTCCCTGTTGGTCAACAAACTCGAGATTACTTATACTCTAAGAATGAAACCTTTCTATGACAAATCGTAGGTTAATATAATACAGAGTTCTTATGCCCTTGAGCTAGCAACCTGGTCTCTCACGTGTGCAAGGATGAACCCAAGATAATGAATGCGTAGAATTCACCGTCATTTTCCTTTCCCTAAATCATTGTTCTGTACAAATTTACCAGTCTTAAGTACAATAGTTAAATAGTTCATATTTTGCATAGTCTTAATGTCGTTAACAAACGAGAGGTAACCCATACCTAGCCTTATTAACTGGCATCCGCCATTAAGCTACAAATGATTAACAAACAATGCCTTTTTGCGCATAAAGGGTACATGAATCTCAATCGTCATTAGTTCACCACAAATTGGCATATTTGACTTTATCAGTCGGCACTTTATCTCATCCTGAGGTTAAAGACCTTATTTTACTTAAATAAAATTTGCTCCCTTCTAATTTCATTGAAGCATGGTTTAAACTGAATTACTTACCTTAGTGAGGGAAAGATGAGATAGACGACAGATTGCTATCACCCCCATCAACATTAGTTTCTATGAATTGTGTGTAATGAGAGCATTTGTGCTGCTACTATATTGTTTAGAAAAAAAACTACTTATTTTGCTTGAATGTCAACTGCATTAGGAAGTTGTGAATCTATGTATTTCTATACATATGAGTATTTGCATTAAATAGCGTTAAAGTACTCTTTACTATCATATCTTCCACACTACGGGAGGTTTGCTAAAGTTTAAGTGCACCTGCAGCATAATTATGAAACTGCATTAATGAGTGCTGAGATACTAATCATGCCTATCGTTTCTCACCATATTGAATTAAACAGTCACAGTCAAGTTATCCAATATTGGGTTTAATTGAATAAAGTGGCCATTATCCAATCTCTTCCTGAGGTTTAGGATCATAACATGATTAGATGAACTGGTTTATTTCTATGTCCTAAATCTCCAACTTAATCTGAAATATAATCTTCCTTAGTTTCGATAAAGGAATGACAGGCTTTAGAGCTACCAGCTCTCCTGTGCATTTAATATTTTGTATTCTACTTTTGTAATTGCTCTTGCTACTGCTGCAATTATTAAATGCTCTTATTTGGTTCCTAGTATGCCAATCTGCATTTAGGAGTGCAGAAAAACTGTTTAAGCCTGCTTTCCTTTATCCAAAGAAGATAAGCTATAACCCATTCCTTTGGAAGTCATTCTTAAGATTGTACAGATCGCTAACACTGCTGAAGTGTAATTCCCCATTTGATGAATGTCTAAGTGACTGAGTCAAATTCTAATCTTAACAACTCAATTACATTCTTTATGAATAACTTAGAATATTGCGCTCCTTAGAACTACAAGGGTTTTGTTGCAATTCCAACACTGTTCAAAATTACAAGGCTTCATTGCTATACAATCATTCAAGTATTCGTTAATGCTATATCCAATAATTCGAACTGAATTCAATCTTACTATAGGTTTCAAATAATATATTTCCCTTACCTTTTAATGAAACACTCACAATCATACAACTTATGGTATGGTTTAATGTTATCTTCATCAAACGAAGATATATATATATATATATATATATATTCACAATCGGACTCCCTAAAGAACTGTATGGCATTATCTCATTATCAAGTTACAATTGTCACAACCACTCTATGAATACATCTAGAGAAGGTGTTCTCATCTGCCAGTAGGAAAACGTTCATGGCCATCTGAATCTACACAAGATGTATTATTTTATCTACTGATAAGGATATTCTTAGTTGTTCCCTATAAGCACGAAATTTTATATTTTCCAGCTAGAAGACATTTTGCCTTACATATTTTTAACATGAAACTCAGCCAGTCCTATTGTATCTTATCACAAAGCTTCTTAGTTACTGATAAAGGAGTTGTTCATAGCTGTTATTTATAACCCAATGTGTCATAATATTCCAGTTCTTGGGTTTTACTTTTATTCTCTCAAAATCATACAATATTAGGCCATGGTTTTAATGATTCACATCCATCAATATTGCCCTCAGTCTTACCATAATACCCCGCAGTGCATATGAATCCCTTTGGCAAAAGAAAGAAAACACGGCCTTACAATTCAAGGCATTATACACATGTATTCATTTCCTAGCCCAGATAAACTCATTTCTCAGCCATTCAAAAATTTGTAGTCATACTGTATATGCACAGCCTTGCTGTGTATATACAGTATGGCATCATTTTGAGCAAATAAATATATTGCCTCATAAGAGAAAAACTCAACTTATTACCCCAGATGTTCTCTATAAAAAGCAAGGAAGGGTTTCTTTATCATTAACCCTTTTGGAAACTCTGCATATTTCAGCAAGACATAAGACAAATACAGATTGCAAGGGAAGGAATGGAGCAAATAATTAATTCCTTCCAACTCTAGGATAGGGAACACATGACCTGGTAACATAAAACGATAGAAGTTTTGTGCCTTGCAAATAGAGCAGCCCCACATATTCTTCAATGATTGCCACTAAGAAGAAATTCAAGGCGCCTCCTCCAAAAACAACTGCCTCAACTTCCAAGTAAAAGGAATAAATAAAGTTTGCAGAGCCGCCTTCTGCCAAAATCGAATCCCCTCCACGAATTGCTTCCAAGTTGTCTCCACATCCTGCAAAATGCTTCTAACACGGTGCTCTGTGATTGCCATCTGAGAGTGTAGGACAACTTCCTGTCCAAACCCTTCCACGAAAAATGGAGAATGAACTCCCCATCTCCTTCGAGCCTCCTCCTTTTCCCCCCCGATAAATCCCTTCTTCATGCCCATCTCGTGCCCTTGTATCTTGACGATAAGGTAGAAAAATAATAAGCACGCCCAATAGCATGGTATCTCGTTATAGGTTTTCTTCATTCCCCTCTAAAAAGAATCTCTCCCCTCCTCTCAAAATTAATACCCATGGCGTTAAGTATGGGTTGGTTTTTAATTTGCTACTTTAGCTCGCCATGATATGCTCTTAGTGGCTATAGGATGATGATTTAAAAGTAAATTCATATATCAAGGGTCTCTTATCACACTCGACTAATTACTTAGCCAAAAGAGTAGATCCAAGGTTTATATATATATATTTTTTTTTAATTCAACTTTACCCTTGACGTTAGAATTTTTGCATATTCATATATGTATCTATATGAATATGCACTTATATAAATATTTATGCATGCTTAAACATGAGCTTTTGAGGCATTTAAATAATTAATTAATTAATCAATTAAAATTTGCTTAAGATAATATTAACAATTTACCTCGCTATGCAAACGTAACCTAGGGTTATGAACCCTAAACTCTCTGCGCGGACCATCTAGGTTACCAGATGCGACGACCAACAAGGTTTTACACGGTCAAACATAAGTCTACCTGGCTCTAGTTAGGGTTTCTAGACGACATTGAGTTCTTTCTTTCCTTCACCTCTTGACCTGATGATACTTTCCCTCCCTTCACGGAGGACGACAATCTCCTGCACACACTTGGCCAATAAATCAGTTAGATCCAAATCTTGTCCTGTTCTGACAATTCATAATTCATTGACAAGGTAAAACATTATGTCATATTGTTAACTATAAATTCATCAATTAAAGCATGAAAAACTAGGGCACATTCGTTCAAATTAATCATGAAAACTAGGGCACGATAAACGTCTTGCACGTATATCATAAATGCACTAGGGCAAACATGTATCAGGGTGTAAATACTGCATATTAACAACTAGGGCACAAGTGGGATGTAACATATCCTTCCCCTTGTGAATCATCGTCCTCAATGATTTTAAGGATCATTTAAAACAAATATGAACATAACATTGTTTATCGAGCATTAAAAAACAAACAAATAAGTTTAGCTGTTAAAAGCATTGAACAGATGGGGGAAAACGCTGATGGATTTCATTATAATCCTCTCAAGTGGCACTGTTCTCAATGTACTGGTTCCACTGGACCTTGCACTGAGTAACTTCTCTGTTACGTAAGCGCTGCTTACGTACCTCGAGCACCCTGATTGGCTCGATCATGACCACCCCTGGGTCTTGTAACTACAAAGCATTCCAATCAATCTTGCTGGTAAAATTTGTCCTCTCCTAACAACTGTAGGACACGATTTTCAAAAATGTGTATGCACTGTAGTGATGGCACTAATATGGCATCTATGAATCAATGCGACTACCGCTTGGTTTCCTTACTCTTATCTAAGAGTCACTATCATAACTGGTGGTAGTTTTTTCTTTTTTTATCAAGTGAAAAACATTATTCGTACATGATTATGATCGTCTATAGTCAATTGAGAGTTAGTTCATAGTATTTTTATTTTTATTTGATTCCCTAACCAGGATTCCCAAAGTGTTGGGTTTCACAACTTCTATACTAAGAAGAAATGGATTTCAATCATTATTAATATAAAATTAGAGCCCTTTTGATAAAATATAATTTACTTCAACCGAACTTACAATTTGATCTATTATTCCACAACAAAATAAGAATCTAGCCAATTCTTCTAAAGGAAAATTAGTTCTTTATGACCAAAGCATGGAACATAAAGTATTCTTTCTATTCACTATAAAAAGGTATTCGAATTGAAACTTCCATTTTCAATAAACGGTAAAGGTTTAGAGATTAAAGTCATTAAGCTTCCCAGTTGAAGATTTTCTTCTGTATCAAGCCTCGACATAGTCTAAAAGAGGAAGAGCCTTATCAAGGCTTCCTTTCCTACCTTAGACTTGGCAGTCTCCTATGCCATCTTCCTACTGGAAGTGGTCTAACCCTGCACAACTGTGCAAACTGGGAACGAGACTTAGTTGCCATCATTGTCATCTGGGCTTGGTGTTTAGGACCTACACAATCTAGTCGGTCATACACTATGGGTACCCCCCAACTAGTATGACACTTCTGACTAGAGGTGTATCTGGTTCTAGTGATATGACGCTCGCTTGCATTAAGCAGCTCCACCTTGGCCAAGGTTTTAAACAATGCAAGCACGTTAAACGTGCTGTCAATAATCACCACCCTTGCTCGACTTGTACAAACTGGACTTCAACTAACTCACACAACAATTGGGTATAGTTGGCCTACTGGCCCTTATTCCATTGAATTATAAATTGTCTTATGTCTACTAACATTTAACGATCTTCAATGACATTCATGGTTCCCTTACATTTACGGTCAGCCTGCTGCTGTCTACCAATTCTTAACAACTCAATTAACTCTAGGTTACCAATAGTTAAGTTATTCAACACATTTTATTTATTTTTGATCGGAAAATACACTCCCAATTTCAAGAAAGTTGATTAAGTTTTCCATCTCAAAGTGTTCGGTGGCGAGCCCGAGGTATAGTGTCGAACCCGATGCTCTGATACCATGTGTAACATGCTAATCTTTTAAAGGAAACATATATTCAAAAAAATAACTAACTAAAACGAATGTAACCGTTGCAAATATAGTCAATAACATAATCATTGTAAAGTAACATAAAGGAAGAGATTTTTTTTTTTTATATAACAATAAAATAACAATAACTAAAAATATTTCCAAAGATCTAAACTAAACATAAACGTAAGATAAGGAATTAATCATCATTACATTAATTGAAAGAGCAAGGGTTTATAAGGTACTTTTCATCTGATGCTAACTTTTGAACTTCACAACTTTATCAAGATACCAGTGAGGAGGGAAAGCATCATCAAGGCGCTTTTCCACCCAACCATGGACTATCTAGTCCCCCGTGCCATATCCAACTGGATTGACCCGACCCTTCACAGGGAGGTAACGAGAAGTGAAACTCAATGTCATCTGAACTGAAGACAATCCTACATAAATTCCTAGTCGGTCATACCCTATAGGTTCCCCCTAACTAGTATGACCTCTAACTGGATTGTGTATCTGAAATAACATATTGGTTGACGTTTATAGATGTATCGCCTTCATGCCTAAGGATTTCTAGGTTATTACAAACACGTTAAAACAAGAAGTCAAATGTTTACATCCTGCTAGGTTGGAATAAATTCATGTAGATAACCAAATCCTCAAATCTGTCTCTATGCTACTGCATTCTGACTCTATGAGGCTCATTGGCTACGACACATGTTTGGACTCAAGCTTTCCCTGTTGGTCAACAAACTCGAGATTACTTATACTCTAAGAATGAAACCTTTCTATGACAAATCGTAGGTTAATATAATACAGAGTTCTTATGCCATTGAGCTAGCAACCTGGTCTCTCACGTGTGCAAGGATGAACCCAAGATAATGAATGCGTAGAATTCACCGTCATTTTCCTTTCCATGAATCATTGTTCTATATAGATTTACCAGTCTTAAGTACAATAGTTAAATAGTTCATATTTTGCATAGTCTTAATGTCGTTAACAAACGAGAGGTAACCCATACCTAGCCTTATTAACTGGCATTCGCCATTAAGTTACAAATGATTAACAAACGATGCCTTTTTGTGCATAAAGGTTACACGAATCTCAATCGTCATTAGTTCACCACAAATTGGCATATTTGACTTTATCGGCCGGTACTTTACCTCATCCTGAGGTTAAAGACCTTATTTTACTTAAATAAAATTTGCTCCCTTCTAATTTCATTGAAGCATGGTTTAAACTGAATTACTTACCTTAGTGAGGGAAAGATGAGATAGACGACAGATTGCTATCACCCCCATCAACATTAGTTTCTAGTTAAAGTACTCTTTACTATCAAATCTTCCACACCACGGGAGGTTTGCTAAAGTTTAAGTGCACCTGTAGCATAATTATGCCCAGCTTCATTAATGAGTGCCGAGATACTAATCATGCCTATCGTTTCTCACCATACTGAATTAAACAGTCACAGTCAAGTTATCCAATATTGGGTTTAATTGAATAAAGTGGCCATTATCCAATCTCTTCCTGAGGTTTAGGATCATAACATGATTAGATGAACTGGTTTATTTCTATGTCCTAAATCTCCAACTTAATTTGAAATATAATCTTCCTTAGTTTCGATAAAGGAATGACAGGCTTTAGAGCTACCAGCTCTCCTGTGCATTTAATATTTTGTATCCTGCTTTTGTAATTGCTCTTGCTACTGCTGCAATTATTAAATGCTCTTATTCGGTTCCTAGTATGCCAATTTGCATTTAGGAGTGCAGAAAAACTGTTTAAGCCTGCTTTCCTTTATCCAAAGAAGATAAGCTATAACCCATTCCTTTGGAAGTCATTCTTAAGATTTTACAGATCGCTAACTCTGCTGAAGTGTAATTCCCCATTTGATGAATATCTAAGTGACTGAGTCAAATTCTAATCTTAACAACTCAATTACATTCTTTATGAATAACTTAGAATATTGCGCTCCTTAGAACTACAAGGGTTTTGTTGCAATTCCAACACTGTTCAAAATTACAAGGCTTCATTGCTATACAATCATTCAAGTATTCGTTAATGCTATATCCAATAATTCGAATTGAATTCAATCTTACTATAGGTTTCAATGAATATATTTCCCTTACCTTTTAATGAAACACTCACAATCATACAATTTATGGTATGGTTTAATGTTAGCTTCATCAAACGAAGATATATATATTCACAATCGGACCCCCTAAAGAACTGTATGGCATTATCTCATTATCAAGTTACAATTGTCACAACCACTCTATGAATACATCTAGAGAAGGTGTTCTCATCTGCCAGTAGGAAAACGTTCATGGCCATTTGAATCTACACAAGATGTATTATTTTATCTACTGATAAGGATATTCTTAGCTGTTCCCTATAAGCACGAAATTTTATATTTTCCAGCTAGAAGACATTTTGTCTTACAGAGTTTTAACATGAAACTCAGCCAGTCCTATTGTATCTTATCACAAAGCTTCTTAGTTACTGATAAAGGAGTTGTTCATAGCTGTTATTTATAACCCAATGTGTCATAATATTCCAGTTCTTGGGTTTTACTTTTATTCTCTCAAAATCATACAATATTAGGCCATGGTTTTAATGATTCACATCCATCAATATTGCCCTCAGTCTTACTATAATACCCCACAGTGCATATAAATCCCTTTGGCAAAAGAAAGAAAACACGACCTTACAATTCAAGGCATTATACACATGTATTCATTTCCTAGCCCAGATAAACTCATTTCTCAGCCATTGAAAAATTTGCACAGTCATACTGTATATGCACAACCTTGTTGTGTATATACAGTATGGCCGTGTGTTATCATTTTGAGCAAATAAATATATTGCCTTATAAGAGAAAAACTCAACTTATTACCCCAGATGTTCTCTATAAAAAGCAAGGAAGGGTTTCTTTATCATTAACCGTTTTGGAAACTCTGCATATTTCAGCAAGACATAAGACAAATACAGATTGCAAGGGAAGGAATGGAGCAAATAATTAATTCCTTCCAACTCTAGGATAGGGAACACATGACCTGGTAACAGAAAATGATAGAAGTTTTGTGCCTTGCAAATAGAGCAACCCCACATATTCTTCAATGATTGCCACTAAGAAGAAATTCAAGGCACCTCCTCCAAAAACAACCGCCTCAACTTCCAAGTAAAAGGAATAAATAAAGTTTGCAGAGCCGCCTTCTTCCAAAATCGAATCCCCTCCACGAATTGCTTGCAAGCCATCTCCACGTCCTGTAAAATGCTTCTAACACGGTGCTCTGTGATTGCCATCTGAGAGTGTAGGACAACTTCCTGTCCAAACCCTTCCACGAAAAATGGAGAATGAACTCCCCATCTCCTCCGAGCTTCCCCCTCGATAAATCCCTTCTTCACGCCCATCTCGTGCCCTTGTATCTTGACGATAAGGTAGAAAAATAATAATCACGCCCAAGAGCATGGTATCTCGTTATCGGTTCTCTTCATTCCCCTCTAAAAAGAATCTCTCCCCTCCTCTCAAATATGCGCCCCAATTCACTTATATTAGGCTCGATAATATTTTTATTTTTACAATAACATTGTTTTTATTCAAAATTAATACCCATGGCGTTAAGTATGGGTTGGTGTTTAATTTGCTACCTTAGCTCGCCATGATATGCTCTTAGTGGCTATAGGATGATGATTTAAAAGTAAATTCAAATATCAAGGGTCCCTTATCACACTCGACTAATTACTTAGCCAAAAGAGTAAATCCAAGGTCTATATATCTTTCTTTTTTTTTAATTCAACTTTACCCTTGACGTTAGAATTTTTGCATATTCATATATGTATCTATATGAATATGCACTTATATAAATATTTATGCATGCTTAAACATGAGCTTCTGAGGCATTTAAATAATTAATTAATTAATTAATTAATCAATTAAAATTTGCTTAAGATAATATTAACAATTTACCTTGCAATGCACACGTAACCTAGGGTTATGAACCCTAAACTCTCTACGCGGACGATCTATGTTACCAGACGCGACGACCGACAAGGTTTGACACAATCAAACATAAGTCTACCTGGCTCTAGTTAGGGTTTCTAGATGACATTGAGTTCTTTCTTTCCTTCACCTTCCGACCTGATGATACTTTCCCTCCCTTCACGGAGGACGACAATCTCCTGCACACACTTGGCCAATAAAATCAGTTAGATCCAAATCTTGTCCTGTTCTGACAATTCATAATTCCTTGACAAGGTAAAACATTATGTCATATTGTTAACTATAAATTCATCAATTAAAGCATGAAAAACTAGGGCACTTTCGTTCAAATTAATCATGAAAACTAGGGCACGATAAACGTCTTGCACGTATATCATAAATGCACTAGGGCAAACATTTATTAGTGTGTAAATACTGCATATTAACAACTAGGGCACAAGTGGGATGTAACAATTGTAAGGTTGCCATCAATGACAAAACCTTCAATCACCTACAATGTCTCATTGGAGTGTGCATTTGCCAACAATCTCCCCCTTTGGCATTGATGGCAACACTCATGAGAAAAATTCAAAAGTGTATCCAAAAATTGAAGTCCAAAAATGTTACCAAAAATGTGTTCTCCCCCTAAGCAGGTGATCCCTAAGTTATTGGATTTTTCTCATACCACTACTCCCCCTTTGGCATCAATGACAAAGGTTGTCAAAGTGTCAATGAGTGTGGTTTCTTGCTTCAACCTTGTAACCGACTGGTTACAATTTGAAAAAGATCTGCCAAAACTATATTCAGGCTCTCAAGGAACTTTTTGCTATCTTTTATTGTGGCCTCTGTCCTCTGAACTATACTGGTGAGGTGTTGCATTTGCTCTGCCGGTGTTTTCTGTCCTTGAACCAAAGCATCTGAAATTTCTTTCCTTAAGGAGGCGAGGTAGTCCAGTTTTGGACTTAGTCTCCATTTAAGATCCTTGGCCTTACTTTTTATTCTTTCCTTTTCTCTTTCCAGCTTTACTAGTTCTTCCTCAAAACCTGTTATCTTTTGCTCAAAAGTTGATAATGAATCAGATGAATTATTGAAATTGTCTACTAGTTGATTTATTTCCTCTTGTATCTTGCTAATCTTCTTGTCAATATCAACTATCAAAAAGTTAGTCTTACAAGTATCTCTGTACAAAGTTTTAATGTGCTACATAATTCCAGTAGAAGTGTGTCAAACTGCCTTGTACACTTCTTTATTTCATCCTCAAAGAATTTGTGTTTTTCTTTTTCTAGTCTCTCGTTGAATGCTTCCTCTTTTATTTGTTCAACTGTCACAGTGTTTTCAGTAATATACTTAGACAAAGTGTGTAGTTGACTCAAAGAATCCTTATTATCTACATTACATTTTGGAGCTATTATTTTCAAAATTGGAATTGTGTCATCTATAGCCTTGTATGCTTGTGAGCTACAATCTGTTATTTTCTTTATGGAGTCCAAAAGAACTTTTGTTACATTAGTTGATTTGAATTCTGCAGTTGAAGGGCCAACACTCTGTATCTTGCTGATGGGAGCAATTTCCTTGCTTGTGGTGACCTCTGGTAGGTCAGTTTGTGTTTCCATTTCTTTAAGCAAAGGTTTTTGTTGTTCTCCTGTTGCCGGTGGCACTATTTCCACATGAGCTTGTTGCTGAGAGGGAGCCTGTTGCTCTGTTTGTTTCTCAGTATGGTCATCTGCCTGTTTACCTTCTGTGTTACCTATTTCCGGAGCCTCACTAGCGATATCTGTCTTTCCAGTTGTGTCCTTATCTACCATAATGTTAACTTTCTGAGTATCAATGTCAACTGTGTATAATGCCTCAGAGTTAGGATTTGTGTCCTCTTGTGGTATATCCATACTCTCACTAGCCAGTTGATCTTCAGTTGTAACTACCGGTGGAGTATCCAGAGGTGGTGGGGATAAATTATCTCTTATCTTTATGCTAGGGGGTCCACCAACCTTGCCTTTTCCTTTATCCTTATCATTCTGATATAATTTGATAGGTTTGGGATTTCTATACTCTTCTTGCTTTTCCTTCTCTACAAGGAATATATCCCATGCATTTTCAGTTTCCTCTGCAACCTCATTTACTCTACCAACCATAAGTGCTATATGCCGGTGTGCAGTTGAGAATACTGACCGGTTAGCCTCTGCAATTGGATCATCTATATCCTTTGGTGAGTTAACAGGATAAACAACAAGTAGTTTTTCAACTTTTAATTTCTTATCAAGCTCTACAACAACTTGCCTTCTATCTTCAAGTCTCTTAAACAATTCAGCTGGTAATTCATCCACAACTTACATAAAAAATTTCTTATAGATATCCAAGTGTAGAATTACACTGTTTTCAACTTTCTCTTTGTCATCAACTGATAATGTATTATATAATTTGTTGATGTTCTTAAGCTTTCCTTCCTCTATTATTTCATCTAAAAGTTTGTCAATTGGAGCAATATTTTGTTGAGTCTTTTTCTTTGGTGTTAACTTTTTCTTCTTTGGATTTATCTTCTTAGCCAGGGGCCTTACTGCATGTTGTTTTTGTCTAGTTCTTCTAGGCGAAGGTGTAGATACCGGTGAAGGTTTCCTTTTTCTCACAACTCTTTTAAATTCAGCTGGTATATCACTTTCTGAAGAAGTTGCTATTGGTGAAAGGTGAGTTTCTAGCTGTAGTGCTTCTAACTCATCTTCAGTGATACTAGTTTTCTTGAGTACATCTTCCTTTATAGCCTTTGCTTGTCAGGATCCTCTTCTTACTATTGCTTCGACCTTCTTAACATTCTTCTTAGATTGGATTTGTTTTTCAATGGTCTCAACACTACCAAATACCTCTTCCTTAGGTTCCTTGGATGCTTCTAAGAGGGCTTTTGCATATGTTTCAATTATGAGATTATCAGTTTCATAACCCATTTTAGTAACCCAAATTGTTCTTGGGATGACTGCCTCCATCCAAATCTCATCCTTCTTAATAACAAAGCATATTTCATCTTTATTCTTATCTACAATTGCTTGTGATAATCTGACTCTAGTCTTCATCTAGGCCTTCAATGCTTGAAAGTACTCATTTATATTCTTTTCTCTATTTTCTCCCATGTTATTTAGTAAATCAGACAGTTGTTTGCCTACCTGTATATCAAAACCTAGATTTTTGTTGCCAATACCGGGCACCTGTTTTGTTATGTGCAACATTAAACAAACAAGTAGGTTTCCAAATCTAAATGTCCCCTTTTTGTCTTTCTTGATCTTTACAAGATTATCAATCAGTTCATCCTTCAACCATTCACACACATCTATTTTTGCATTATCCTTGATCATATCATAAGCACTCTTTATGCATAAACTAGAAACTGAGTTTAACTTGTTTGCATGTGTGGTTTTATAGCCTAGAATCATGCTAATGAATCTGACATTGATGTCGGTTGCATCATTCACCCTTAAGGATCTCTTGTCAGATGTTGCACCAGTTAGGTTAATTACTAGGTCATTTGAGACCTTTGTTTTATCTGGTCTGTTACTGGTGGAAGGTAACCCTGTTACAACTTTTACTGCCTCTTTAGTGATTTTGTGAACTGAATCCAGCCAAAAAAATGCACCATGTACCCTGCTCAATACTATCCTTATAACTTCCTTAGGGAAATCCAGAATGTTGAGAATTTTAGTGAATCCTAGGGTTTCAACTATTTTGTGTTTAGGTTTCACATTACCAGAATCGTCACAGATTATAGTTCTATACATGTTCTTAATTTCCTCATCACCTAATTCTTCTATGTGGCAATGAATGTATATTCCAGGGTCTTCTGCAAAAACTACTCCTTTGGGGATTTTAGAAAATGCACCAACATTATCATCCTTTTTAGCTATCTCAGGAACTAACTGAAATATGTGTCTAGGGCGCTTAATCACTTCGACAACAGTAGGGTTTGCTATGAATTCAAGAGCAGATGAAGAAGCCATGATTATAAATACCTTTCTTTGCCTTAGGAATGATTGCTTGATGAATTACTTTGTTTCTTTGCTCGAAATGCCTTTGCTTGGGAGTTTTCGCGCTCTTCGATGATTTGAATGCTCGGTGAAATAAAAATAGAGCCAAAAACACTGATTTATAATGTTAATTTCGCCAACCACCACATTTAATGCTTGTCGATTAAGTAATCACTTAACTTATTTGCCGGTATAGAAGTAATTTCGACTTCTTACCATCAATCGAGGGAATAATAGCGTGTTTCACATTTGATTGCCAAACCCTCAAAAGAATTTTCTTCAATTAGATGAAGAGTCTCCTGCCAGTGGAGTGCTACTTTGTTTTGCCAGTGAAGTGTTACTTGGTTTTGTTGGTGGAGAAGTATTCCCAACACCATTTAGGTTTGACTTTCTAATCCATTGTTTTGAGAACTTTTGTTTTACCTCTTCAACCTTTTCTTTACCTTTCAAACTAGAACCTTTGTTGTCTGCCAGTGATGCCTTACTTGTGCAAAATTTTGCAATATGTCCAATCTTGTTACAAGCATAACAAGTCACATTATTTTTCTGAATAGCCTTCCCATAACCTATGCCGGTTTGTGTTCTACATTGATTAGATAAGTGTCCAAATCTTTCACAAACATAACATCTTACATTCATTCTACAATTTTCAAAATTGTGACCAATTTTATTGCATTTGGAACATTGACCGGTGGGTGTATTGGTATTCTGATAATTTCTAGATCTACATTGATTTTCTCTATGACCATACTTGTTACAGTTAAAGCATTTGCCATTGAATTTGTAAGTAGTAGGTTGTCTTACCAGTTTGCTATGATCCTGTGTGTTTGCAGTACCAGAGCTTTCACCAACTTCAAAGCCAAGGCCATTAGTGTCACCATTAGGTTTTTGATTCTTCAACAAGTCACCAAGTTCTTCTGAGTTTTTCTTGAATTTACCAGAGCTTTCACCAACTTCAAAGCCAAGGCCATTAGTGTCACCATTAGGTTTTTGATTCTTCAACAAGTCACCAAGTTCTTCTGAGTTTTTCTTGAATTTATCTTTATGTTGATTTGCAGCAGCCAGTTCTCCTTCCAAGATTTCTTTATGTCTCATGAGTTCATTTGAGTCATTCTGTGTATGCATCAGATCTATCTTCAACAAATCATTTTCATAACTAAGTTTGGTGTTCTCATTTGCAACATCACTTAGTCTTCTAGTCAAATCTTATTCATTCTTCTTTCTATCTTCAATTTCCTTACAAAATCTCATAGTCATATCCTGCATCTCATTCTTTGTTGCCATGTTCTCTTGTTTCAACTTGTTTATCAGGTCATTAAGAGTTTCCTTTTCATCATTCTCAAATTGCATCTTTTCACAAAGTTCTCTTCTCTTGTTTCTTGCAATGGTAAGATTTTCCTAAAGTGCTTGAATAATATCTTGTGCAGCTTTTACATCATCTTCAAGTTTGATATTTTTCACCTTTTCTGCATCATAGTCTAAGAGATCTCCTTCTAGTTGCTTCATCAAGCTATCCATCTCTATCGGTGTCAAGATCTTCCTCAAGCTGTTAGACTTCTGAAAATAGAGGACTAGGCTCTGATACCAATTGTTAGGATTCCCACAGATACTAAGAGGGGGGGGGGTGAATCAGTATCTAACTGGTAATCATATTTTCTTAACTTAAAACATGTAGAACATATTAATACTGCATACTGGTAAACATAAAGTAATGCAATAAATAGAGATAAAAGCAACCGCATGAAAAACATACCATAACACAATATTTTAACGAGGAAACCTAGTGTGGGAAAAATCTCGGTGGGATTTGTGACCCACAATATTCACTTACTGGCCAATAAGAGAATATTACTGCTACAAGAGGGGTTTGCACATGCAGGAAGGCCAAGTGCCTAGAGCTCACTGCTCAAATACAAAATGGGAAGTCTCACTGACTTACAAAATGGATTATATAAATCCAGTGTCTTGTACTGCTTCAAAATAACATCTACAATGCTAGATCCAGTACCGGTTTATAGCTCTGCTTCATACATAAACCCTTAACATATAATTCGCATAATAGGTCTGCCTTATTTTGCCTAATTACATTCCTCCATTGCTTACATAATTGTTCTACAATGATCTCTTATATATATGAGTCATTTTACAATTTGCCAAGTCGGCTTATAATGATTTTACAATAATAAACAAAATAAATTACAAACAAAATTCCTGTCGACTTCTGTGCCGGTATGCTTCCTTTCACTGTTGGTACCAGTGTAGAATCTGATCTTACTAGTGCAAGTGGATTGTCTTGCCGGTGTCATAGGATTGTAAGGTTGCCATCAATGAAAAAACCTTCAATCACCTACAATGTCTCATTGGAGTGTGCATTTGCCAACAAGTTCAACCAGACAAAAAATGCCTAAACAATATTATTAAATGCGATAAATTTCAATTGCTTCAATAAACAATTCTTGCAGGCAATGTTAGAAAAACATGTAAAAAATCTACGTGCCCACATGGTAGCTTGGTGATACATGAATGCACTATGTGTGTCCATAACAATATGACACTTGGCAATGGAGATAACCAATTCAAAATATCTTGAATCCACCAATTGTATATACATAAAACTTGGCAAGTTACCTGCTTTCAGTTAGATATATTGTAGATTCAGAACTAATAAATTCCAATTCACCCACTTCATTCATGTTCGTTTAGAAACCTTTAAATCTTAGCAACTTCCATTAGTCCAAATTTGTAAAATTGTGAAAGAAAGTGAAAATTGAGTAGAAGAAGAAGAGGAGGAGCCTTTGCCATTGTTGGCTCTCAACCATGTTTTCCTACTGTGCAAATCTGTGGTTGAATCAATATAATTCTATAAAAAAAAAATTGCAGGTTTGTACCCATCAAAAGACCTAGGACATCCAACTTTGCCGGAGCTAGGTAAAATCCATTTCTTCATTAAAATTCTATTTTGGTCATCTCTGTCTTTCTTAATTGCAATATTTTCAATAAATGTTGTGCTCTTTGTAGTATAATTGTGTTGTATTTGCTCATATAAATTCCTACAACTCACTCCTTTCTTGGGCATTATACTTCATAAATATCTGTACATAATTTGGTTGCTTTTAATTTTTTTACAAACAATACAAATACATTGAAAAAAAAAATAATGTGGTTTTTCATGAAAAATGTTAACTTGTTGCTATATGAACTTATGATGTTTGGAAATTTTATTCGCTATTCTGTTGGTATTTCTGAAGTTATGGTTCATTGCACTTGGTTGGGCTTCCTGTTTGTATGTATAATATCTATTTCAATAATGCTTTCCTCTTTTGGAATGTTATAAATAACTAATCGCTAAGAATTGTACTAATTTTGCAAAAGGGATCTAATTAGGAATTTGTGCATGGTTTTACTATTAAAAATACTGTGGAGTTAAAAGCTTTTTAAGTTCAAACTTAATACTGATATGGAAATAAGTGATAGTTTATATAATATTAGCAATGACCATTTCATCTGCCATTATGTATTTATATAATTCCTAAGATAATTGCATCATTTTGATTAAGATATAATATGCATTTCCAGGAAAGCATAAGTTGCCTAGAGTTTAAATTTGTCTAAATATTTCCTCAACCATGTCACAACCCTCCTTTATCACTTTTTTTGATTTAAAATACAAAACTTTATTTATACTCTTTGGATGAATTATTGAATGAATATTGTAAGGGAATAAATTAATAAACCACACACACATGGAAAATGCATATATATTTTAAATTAGTTATTTAATTTCCCTCACCCAATTTAAGGCACATGTTGTAGGAGGAATAAGAAGCTTCTAGAGGCTTCTCCACCTCCTTGCATGTAACTCCTCCCACTAAGCCCAATTAATTTGCATGGAGGCCAAAATTGGGAGAGAATCTCTTTTTTTTTCAATTAATAATTAGGTAGTGGGAAATTGAAATTTCTTTTATAAAATAGGTACAAGTTTCAAAAGAAAAGTTAGCTATTGGATAAGAAATTCTGCAATTTCTCTTTTGTAGTCCATTTTTTTTCATTGCAGCCAAGGTTTTGTTGGGAGGATTTCTCTTCAATTTGGAGGATCAAGGAAGACTCTACACCATTTTGCAAGCATCCAGGTTCCTTCAAGCTTAGTTTTGTGCATCTTGTTCTTGTTGTAGATTAGATTAGATTATTTTATGAAAATGAAATTCATTTGTGAAATTAGTTTTCAGACTTTGATAAGAATTAGATTAAAATGTTTTAAATTGTTGATTCATTTTTTGGATTCTTGATTTTGGAAAATAAATTGTTGATTCATTATTCAGATTTTGATAAAATTTAGTTTCAGATTTGGAGTAGATTAAAATGTTTGATAGAAAGAAAAATAAATTTGTTGATTCATTGTTTCAAACTTTTGATAAAATTTAGTTTTAAATTTTGGAGTAGAATAGAACAAATTGTTGATTATTAGTTTCAGATTCTTGATAAAAAGGAAGTAGATTAAATTTGCTTGACAAGAATTAGATTCACTGTTTTTTTTTTTTAAATATAATAATAAATCTAGATCCAGATTTAAATTGTTCCTCTTATTTTTTTTTGATTCTTGCTAAGAAGAACCATCTTTCATCTTTCTGGTTATTGTTATCCAAATCTCATTTTCATTGTGATTATCTAGTTATATAAATTTTTTTTGAAGAACAGAAAAGAAGTTATTGAAAACAAGGATAAACTTCACTACAATTTTTTTCTTCTCTCTGTAAATCATTTAATGAGTATTCTTATTATTATTTTTCTTTTGAAAACTCTCTCTGTGGATTGAACAAAGAGCTCACTGAAATTACCAGTTGAATAAATCCTCCTGGACTCTGAGAATAAATCCTGGAAACAAACAAATTTCTTGAGAAGTCTGAGAATAACTCCCTTCCTGTAATGGCTGGATAAATCTCTCTCCCTCTCTCTCTGTGAATAAGATAAATATATAATAAAAGTCTGGATTCTGTACAGAGACAAAAACTCAATTATTTACCTGATCTTACCTTCTTAAATAAATTATCCTTTGTAAAGAAATTTGAAACCATTTATATATATATATATATATATACATATATATATATATATATATATATGTACATATATATATATATATATATATATATATATGTACATATATATATATATATATGTACATATATATATATATATGTACATATATATATATAAATTCCAACGTTGATTCACAAACATTAATGTCATAACGTCAATTATCGCATTCACTGCCGCGTTTAGCACAGACCCCGAGAATAACCATACGAGCGCAGAATGGCGTTACCGTAAACCGACAGGGTTAGTGGTAACCCCCACTACCCTGCGGTCACTGCAAGTGGCCGCAGGGGAGTGGAGGGGACCACGTGGCCCCGTCAACCCCTATGGGCCTGCACATGCAGGACCGCAGGGAGTGACGGGACCCGTGGTCCCCACCCCCGGTTCTATATATAAACAATTAAAACAAGGTTCGACCATGGGGAAATTTCGATGGAAGGTTTAAATGTTGGTTTAAAATTTAAGTTATTTTGTGTATCGTTTTAAATTAAAGTTAAATTAACTTTTTGTTATGTACATTTGTTTAGTTAAATTTAATTTCCTTAAAATTAACAAGAGTTGAATTCAATGTATTATTTCAATTCCTTAGAGAAATGAATGGATTATTTGACCCATGATTTTGGAGAAAAGTAAAGTCTCATTATTATTCAATTTGGTCACTCATTTTGTAACCTTATAACTAATTAAGTCTTGCGATAAGAGAAAACATTTCTACATTTTGCATGTAAATGACGTTACTTTTGCATGGCATTATGATTATTTCGTATCCCTTATTTTCATGCAATTACTCACAATTATCATTACCATGCCAATATGTGTATTAATCCAATTAATTGTAGAATAATGATATTCTTTTTTTCAAATAGTATTTAAGGTTTAAATTATGTACATCCATTTCATAATTATATTTAAGCATGATGTTAGTTTAGAAAACTAAACAAATGGAGTTGGAAAACTAAAACTAGCAGCGTTCGGTATATACGGTGCCTCTGGGTCACGCTTACGGGTAATGCCGTCGTGTTGAACTACTGCACTTAACGCCTAATAAAGCTGCATTAACGACGTCTGTGGCATCGGCCCTATAAATCGTCGGGGAGTAATAAGGGACATTTGGAAGTTAAAAAAATCCAAGGGGCGGGTAATCCCTCTTGGATCGATAATTTAATAAGATAACTTTTAATTGAATTCCACATCCGTTGAGATAAACCATAGTAAACCCCTCTTAGGGATGGTCAAGTTAAGAGCTCTCGTGAAATTTACTTTATTTATTTATTTATTTATTTATTCATCTCAAGGGGATATTGGTGATTTGCAATTGGGTGACGCTCATGATAAGTATTAGGATCTAGTTATTTTGTTTAGGCCACAAGCAATAGGCCATCTTGAGCCTTCGCTTAAGTGCTACCTTCGTGGGTAGCAACCGCAGAGAAACTGTCTGGGACACTGACCCTAGAAAGGGTTGCGTACCCACAAAAATCAGTTTACATCAAACCATAGATTAGAAAATAGAACTACATACTTTACGCCTTGATCCTGCGCCGAAGCGGGTATGTAGGCAGTCTTGGGACGGAGTTGCCCCTCGTACTCAGGCGTTCGTGGGTGGGGTCTAGGCTTGGTTGAGTAAGAATCCTAATTGAAAGATAAGATAATCAAACTTAATTCAATGCATACTCGGAAGGAATCCCGTATGGATTCGCTTGACTTCCCGAGGCTTTAAGCCAAATTCCGAGGCGGAATTCAAGCTTGTATTATTTTCTTATTACTCCTAAGGACGGCGACCTCGGTGCATTCTTGTTAGAAGAATGTAGTACTTAGTGAGTGGCTCAGGACCCGAATGGTCCCGATGAGTCTAAGTCTCTGGCCAGAGCATCTCCTATCCCGTTTGGATGGATGCCTACCCCGTATGTGGTAGATGCCTATCCCGTATTGGATAGATGGAATTTACGTCCCGTATGGACAATTGCCTAACCCGTATGGTTAGAAGCTCATCCCGAATGGATGAATGCCCAATCCTATTTGGATGGACGCCCAGAGTATGCAATTGAATAAAACATAATAAAGAAAAAAAAAATTATACTCAATTTTTGTTGGAAGAATTATGTTGAGTTATTACATGATTATGGTGGGTTATTACAAACCACAACAACAACTAGATCAAACATATCCTTGGTGAATTTAGTACTCCGTCATAAATATAAAAAGACCATTTGTTTTATTTTATCCTATACGCTTACAGAGAAACCACCCGCTGCACCTCCGCCTAGCCATAACAAAAGCCAAAAGAGAAAGCAACAAACATAATCAATAATCAATAACATAAAAAAATTGCCAATTCTGGTGTAGTACAAAAACTATGAGAGCGTAAAAAAACTCTAGTTGCCTTTTAACATAAGAAATTAATTGATCAAAAGCCATAAATTAAACTTGGGGCAAACCAAAATTATTAAATACTATTCTTAAAAAGAAAAACCCTTGGCTAGTGAATTTGTAATAGCTACATATATTTGAAACCAAAAAAAGTTAATCAAAACTAAGCATCTCATTAATGAAAGTATTTAATAAAGAGTAGAAGTTAAAATCTGACTTTCCCTACCCTACGGAGGAAGCTTCATGCTATGGCCGTTGAAATTTTTGCAAGAAGGCTGCCAAATTGCAACGCAACAAAGGGATCAATAGCGTTTAAGTGGAAGCGCCTTGCATCTCCATCGTGATGTTTTATGATTGTGAAATGAAGGTTATCAAAAATTCATTTGCGGCAATAATTTCATATCATTCTCTGCATTCAAAGACACATTCAATGGGATAAGATTTGTAATGATTTCTCTAACAACTGGTTACATTTGACTGGATCCTTTCTCCTTGCATTAAAGGAGAGGATAAAAAATTGCATCTAATCCATGCATAAGTAATCCTGCCTAGGCAGGAACTAAAATATATATATATATATAGTTATCGAAAAAAATGATTAAAAAATTTATGATTTTCAAAATGTATTAAAAAATAAAATGATTTCATATATAATAAAAAGGTTTTTTTTTTAAATAGAAATTTTGTATTTAATTTAATGAAAATTGAGTCAAACCACTCTAATTGGTTTTATTGTCTATGTTTTGAGATAAAAAAAGAATTATTAAAATTCATAATCTATTTAGAAAATATTTTATTTACAATATTATAAATAATAAAAAATAAAAAACTATTTAAAATAAACATTTCTTTTTCCTTTGGTCCTAATAAATATTCTTTGAATTTAATATCTTGAAATGGGTTTGGTTCAAATAAACGTTCTTTGAATTGAACATCCTTTTTTTTTTTTTTTAAAAAATTTGCTTGGTTCCACACCCGAATTTGTGAAGTGTTAGGCAAGCTCCACCCGAATCTCATCCTTTAAAAGACTGCTATTTCTCAGCAGAAGAAGCATAAGTTTTTTTCATGAACCCTGAGAAACCTAGTTTCTTGAAAAGGGAAAGTTACGCGGAGATGGGAGACGGAGCATTGGACGCAGTGATTTTGGGCGCCTCAGGATTCGCAGCAAAATACATTTTAAGAGAATTTATGAGGCATTTGGAGTGGCCGGAGGGGCAAGGGCGAAGAAGAATTGGCATAGCAGGGCGCAACCGAGAGAAATTAGCAGAGGCGCTGCGATGGGCGGCACAAGGGGCGCTGCAGATGCCACCTTTAATCCCCATAATAGAAGCAGGTGTCACGGATTCGGCATCCATGGTGGCTCTGTGCAAGAGAACACGGTTAATTGTGAACTGTGTTGGGCCCTTCCGCCTCTACGGTGAGTCTGTGGTGGCTGCCTGCATGGAAGCGGGCGTTGATTACCTGGACATCACGAGCGAGCAAAAATTCATGGAAATGATGGAGGAGCACTACAATATCTCGACCCTTCTCACTGGATCTCTCATCATTTCCGCCTGTGCCTATGATTATGTTACCGTTGACCTCGGTGTCATATTTCATAGCAGGCAGTGGAAGCAACTATCCGTGCCTCACAGCGTGGATGCGTATGTGGTTTTGGAGTCTGAGAAGCGAGTTGTACTTAATGTTACCAGTTTTGAGCCTGTTGTGGTTGCTATCGCTCGCGCCCAGGAGGATCAAAAGCTTAGGACATACGGGACCCTCCGGGTACGAGAGTCCAAATTCTTTGTAAGAACCAGGCCTGGATTTTAGGCTTTTTAGGGAGACCTTCTTGTTAATTATTATGTTGTGTTTGTTGTTTTCAGTTCTATTGGTTGTGATGCTGATTGTTTATTGTTGTTTTGCAGTGGATTTTAGAGTTACACCTTCCTGTTAATTAGTATGTTGTTTAGTTGTTTTCAATTCGATTGATTGTTTATTATTGTTTTGCAGTTAACTAGTTTGTTGTGTTCGCTATTTTTAGATCAAACATATCCTTGGTGAATTTGGTACTCCGTCATAAATATAAAAAGACCATTTGTTTTATTTTATCCTATACGCTTACAGAGAAACCACCCGCTGCACCTCCGCCTAGCCATAACAAAAGCCAAAAGAGAAAGCAACAAACATAATCAACAATCAATAACATAAAAAAATTGCCAATTCTGGTGTAGTACAAAAACTATGAGAGCATAAAAAAACTCTAGTTGCCTCTTAACATAAGAAATTAATTGATCAAAAGCCATAAATTAAACTTGGGGCAAACCAAAATTATTAAATACTATTCTTAAAAAGAAAAACCCTTGGCTAGTGAATTTGTAATAGCTACATATATTTGAAACCAAATAAAGCTAATCAAAATTAAGCATCTCATTAATGAAAGTATTTAATAAAAAGTAGAAGTTAAAATCTGACTTTCCCTACCCTACGGAGGAAGCTTCATGCTATGGCCGTTGAAATTTTTGCAAGAAGGCTGCCAAATTGCAACGCAACAAAGGGATCAATAGCGTTTAAGTGGAAGCGCCTTGCATCTCCATCGTGATGTTTTATGATTGTGAAATGAAGGTTATCAAAAATTCATTTGCGGCAATAATTTCATATCATTCTCTGCATTCAAAGACACATTCAATGGGATAAGATTTGTAATGATTTCTCTAACAACTGGTTACATTTGACTGGATCCTTTCTCCTTGCATTAAATGAGAGGATAAAAAATTGCATCTAATCCATGCATAAGTAATCCTGCCTAGGCAGGAACTAAAATATATATATAGTTATCGAAAAAAATGATTAAAAAATTTATGATTTTCAAAATGTATTAAAAAATAAAATTATTTCATATATAATAAAAAGGTTTTTTTTTAATAGAAATTTTGTATTTAATCTAATGAAAACTGAGTCAAATCACTCTAATTGGTTTTATTGTCTATGTTTTGAGATAAAAAAAGAATTATTAAAACTCATAATCTATTTAAAAAATATTTTATTTACAATATTATAAATAATGAAAAATAAAAAACTATTTAAAATCAACATTTCTTTTCCTTTTGGTGCTAATAACCATTCTTTGAATTTAATATCTTGAAATGGGTTTGGTTCAAATAAACGTTCTTTGAATTGAACATCCTTTTTTTTTTAAAAACTTGGTTGGCTCCACACCCGAATTTGTGAAGTGTTAGGCAAGCTCCACCCAAATCTCATCCTTTAAAAGACTGGTATTTCTCAGCAAAAGAAGCATAAGTTTTTTTCATGAACCCTGAGAAACCTAGTTTCTTGAAAAGGGAAAGTTACGCGGAGATGGGAGACGGAGCATTGGACGCAGTGATTTTGGGCGCATTAGGATTCACAGCAAAATACATTTTGAGAGAATTTATGAGGCATTTGGAGTAGCTGGAGGGGCAAGGGCGAAGGAGAATCGGCATAGCAGGGCGCAATCGAGAGAAATTAGCGAAGGCGCTGCGATGGGCGGCATAAGGGGCGCTGCAAATGCCGCCCTTAATCCCCATAATAGAAGCAGGTGTCACGGATTCGGCATCCGTGGTGGCTCTGTGCAAGAGAACATGGTTAATTGTAAACTGTGTTGGGCCCTTCCGCCTCTACAGTGAGTCTGTGGTGACTGCTTGCGTGGAAGCGAGCGTTGATTACCTGGACATCGTGGGCGAGCAAAAATTCATGGAAATGATGGAGGAGCACTACCATAGCTCGACCCTTCTCACTGGATCTCTCATCATTTCTGCCTGTGCCTATGATTATGTTACCGCCAACCTCGGTGTCATATTTCATAGCAGGCAGTGGAAGCCACTGTCCGTGCCTCATAGCATGGATTCGTATGTGGTTTTGGAGTCTGAGAAGCGAGTTGTGTTGAATTTTACCAGTTTTGAGTCTGCTGTGGTTGCCATCACTCGCGCGCAGGAGGATCAAAAGCTTAGGACATACGGGACCCTCCGGGTACGAGAGTCCGAATTCTTTGTAGGAATCAGGCTTGGATTTTAGGCTTTTTAGGGAGACCTTCTTGTTAATTATTATGTTGTGTTTGTTGTTTTCAGTTCTATTGGTTATGATGTTGATTGTTTATTGTTGTTTTGCAGTGGATTTTAGAGTTACATCTTCCTGTTAATTAGTATGTTGTTTAGTTGTTTTCAGTTCTATTGATTGTTTATTATTGTTTTGCAGTTAACTAGTATGTTGTGTTTGCTGTTTTTAGATCAAACATATCCTTGGTGAATTTAGTACTCTGTCATAAATATAAAAAGACCATTTGTTTTATTTTATTCTATACGCTTACAGAGAAACCACCCGCTGCACCTCTGCCTAGCCATAACAAAAGCTAAAAGAGAAAGCAACAAACATAATCAACAATCAATAACATAAAAAAATTGCAAATTCTGGTGTAGTACAAAAACTATGAGAGCGTAAAAAAACTCTAGTTGCCTCTTAACATAAGAAATTAATTGATCAAAAGCCATAAATTAAACTTGGGGCAAACCAAAATTATTAAATACTATTCTTAAAAAGAAAAACCCTTGGCTACTGAATTTGTAATAGCTACATATATTTGAAACCAAAAAAAGCTAATCGAAACTAAGCATCTCATTAATGAAAGTATTTAATAAAGAGTAGAAGTTAAAATCTGACTTTCCCTACCCTACGGAGGAAGCTTCATGCTATGGCCGTTGAAATTTTTGCAGGAAGAAGGCTGCCAAATTGCAACGCAACAAAAGGATCAATAGCGTTTAAGTGGAAGCGCCTTGCATCTCCATCGTGACGTTTTATGCTTGTGAAATGAAGGTTATCAAAAATTCATTTGCGGCAATAATTTCATATCATTCTCTGCATTCAAAGACACATTCAATGGGATAAGATTTGTAATGATTTCTCTAACAACTGGTTACATTTGATTGGATCCTTTCTCCTTATATTAAAGGAGAGGATAAAAAATTGCATCTAATCCATGCATAAGTAATCCTGCCTAGGCAGGAACTAAAATATATATATAATTATCGAAAAAAATGATTAAAAAATTTATGATTTTCAAAATGTATTAAAAAATAAAATGATTTCATATATAATAAAAAGGCCTTTTTTTTTAAAAGAAATTTTGTATTTAATCTAATGAAAACTAAGTCAAATCACTCTAATTGGTTTTATTGTCTATGTTTTGAGATAAAAAAAGAATTATTAAAATTCATAATCTATTTAGAAAATATTTTATTTACAATATTATAAATAATAAAAAAGAAAAAACTATTTAAAATAAACATTTTGTTTTCTTTTGGTCCTAATAAACATTCTTTGAATTTAATATCTTGAAATGGGTTTCGTTCAAATAAACGTTCTTTGAATTGAACATCCTTTTTTTTTTAAAAACTTGGTTGGCTCCACACCCGAATTTGTGAAGTGTTAGGCAAGCTCAACCCGAATCTCATCCTTTAAAAGACTGCTATTTCACAGCAGAAGAAGCATAAGTTTTTTTTCACGAACCCTAAGAAACCTAGTTTCTTGAAAAGGGAAAGTTACGCGGAGATGGGAGACGGAGCATTGGACACAGTGATTTTGGGCGCCTCAGGATTCACAGCAAAATACATTTTGAGAGAATTTATGAGGCATTTGGAGCGGCCGGAGGGGCAAGGGCGAAGAAGAATCGGCATAGCAGGGCGCAACCAAGAGAAATTAGGGGAGGCACTGCGATGGGCGGCACAAGGGGCACTGCAGATGCCGCCCTTAATCCCCATAATAGAAGCAGGTGTCACGGATTCGGCATCCGTGTCGGCTCTGTGCAAGAGAACACGGTTAATTGTGAACTATGTTGGGCCGTTCCACCTCTACGGTGAGTCTGTGCTGGCTGCTTGCGTGGAAGCGGGCGTTGATTACCTGGACATCACGAGCGAGCAAAATTTCATGGAAATGATGGAGGAGCACTACCATAGCTCGACCCTTCTCACTGTATCTCTCATCATTTCTGCCTGTGCCTATGATTATGTTACCGCCGACCTCAGTGTCATATTTCATAGAAGGCAGTGGAAGCCATTGTCCGTGCCTCATAGCGTGGATACATATGTGGTTTTGGAGTCTGAGAAGCGAGTTGTGCTGAAAGTTACCAGTTTTGAGTCTGCTGTGGTTGCCATCGCTCGCGCGCAGGAGGATCAAAAGCTTAGGACATACGGGACCCTCCGGGTACGAGAGTCCGAATTCTTTGTAGGAACCAGGCCTGGATTTTAGGCTTTTTAGGGAGACCTTCTTGTTAATTATTATGTTGTGTTTGTTGTTTTCAGTTCTATTGGTTGTGATGTTGATTGTTTATTGTTGTTTTGCAGTGGATTTTAGAGTTACACCTTCCTGTTAATCAGTATGTTGTTTAGTTGTTTTCAGTTCTATTGATTGTTTATTATTGTTTTGCAGTTAACTAGTATGTTGTGTTTGCTGTTTTTAGATCAAAGATATCCTTGGTGAATTTAGTACTCCATCATAAATATAAAAAGACCATTTTTTTTATTTTATCCTATACGCTTACAGAGAAACCACCCACTGCACCTCCGCCTAGCCATAACAAAAGCCAAAAGAGAAAGCAACAAACATAATCAACAATCAATAACATAAAAAAATTGCAAATTCTGGTGTACTACAAAAACTATGAGAGCGTAAAAAAACTCTAGTTGCCTCTTAACATAAGAAATTAATTGATCAAAAGCCATAAATTAAACTTGGGGCAAACCAAAATTATTATACTTAAAAAGAAAAACCCTTGGCTAGTGAATTTGTAATAGCTACATATATTTGAAACCAAAAAAAGCTAATCAAAACTAAGCATCTCATTAATGAAAGTATTTAATAAAGAGTAGAAGTTAAAATCTGACTTTCCCTACCCTATGGAGGAAGCTTCATGCTATGGCCGTTGAAATTTTTGCAGAAAGAAGGCTGCCAAATTGCAACGCAACAAAGGGATCAATAGCATTTAAGTGGAAGCGCCTTGCATCTCCATCGTGATGTTTTATGCTTGTGAAATGAAGGTTATCGTAAATTCATTTGCGGCAATAATTTCATACCATTCTCTGCATTCAAATACACATTCAATGGGATAAGATTTGTAATGATTTCTTTAACAACTGGTTACATTTGATTGGATCCTTTCTCCTTGCATTAAGGGAGAGGAAAAAAAATTGCATCTAATCCATGCATAAGTAATCCTGCCTAGGCAGGAACTAAAATATATATATATATATATAGTTATCGAAAAAAATGATTAAAAAATTTATGGTTTTCAAAATGTATTAAAAAATAAAATGATTTCATATATAATAAAAAGGTTTTTTTTTTTTAATATAAATTTTGTATTTAATTTAATGAAAACTGAGTCAAATCACTCTAATTGGTTTTATTGTCTATGTTTTGAGATAAAAAAATAATTATAAAAATTCATAATCTATTTAGAAAATATTTTATTTACAATATTATAAATAATAAAAAATAAAATACAATTTAAAATAAACATTTCTTTTTCTTTTGGTCCTAACAAACATTCTTTGAATTTAATATCTTGAAATGGGTTTGGTTCAAATAAACGTTCTTTGAATTGAACATCCTTTTTTTTTTTTAAAACTTGGTTGGTTCCACACCCGAATTTGTGTAGTGTTAGGCGAGCTCCACCCGAATCTCATCCTTTAAAAGACTGCTATTTCTCAGCAGAAGAAGCATAAGTTTTTTTCATGAACCCTAAGAAACCTAGTTTCTTGAAAAGGGAAAGTTACGCGGAGATGGGAGACAGAGCATTGGACGTAGTGATTTTGGGCGCCTCAGGATTCGCAGCAAAATACATTTTGAGAGAATTTATGATGCATTTGGAGCGGCCGGAGGGGCAAGGGCGAAGAAGAATCGGCATAGCAGGGCACAACCGAGAGAAATTAGCGGAGGCGCTACGATGGGCGGCACAAAGGGCGCTGCAGATGCCGCCCTTAATCCCCATAATAGAAGCAGGTGTCACGGATTCGGCTCCATGGCGGCTCTGTGCAAGAGAACACGGTTAATTGTGAACTGTGTTGGGCCCTTCTGCCTCTACGATGAGTCTGTGGTGACTGCCTGCGTGGAAGCGGGCGTTGATTACCTGGACATCACGGGCGAGCGAAAATTCATGGAAATGATGGAGGAGCACTACCATAGCTTGACCGTTCTCACTGGATCTCTCATCATTTCCGCCTGTGCCTATGATTATGTTACCGCCGACCTCGGTGTCATATTTCATAGCAGGCAGTGGAAGTCACTGTTCGTGCCTCACAGCGTGGATGCGTATGTGGTTTTGGAGTCTGAGAAGCGAGTTGTGCTGAATGTTACCAGTTTTGAGTCTGCTGTCGTTGCCATCGCTCGCGCGCAGGAGGATCAAAAGCTTAGGACATACAGGACCCTCCGGGTACGAGAGTCCGAATTCTTTGTAGGAACGAGGCCTATATTTTAGGCTTTTTAGGGAGGCCTTCTTGTTAATTATTATGTTGTGTTTGTTGTTTTCAATTCTATTGGTTGTGATGTTGATTGTTTATTGTTGTTTTGCAGTGGATTTTAGAGTTACACCTTCCTGTTAATTAGTATGTTGTTTAGTTGTTTTCAGTTCTATTGATTGTTTATTATTGTTTTGCAGTTAACTAGTATGTTGTGTTTGCTCTTTTTAGATCAAACATATCTTTGGTGAATTTAGTACTCCGCCATAAATATAAAAAGACCATTTGTTTTATTTTATCCTATACGTTTACAGAGAAACCACCCGGTGCACCTCCGCCTAGCCATAACAAAAGCCAAAAGAGATAGCAACAAACATAATCAACAATCAATAACATAAAAAAATTGCCAATTCTGATGTAGTACAAAAACTATGAGAGCGTAAAAAAACTCTAGTTGCCTCTTAACATAAGAAATTAATTGATCAAAAGCCATAAATTAAACTTGGGGCAAACCAAAATTATTAAATACTATTCTTAAAAAGAAAAACCCTTGGCTACTGAATTTGTAATAGCTACATATATTTGAAACCAAAAAAAGCTAATCAAAACTAAGCATCTCATTAATGAAAGTATTTAATAAAGAGTAGAAGTTAAAATCTGACTTTCCCTACCCTACGGAGGAAGCTTCATGCTATGGCCGTTGAAATTTTTGCAGGAAGAAGGCTTCCAAATTGCAATGCAACAAAGGGATCAATAGCGTTCAAGTGGAACCGCCTTGCATCTCCATCGTGATGTTTTATGCCTGTGAAATGAAAGTTATCAAAAATTCATTTGCGGCAATAATTTCATATCATTCTCTACATTCAAAGACACATTCAATGGGATAAGATTTGTAATGATTTCTCTAACAACTGGTTACATTTGATTGGATCCTTTCTCCTTGCATTAAAGGAGAGGATAAAAAATTGCATCTAATGCATGCATAAGTAATCTTGCCTAGGCAGGAACTAAAATATATATATAGTTATCGAAAAAAATGATTAAAAAATTTATGATTTTCAAAATGTATTAAAAAATAAAATGATTTCATATATAATAAAAAGGTTTTTTTTTTAATAGAAATTTTGTATTTAATCTAATGAAAACTGAGTCAAATCACTCTAATTGGTTTTATTGTCTATGTTTTGAGATAAAAAAAGAATTATTAAAATTCATAATCTATTTAGAAAATATTTTATTTACAATATTAATATTAATAAAAAATAAAAAATAATTTAAAATGAACATTTCTTTTTCTTTTGGTCGTAATAAACATTCTTTGAATTTAATATCTTGAAATGGGTTTGGTTCAAAATAAACGTTCTTTGAATTGAACATCCTTTTTTTTTTTAAAAACTTGGTTGGCTCCACACCCGAATTTGTGAAGTGTTAGGCAAGCTCCACCCGAATTTCATCCTTTAAAACTCTGCTATTTCTCAGCAGAAGAAGCATAAGCTTTTTTCATGAACCCTGAGAAATCTAGTTTCTTGAAAAGGGAAAGTTACGTGGAGATGGGAGACGGAGCATTGGACTCAGTGATTTTGGGCGCCTTAGGATTCGCAGCAAAATACATTTTGAGAGAATTTATGATGCATTTGGAGTGGCCAGAGGGGCCAGGGCGAAGAAAAATCGGCATAGCAGGGCGCAACCGAGAGAAATTAGCGGAGGCGCTGCGATAGGCGGTACAAGGGGCGCTGTAGATGCTGCCCTTAATCCCCATAATAGAAGCAGGTGTCACAGATTCGGCATCCATGGCGGCTCTGTGCAAGAGAACACTGTTAATTGTGAACTGTGTTGGGCCCTTCTGCCTCTACGGTGAGTCTTTGGTGACTGCCTGCGTGGAAGCGGGCGTTGATTACCTGGACATCACGGGCAAGCAAAAATTCATGGAAATGATGGAGGAGCACTACCATAGCTCGACCCTTCTCACTGGATCTCTCATCGTTTCCGCCTCTGCCTATGATTATGTTACCGCCGACCTCTGTGTCATATTTCATAGCAGGCAGTGGAAGCCATTGTCCGTGCCTCACAACGTGGATGCGTATGTGGTTTTGGAGTTTGAGAAGTGAGTTGTGCTGAATGTTACCAGTTTTGAGTCTGCTGTGGTTGCCATCACTCGCGCGCAGGAGGATCAAAAGCTTAGGACATACAGGACCCTCCGGGTATGAGAGTCCGAATTCTTTGTAGGAACCAGGCCTGGATTTTAGGCTTTTTAGGGAGACTTTCTTGTTAATTATTATGTTGTGTTTGTTGTTTTCAGTTCTATTGGCTGTGATGTTGATTGTTTATTGTTGTTTTGTAGTGGATTTTAGAGTTACACCTTCATGTTAATTAGTATGTTGTTTAGTTGTTTTCAGTTCTATTGATTGTTTATTATTGTTTTGCAGTTAACTAGTATGTTGTGTTTGCTGTTTCTAGATCAAACATATCCTTAGTGAATTTAGTACTCCGCCATAAATATAAAAGCACCATTGATTTTATTTTATCCTATACGTTTACAAAGAAACCACCCGCTGCACCTCCGCCTAGCCATAACAAAAGCCAAAAGAGAAAGCAACAAACATAATCAACAATCAATAACATAAAAAAATTGCCAATTCTGGTGTAGTACAAAAACTATGAGAGCGTAAAAAACCTCTAGTTGCCTCTTAACACAAGAAATTAATTGATCAAAAGCCATAAATTAAACTTGGGGCAAACCAAAATTATTAAATACTATTCTTAAAAGGAAAAACCCTTGGCTACTGAATTTGTAATAGCTACATATATTTGAAACCAAAAAAAGCTGGTCAAAACTAAGCATCTCATTAATAAAAGTATTTAATAAAGAGTAGAAGTTAAAATCTGACTTTCCCTACCCTACGGAGGAAGCTTCATGCTATGGCCGTTGAAATTTTTGCAGGAAGAAGGTTGCCAAATTGCAACGCAACAAAGGGATCAATAGCGTTCAAGTGGAAGCGCCTTTCATCTCCATCGTGATGTTTTATGCCTGTGAAATGAAGGTTATCAAAAATTCATTTGCGGCAATAATTTTATACCATTCTCTGCATTCAAAGACACATTCAATGTGATAAGATTTGTAATGATTTCTCTAACAACTGGTTACATTTGATTGGATCCTTTCTCCTCGCATTAAAGGAGAGGATAAAAAATTACATCTAATCCATGCATAAGTAATCCTGCCTAGGCAGGAACTAAAATATATATATAGTTATCGAAAAAAATGATTAAAAAATTTATGATTTTCAAAATGTATTAAAAAATAAAATGATTTCATATATAATAAAATGGTTTTTTTTTAAATAGAAATTTTGTATTTAATTGAATGAAAACTGAGTCAAATCACTCTAATTGGTTTTATTGTCTATGATTCGAGATAAAAAAAGAATTATTAAAATTCAAAATTTATTTAGAAAATATTTTATTTACAATATTATAAATAATAAAAAATAAAAAACTATTTAAAATGAACATTTCTTTTTCTTTTCGTCCTAATAAACATTCTTTGAATTTAATATCTTGAAATGGGTTTGGGTCAAATAAGCGTTCTTTGAATTGAACATCCTTTTTCTTTTTTTAAACTTGGTTGGCTCCACACCCGGATTTGTGAAGTGTTAGGCAAGCTCCACCCGAATTTCATCCTTTAAAACACTGCTATTTCTCAGCAGAAGAAGCATAAGTTTTTTTCATGAACCCTAAGAAACCTAGTTTCTTGAAAAGGGAAAGTTACGCGAAGATGGGAGATGGAGCATTGGACGCAATGATTTTGGGCACCTCAGGATTCGCAGCAAAATACATTTTGAGAGAATTTATGAGCCATTTGGAGTGGCCGAAGGGGCAAGGGCGAAGAAAAATCAGCACAGCAGTGCGCAACCGAGAGAAATTAGCGGAGGCGCTGTGATGGGCGGCACAAGGGGCGCTGCAGATGCCACCCTTCATCCCCATAATAGAAGCAGGTGTCACAGATTCAACATCCATGGCGGCTCTGTGCAAGAGAACACGGTTAATTGTGAACAGTGTTGGGCCCTTCCGCCTCTACGGTGAGTCTGTGGTGGCTGCCTACGTGGAAGTGGGCGTTGATTACCTGGACATCACGGGCGAGCAAAAATTCATGGAAATGATGGAGGAGCACTACCATAGCTCGGCCCTTCTCACTGGATCTCTCATCATTTCCGCCTGTGCCTATGATTATGTTACCGCCAACCTCGGTGTCATATTTCATAGTAGGCAGTGGAAGCCACTGTTCGTGCCTCACAGTGTGGATGCGTATGTGGTTTTGGAGTCTGAGAAGCGAGTTGTGCTTAATGTTACCAGTTTTGAGTCTGCTGTGGTTGCCATCGCTCACGCGCAGGAGGATCAAAAGCTTAGGACATACGAGACCCTCCGGGTACGAGAGTCTGAATTCTTTGTAGGAACTAGGCCTGGATTTTAGGCTTTTTAGGGAGACCTTCTTGTTAATTATTATGTTGTGTTTGTTGTTTTCAGTTCTATTGGTTGTGATGTTGATTGTTTATTGTTGTTTTGCAGTGGATTTTAGAGTTACACCTTCCTGTTAATTAGTATGTTGTTTAGTTGTTTTCAATTCTATTGATTGTTTATTATTGTTTTGCAGTTAACTAGTATGTTGTCTTTGCTATTTTTAGATCAAACATATCCTTGGTGAATTTGGTACTCCGTCATAAATATAAAAAGACCATTTGTTTTATTTTATCCTATACGCTTACAGAGAAACCACCCGCTGCACCTCCGCCTAGCCATAACAAAAGCCAAAAGAGAAAGCAACAAACATAATCAACAATCAATAATATAAAAAAATTGCCAATTCTGGTGTAGTACAAAAACTATGAGAGCGTAAAAAAACTCTAGTTGCCTCTTAACATAAGAAATTAATTGATCAAAAGCCATAAATTAAACTTGGGGCAAACCAAAATTATTAAATACTATTCTTAAAAAGAAAAACCCTTGGCTACTGAATTTGTAATAGCTACATATATTTGAAACCAAAAAAAGCTAATCAAAACTAAGCATCTCATTAATGAAAGTATTTAATAAAGAGTAGAAGTTAAAATCTGACTTTCCCTACCCTACGGAGGAAGCTTCATGCTATGGCCGTTGAAATTTTTGCAGGAAGAAGGCTGCCAAATTGCAACGCAACAAAGGGATCAATAGCGTTTAAGTGGAAGCGCCTTGCATCTCCATCGTGATGTTTTATGCCTGTGAAATGAAGGTTATCAAAAATTCATTTGTGGCAATAATTTCATATCATTCTCTGCATTCAAAGGCACATTCAATGGGATAAGATTTGTAATGATTTCTCTAGCAACTGGTTACATTTGACTGGATCCTTTCTCCTTGCATTATAGGAGAGGATAAAAAATTGCATCTAATCCATGCATAAGTAATCCTACCTAGGCAGGAACTAAAATATATATATAGTTATCGAAAAAAATGATTAAAAAATTTATGATTTTCAAAATGTATTAAAAAATAAAATGATTTTATATATAATAAAAAGGTTTTTTTTTTAATAGAAATTTTGTATTTAATCTAATGAAAACTAAGTCAAATCACTCTAATTGGTTTTATTGTCTATGTTTTGAAATAAAAAAAGAATTATTAAAATTCATAATCTATTTAGAAAATATTTTATTTACAATATTATAAATAATAAAAAATAAAAAACTATTTAAAATCAACATTTCTTTTCCTTTTGGTTCTAATAAACATTCTTTGAATTTAATATCTTGAAATGGGTTTGGTTCAAATAAATGTTCTTTGAATTGAACATCCTTTTTAAAAAAAAAACTTGGTTGGCTCCACACCCGAATTTGTGAAGTGTTAGGCAAGCTCAACCCGAATCTCATCCTTTAAAAGATTGCTATTTCCCAGTAGAAGAAGCATATGTTTTTTTCATGAACCCTAAGAAACCTAGTTTCTTGAAAAGGGAAAGTTACGCGGAGATGGGAGACAGAGCATTGGACGTAGTGATTTTGGGCGCCTTAGGATTCGCAGCAAAATACATTTGGAGAGAATTTATGAGGCATTTGGAGTAGCCGGAGGGGCAAGGGCGAAGAAGAATCGGCATAGCAGGGCGCAACCAAGAGAAATTAGCGGAGGCGCTGCGATGGGCGGCACAAAGGGCACTGCAGATGCCGCCCTTAATCCCCATAATAGAAGCAGGTGTCACGGATTCGGCATTAGTGGCGGCTTTGTGCAAGAGAACATGGGTAATTATGAACTGTGTTGGGCCCTTCCGTCTCTACGGTGAGTCTGTGGTGACTGCCTGCGTGGAAGCGAGCGTTGATTACCTGGACATCGCGGGCGAGGAAAAATTCATGGAAATGATGGAGGAGCACTACCATAGATCGACCCTTCTCACTGGATCTCTCATCATTTCCGCCTGTGCCTATGATTATGTTACCGCCGACCTCGGTGTCATATTTCATAGCAGGCAGTGGAAGCCACTGTCCGTGCCTCAAAGCATGGATTCGTATGTGGTTTTGGAGTCTGAGAAGCGAGTTGTGTTGAATGTTACCGGTTTTGAGTCTGCTGTGGTTGCCACCACTCATGCGCAGGAGGATCAAAAGCTTAGGACATACATGACCCTCCGGGTACGAGAGTCCGAATTCTTTGTAGGAACCAGGCCTGGATTTTAGGCTTTTTAGAGAGACCTTCTTGTTAATTATTATGTTGTGTTTGTTGTTTTCAGTTCTATTGGTTGTGATGTTGATTGTTTATTGTTGTTTTGCAGTGGATTTTAGAGTTACACCTTCCTGTTAATTAGTATGTTGTTTAGTTGTTTTCAATTCTATTGATTGTTTATTATTGTTTTGCAGCTAACTAGTATGTTGTGTTTGCTGTTTTTAGATCAAACATATCCTTGGTGAATTTAGTACTCTGTCATAAATATAAAAAGACCATTTGTTTTATTTTATCCTATACGCTTACAGAGAAACCACCCATTGCACCTCTGCCTAGCCATAACAAAAGCCAAAAGAGAAAGCAACAAACATAATCAACAATCAATAACATAAAAAAATTGCCAATTCTGGTGTAGTACAAAAACTATGAGAGCGTAAAAAAACTCTAGTTGCCTCTTAACATAAGAAATTAATTGATCAAAAGCCATAAATTAAATTAGGGGCAAACCAAAATTATTAAATACTATTCTTAAAAGGAAAAACCCTTGGCTACTGAATTTGTAATAGCTACATATATTTGAAACCAAAAAAAGCTAGTCAAAACTAAGCATCTCATTAATGAAAGTATTTAATAAAGAGTAGAAGTTAAAATCTGACTTTCCCTTCCCTACGGAGGAAGGTTCATGCTATGGCCATTGAAATTTTTGCAGGAAGAAGGCTGCCAAATTGCAACGCAACAAAGGGATCAATAGCGTTCAAGTGGAAGCGCCTTGCATCTCCATCGTGATGTTTTATGCCTATGAAATGAAGGTTATCAAAAATTCATTTGCGGCAATAATTTCATACCATTCTTTGCATTCAAAGACACATTCAATGGGATAAGATTTGTAATGATTTCTCTAACAACTGGTTACATTTGATTGGATCCTTTCTCCTCGCATTAAAGGAGAGGATAAAAAATTACATCTAATCCATGCATAAGTAATCCTGCCTAGGCAGGAACTAAAATATATATATAGTTATCGAAAAAAATGATTAAAAAATTTATGATTTTCAAAATGTATTAAAAAATAAAATGATTTCATATATAATAAAAAGGTTTTTTTTTTTAATAGAAATTTTGTATTTAATCTAATGAAAACTGAGTCAAATCACTCTAATTGGTTTTATTGTCTATGTTTTGAGATAAAAAAAGAATTATTAAAATTCATAATCTATTTAGAAAATATTTTATTTACAATATTATAAATAATAAAAAATAAAAAACTATTTAAAATAAACATTTCTTTTTCTTTTGGTCGTAATAAACATTCTTTGAATTTAATATCTTGAAATGGGTTTGGTTGAAATAAACGTTCTTTGAATTGAACATCCTTTTTTTTTTTAAAACTTGGTTGGCTCCACACCCGAATTTGTAAAGTGTTAGGCAAGCTCAACCCAAATCTCATCCTTTAAAAGACTGCTATTTCTCAGCAGAAGAAGCATAAGTTTTTTTTCACGAACCCTGAGAAACCTAGTTTCTTGAAAAGGGAAAGTTACGCGGAGATGGGAGACGGAGCATTGGACACAGTGATTTTGGGCACCTCAGGATTCGCAGCAAAATACATTTTGAGAGAATTTATGAGGTATTCGGAGCAGCCGGAGGGGCAAGGGCGAATAAGAATTGGCATAGCAGGGCGCAATCGAGAGAAATTAGCGGAGGCGCTGCGATGGGCGACACAAGGGGCGTTGTAGATGCCGCCCTTAATCCCCATAATAGAAGCAGGTGTCACGGATTCGGCATCCATGTCAGCTTTTTGCAAGAGAACACAGTTAATTGTGAACTGTGTTGGGCCCTTCCACCTCTACGGTGAGTCTGTGGTGGCTGCCTGCGTGGAAGCGGGCGTTGATTACCTGGACATCACGGGCGAGCAAAATTTCATGGAAATGATGGAGGAGCACTACCATAGCTCGACCCTTCTCACTGGATCTCTCATCATTTCCACCTGTGCCTATGATTATGTTACCGCCGACCTCGGTGTCATATTTCATAGAAGGCAGTCGAAGCCATTGTCCGTGCCTCATAGCGTGGATGCGTATGTGGTTTTGGAGTCTGAGAAGCGAGTTGTGCTGAATGTTACCAATTTTGAGTCTGCTATGGTTGCCATCGCTCGCGCGCAGGAGGATAAAAACCTTAGGACATACGGGACCCTCCGGGTACGAGAGTCCGAATTCTTTGTAGGAACCATGCCTGGATTTTAGGCTTTTTAGGGAGACCTTCTTTCTAATTATTATGTTGTGTTTGTTGTTTTCAGTTCTATTGGTTGTGATGTTGATTGTTTATTGTTGTTTTGCAGTGGATTTTAGAGTTACACCTTCCTGTTAATTAGTATGTTGTTTAGTTGTTTTCAGTTCTATTGATTGTTTATTATTGTTTTGCAGTTAACTAGTATGTTGTGTTTGCTGTTTTTAGATCAAACATATCCTTGGTGAATTTAGTATTCCGTCATAAATATAAAAAGACCATTTGTTTTATTTTATCCTATACGCTTATAGAAACCACCCGCTACACCTCCACCTAGCCATAACAAAAGCCAAAAGAGAAAGCAACAAACATAATCAACAATCAATAACATAAGAAAAATTGCAAATTCTGGTGTAGTACAAAAACTATGAGAGCGTAAAAAAACTCTAGTTGCCTCTTAACATAAGAAATTAATTGATCAAAAGCCATAAATTAAACTTGGGGCAAACCAAAATTATTAAATACTATTCTTAAAAAGAAAAACCCTTGGCTACTGAATTTGTAATAGCTACATATATTTGAAACCAAAAAAAGCTAATCAAAACTAAGCATCTCATTAATGAAAGTATTTAATAGAGATTAGAAGTTAAAATCTGACTTTCCCTACCCTACGGAGGAAGCTTCATGCTATGGCCGTTGAAATTTTTGCAGAAAGAAGGCTGTCAAATTGCAACGCAACAAAGGGATCAATAGCATTTAAGAGGAAGCGCCTTGCATCTCCATCGTGATGTTTTATGCCTGTGAAATGAAGGTTCTCAAAAATTCATTTGCGGCAATAATTTCATACCATTCTCTGCATTCAAATACACATTCAATGGGATAAGATTTGTAATGATTTCTCTAACAACTGGTTACATTTGATTGGATCCTTTCTCCTTGCATTAAGGGAGAGGGAAAAAAATTGCATCTAATCCATGCATAAATAATCCTACCTAGGCAGTAACTAAAATATATATATATAGTTATCGAAAAAAATGATTAAAAAATTTATGGTTTTCAAAATGTACTAAAAAATAAAATGATTTCATATATAATAAAAAGGTTTTTTTTTTTTAATATAAATTTTTTATTTAGTTGAATGAAAACTGAGTCAAATCACTCTAATTGGTTTTATTGTCTATGTTTGGAGATAAAAAAAGGATTATAAAAATTCATAATCTATTTAGAAAATATTTTATTTACAATATTATAAATAATAAAAAATAAAAAACAATTTAAAATAAACATTTCTTTTTCTTTTGGTCCTAACGAACATTCTTTGAATTTAATATCTTGAAATGGGTTTGGTTCAAATAAGCGTTCTTTGAAATGAACATCGTTTTTTTTTTTTAAAACTTGGTTGGTTCCACACCCGTATTTGTGAAGTGTTAGGCGAGCTCCACCCGAATCTCATCCTTTAAAAGACTGCTATTTCTCAGCAGAAGAAGCATAAGTTTTTTTCATGAACCCTGAGAAACCTAGTTTCTTGAAAAGGGAAAGTTACGCGGAGATAGGAGACGGAGCATTGGACGCAGTGATTTTGGGCGCCTCAGGATTCGCAGCAAAATACATTTTGAGAGAATTTATGATGCATTTGGAGTGGCTGGAGGGGCAAGGGCGGAGAAGAATCGGCATAGCAGGGCACAACCGAGAGAAATTAGCGGAGGCGCTGCGATGGGCGACATAAGGGGCACTGCAGATGCCGCCCTTAATCCCCATAATAGAAGCAGGTGTCACGGATTCCGCATCCATGGCGGCTTTGTGCAAGAGAACATGGTTAATTGTGAACTGTGTTGGGCCGTTCTGCATCTACGGTGAGTTTGTGGTGATTGCCTGCGTGGAAGCAGGCGTTGATTACTTGGACATCACGGGCGAGCAAAAATTCATGGAAATGATGGAGGAGCACTAGCATAGCTTGACCCTTCTCACTGGATCTCTCATCATTTCCGCCTGTGCCTATGATTATGTTACCGCCGACCTCAGTGTCATATTTCATAGCAGGCAGTGGAAGCCACTGTCCGTGCCTCACAGCGTGGATGCGTATGTGGTTTTGGAGTCTGAGAAGCGAGTTGTGCTGAATGTTACCGGTTTTGAGTCTGCTGTGGTTGCCATCGCTCGCGCGCAGGAGGATCAAAAGCTTAGGACATACGGGACCCTCTGTGTACGAGAGTCTGAATTCTTTGTAGGAACCAGGCCTGGATTTTAGGCTTTTTAGGGAGACCTTCTTGTTAATTATTATGTTGTGTTTGTTGTTTTCAGTTCTATTGGTTGTGATTTTGATTGTTTATTATTGTTTTGTAGTGGATTTTAGAGTTACGCCTTCCTGTTAATTAGTATGTTGTTTAGTTGTTTTCAGTTCTATTGATTGTTTATTATTCTTTTGCAGTTAACTAGTATGTTGTGTTTGCTGTTTTTAGATCAAACATATCTTTGGTGAATTTAGTACTCCGCCATAAATATAAAAAGGCCATTTGTTTTATTTTATCCTATACGCTGACAGAGAAACCACCCGCTGCACCTCCGCCTAGCCATAACAAAAGCCAAAAGAGAAAGAAACAAACATAATCAACAGTCAATAACATAAAAAAATTGCCAATTCTGGTGTAGTACAAAAACTATGAGTGCGTAAAAAAACTCTAGTTGCCTCTTAACATAAGAAATTAATTGATCAAAATCCATAAATTAAACTTGGGGCAAACCAAAATTATTAAATACTATTCTTAAAAAGAAAAACCCTTGGCTACTGAATTTGTAATAGCTACATATATTTGAAACCAAAAAAAGCTAATCAAAACTAAGCATCTCATTAATGAAAGTATTTAATAAAGAGTAGAAGTTAAAATCTGACTTTCCCTACCCTACGGAGGAAGCTTCATGCTATGGCCGTTGAAATTTTTGCAGGAAGAAGGCTGCCAAATTGCAACGCAACAAAGGGATCAATAGCATTCAAGTGGAAGCGCCTTGCATCTCCATCGTGATGTTTTATGCCTGTGAAATGAAGGTTATCAAAAATTCATTTGTGGCAATAATTTCATACCATTCTCTGCATTCAAAGACACATTCAATGGGATAAGATTTGTAATGATTTCTCTAACAACTGGTTACATTTGATCAGATGCTTTCTCCTCGCATTAAAGGAGAGGATAAAAAATTGCATCTAATCCATGCATAAGTAATCCTACCTAGGCGGGAACTAAAATATATATATAGTTATCGAAAAAAATGATTAAAAAATTTATGATTTTCAAAATGTATTAAAAAATAAAATGATTTCATGTATAATAAAAAGGTATTTTTTTTTAATAGAAATTTTGTATTTAATTTAATGAAAATTGAGTCAAATCACTCTAATTGGTTTTATTGTCTATGTTTTGAGATAAAAAAAGAATTATTAAAATTCATAATCTATTTAGAAAATATTTTATTTACAATATTATAAATAATAAAAAACAAAAAACTATTTAAAATAAACATTTCTTTTTCTTTTGGTCCTAATAAACATTCTTTGAATTTAATATCTTGAAATGGGTTTGGTTCAAATAAACATTCTTTGAATTGAACATCCTTTTCTTTTTTTAAAACTTGGTTGGCTCCACACCCGAATTTGTGAAGTGTTAGGCAAGCTCCACCCGAATTTCATGCTTTAAAAGACTGCTATTTCTCAGCAGAAGAAGCATAAGCTTTTTTCATGAACCCTAAGAAACCTAGTTTCTTGAAAAGGGAAAGTTACGCGGAGATGGGAGACAGAGGATTGGACGCAGTGATTTTGGGCGCCTCAGGATTCGTAGCAAAATACATTTTGAGAGAATTTATGAGGCATTTGGAGCGGGCGGATGGGCAAGGGCGAAGAAGAATCGGCATAGCAGGGCACAACCGAGAGAAATTAGCGAAGGCGCTGCAATGGGCGGCACAAGGGGCGCTACAGATGCCACTCTTAATCCCCGTAATAGAGGCAGGTGTCATGGATTCGGCATCCATGGCAGCTCTGTGCAAGAGAACACAGTTAATTGTGAACTATGTTGGGCCCTTCTGCCTCTACGGTGAGTCTGTGGTGGCTGCCTACGTGGAAGCGGGCATTGATTACTTGGACATCACGGGCGAGCAAAAATTCATGGAAATGATGGAGGAGCACTACCATAGCTTGGCCCTTCTCACTGGATCTCTCATCATTTCCACACCTGTGCCTATGATTATGTTACCGCCGACCTCGGTGTCATATTTCATAGCAGGCAGTGGAAGCCACTGTTCGTGCCTCACAGCGTGGATGCGTATGTGGTTTTGGAGTCTGAGAAGCGAGTTGTGCTGAATGTTACCAGTTTTGAGTCTGCTGTGGTTGCCATCGCTCGCGCGCAGGAGGATCAAAAGCTTAGGACATACGGGACCCTCCGGGTATGAGAGTCCGAATTCTTTGTAGGAACCAGGCCTGGATTTTAGGCTTTTTAGGGAGACCTTCTTGTTAATTATTATGTTGTGTTTGTTGTTTTCAGTTCTATTGGTTGTGATGTTGATTGTTTATTGTTGTTTTGCAGTGGATTTTAGAGTTACACCTTCCTGTTAATTAGTATGTTGTTTAGTTGTTTTCAGTTCTATTGATTGTTTATTATTGTTTTGCAGTTAACTAGTATGTTGTGTTTGCTGTTTTCTGATCAAAAATATCCTTGGTGAATTTAGTACTCCGTCATAAATATAAAAAGACCATTTGTTTTATTTTATCCTATACGCTTATAGAGAAACCACCCGCTGCACCTCCGGCTAGCCATAACAAAAGCCAAAAGAGAAAGCAACAAACATAATCAACAATCAATAACATAAAAAAATTGCCAATTCTGGTGTAGTACAAAAACTATGAGAGCGTAAAAAAACTCTAGTTGCCTCTTAACATAAGAAATTAATTGATCAAAAGCCATAAATTAAACTTGGGGCAAACCAAAATTATTAAATACTATTCTTAAAAAGAAAAACCCTTGGCTAGTGAATTTGTAATAGCTGCATATATTTGAAACCAAAAAGAGATAATCAAAACTAAGCATCTCATTAATGAAAGTATTTAATAAAGAGTAGAAGTTAAAATCTGACTTTCCCTACCCTACGGAGGAAGCTTCATGCTATGGCCGTTGAAATTTTTGCAGGAAGAAGGCTGCCAAATTGCAACGCAACAAAGGGATCAATAGCATTTAAGTGGAAGCGCCTTGCATCTCCATCGTGATGTTTTATGCCTATGAAATGAAGGTTATCAAAAATTCATTTGCGGCAATAATTTCATACCATTCTCTGCATTCAAAGACACATTCAATGGGATAAGATTTGTAATGATTTCTCTAACAACTGGTTACATTTGATTGGACTCTTTCTCCTCGCATTAAAGGAGAGGATAAAAAATTGCATCTAATCCATGCATAAGTAATCCTACCTAGGCAGGAACTAAAATATATATATAGTTATCGAAAAAAATGATTAAAAAATTTATGATTTTCAAAATGTATTAAAAAATAAAATGATTTCATATAAAATAAAAAGGTTTTTCTTTTTAATAGAAATTTTGTATTTAATTGAATGAAAACTGAGTCAAATCATTCTAATTGGTTTTATTGTCTATGTTTTGAGATAAAAAAAGAATTATTAAAATTCATAATCTATTTAGAAAATATTTTATTTACAATTTTATAAATAATAAAAAACAAAAAACTATTTAAAATAAACATTTCTTTTTCTTTTGGTCCTAATAAACATTCTTTGAATTTAATATCTTGAAATGGGTTTGGTTCAAATAAACGTTCTTTGAATTGAACATCCTTTTTTTTTTTAAAAACTTGGTTGGCTCCACACCCGAATTTGTGAAGTGTTAGGCAAGCTCCACCCGAATTTCATCCTTTAAAACACTGCTATTTCTCAGCAGAAGAAGCATAAGCTTTTTTCATGAACCCTAAGAAACCTAGTTTCTTGAAAAGGGAAAGTTACGCGGAGATGGGAGACGAAGCATTGGACGCAGTGATTTTGGGCGCCTCAGGATTCGCAGCAAAATACATTTTGAGAGAATTTATGAGGCATTTGTAGCGACCGAAGGGGCAAGGGCGAAGAAGAATCGGCATAGCAGGGTGCAACCGAGAGAAATTAGCGGAGGCGCTGTGATGGGCGGCACAAGGGGCGCTGCAGATGCCGCCCTTAATCCCCATAATAGAAGCAGATGTCACGGATTCGGCATCCATAGCGGCTCTGTACAAGAGAACACGGTTAATTATGAACTGTGTTGGGCCCTTCCGCCTCTACGGTGAGTCTGTGGTGGTTGCCTGTGTGGAAGCGGGCATTGATTACCTGGACATCACGAGCGAGCAAAAATTCTTGGAAATGATGGAGGAGCACTACCATAGCTCGACCCTTCTCACTAGATCTCTCATCATTTCCGCCTGTGCCTTTGATTATGTTACCGCCGACCTCGGTGTCATATTTCATAGCAGGTAGTGGAAGCCACTGTCCGTGCGTCATAGCGTGGATGCGTATGTGGTTTTGGAGTCTGAGAAGCGAGTTGTGCTGAATGTTACCAGTTTTGAGTCTGCTGTGGTTGCCATCGTTCGCGCGCAGGAGGATCAAAAGCTTAGGACATACAGGACCCTCCGGGTAAGAGAGTCCGAATTCTTTGTAGGAACTAGGCCTGGATTTTAGGCTTTTTAGGGAGACCTTCTTGTTAATTATTATGTTGTGTTTGTTGTTTTCAGTTCTATTGGTTGTGATGTTGATTGTTTATTGTTGTTTTGCAGTGGATTGTAGAGTTACACCTTCCTTTTAATTAGTATGTTGTTTAGTTGTTTTCAGTTCTATTGATTGTTTATTATTGTTTTGCAGTTAACTAGTATGTTGTGTTTGCTGTTTTTACTTCTATTGGTTGTGATGTTGATTGTTTATTGTTGTTTCACAGCATTGATCCTTTATTATTGTTTTTTTATTGTAGATTGACCTCATCAATTTATTAATCTTATTATATATAAAAGAGGGGGATCTTTCAAAAATCCTCTATTTACTGTAAGCCAGGCTTGGATTTTAGGGTTACACCCTCATGTTAATTATTATGTTGTGTTTGTTGTTTGTTCTGTTGATTGATTGTTTATTGTTCTTTTGCAACATTAAAGTTGATCTTTTGTTATTGTATTTTTTATTGTAGGTTGACATTTATCAATTTTTTATTTTTATTATCTATAAAAGAGTTGGGGGCTCTTTCAAAAACTCTCCATTTACCTGGATTTTAGGGTCACACCCTCCTTTTAGTTAGTATGTTGTGTTTGTTGTTTTTAGTTCTATCGGTTGTGATGATGATTGTTTATTGTTGTTTTGCAGCATTAAAGTTGATCCTTTGTTATTGCTTTTTTATTGTGAGTTGACCTTCATCAATTTATTAATCTTATTATCTATAAAATAGTTGACTCTTTAAAAAATCCTCTATTTAGTGTACGCTGTTTTCAGTTCTATTGGTTGGGATACTGATTGTTTATTGTTGTTTTACAACATTAAACTTGATCCTTTATTATTGTTTGTTATTGTTTTTTAATTATGAATTGACCTTCATCAATTTATCAATCTCATTATCTATAAAAGATTGAAAGCCCTTTCAAAAACCCTCCATTTACTTCACAATACACCTTTCTGGTCCATCTTATTGCAACTTGGGAGTAGAATAGGACATTAATGATGACTCGTAAAATTTGAAGTATTGCTTTTTGCATGCAGGTACCCGGCCTTCCTGCACCGAAATCTAAGATAGTTGAACACCAAAAATCAATTGGACTATGGGCACTGACGTCACCCACAGGAGATGCAGATGTTGCTCGAAGAACACAAGCCTTCTTGTTAGAGAATCCATATGGTTTGCCTGGTGTGAATGAGAACTCTGACGCAATGGAGAAGAGGAGGAAATCCTGGTCAGAGGTGAAGCCTGTTTATGTTGATGTTTTGATAGGTTATAAGCGTTTTTGGATTGTACTTGTTACAAATTGTATTGGGTTGATGGTGTTCCTACTAGGCCAATTTGGGTGGGGACGTTCGCTTCTTCTCAAATACCCCAGAATTTTCACTTTTGGGCTATTCAGGAAGACGGGCCCCACAAAAGAGGAGATTAAAAGTGCTTCATTCAAGTATTGGTTTGTAGGTCATGGCTATAGTGATAAGAGTCGTCTTCTGCAGCAAGGATCAAAGCCAGATATGGAAGTGGTGAACAGAATTTCAGGGCCTAAGGTAGGTTATGCAACAACTCCCATCATTCTTGTTCAGTGTGCTCTCATTGTAATGGATCAACGCCAAACTTTACCAAAGGGGGGGGTTTTCCCACCAGGAATTGTGTTTGGTTCTACAGATCTGCAAGAACGCCTAGAAAAAAATGGCATATTGTTTGAACTTATCAGCAAAAAGACTATATGATGTCTGCTAATTTAGTTTCGACCGACCATTATTAAACTTTGAAAAATTTAATATCATTAGAATGAAATATATATAATCTTTTCCATCATCAACATTTGAGATATGAAAAAAATTATACATTGGTTGAATCCACAAAATTTAACGACGACAAATTTGTTTTCTATTTACAGTATTTATTGTATAGCTATTTCCTTGCCTCTGTCAAATGAGCTAAACAGCTCTTGGAATAATTCTAAATAATTCCTGGTGTCCTTCCCTCTGTCAAATGAGCTAAATAAATTGATGTAAGGTAGGTCTAAATATTTTCTTGTGTCAAAACCAATAACTGGAGAAGAGCATTAACATGACTTATGGGATAAAAGCTGAAAACAAAAGCAGGGATGAATGGACTGACTGACACCTAGAGACAAATTAGAAAATCTATCTAGATTGGCTCTAGCCATTGGAAGTTTACATTGTATTATCACCTCCAACTGGTTAAGATTATTGTAACTTCAAACTGTGTTGATTAATTAATCGATAGACTATTTTGGGTGGGACACTCTTTACCAGAATTCTCATTTTTCACGTTGTAATTTTTCTGGCTTATCAGCAAATGGACAAATTCACCAAAACATGTTTGGATGGTGCTGTCAGACTACATCTATATCAAAAAGGACCTAAATATTGAAATGTCTCATGCCGTAAAGGATAAGATTTTTATGATTCAATTGGAATTTGTCGGGAAGTTGAATCGATATAATGGTTTTCACTTTAAACTTTTTAAAAATTTTGGTTTTGGATTTGCTTGGCAAGTAAAATCGGCCCACCATTGAAGCAGACAGGTAATCTTTTTGAAACAGCTAAATTAATTAATCGATAGAATATGGTTTAATGAATTAATTTAAATAAATTGAATAATTTATTTAATTAATAGAAGAAAAGGTTTAAGATGAATTAATTAAATACTAATTTAATTAACTGTTGATTGATGGTTAAATAATAAATACTAAACATTCATTCAATTAAGTGCATAGATTTGGATGTCTACATTTGCCCCTCTTTGAGACGGTGTGTTTTATCACATCGTTTCAAAGAAAAACAAGTAAGCATAGTAAGTGCCCCAGTATGCATCAAGGTAATGGTTAGGTATGCCCCCTCGAGAGATGGGACAAAATTTCAATTTTTTTGGGCGATCTCTCGAAAATTTTAAGAAAATTAGGCATGGATAGAATGGAGGCTTGGGAATGAAGGAGGAGAAGGGAAATCCAGTGAGTACCCTTAGGTCATGCAAGAGATATAGTGCAAATGTAGTGTTGTGCTTTTGATTGATGTTGTACAATTGATCAAAATTGGTTGGACAATCTGGTGCAATCGGTTGAATTACCCTGGTTGAGTCAAAGCGTGATAGTTAATGTCAGTTGTTCGCTTGGATAGGATAAAGTCTGAGTAAGTGAGTCAAAATGATCTGATGAGACTTAGACAATTGATGTAATTGTCCGATGAAGTCAAGGTATATGAAGCAAAATACTTGTTGAGACTTAAACAATTGATATAATTGCTTGTTTTGATTGTGTTTGATTGGTTGATCAATTGACAATGTTTGCGCTTTAGGTTGTTTGTGGCATTTGTTGGACTTAGTGTATCTATTGAGACTAGGCAATTGATGTAAATACCTGTTGTAGTCTAGGTGTGTGTGAGTCGATGTACCTGTATAGATAGAGTAACTTGCTTTGCTTATAGGATGACCTAGGTAACATAGGTTACGCAAACCCTCCTTTTAGAGATAGATGGTGATGAACGTGGCTTGATTGGTTTGATGGGAAACGATGCAGGGTATGCAATTATGATGATGACCTAGATAGGGAGGGTGAGGGGGGGGATTCAATGTTAGATAGAAGGTATGGAGAACCAAGTACTCATTTCTGTGGAAGAGGATAAAAAAATAGAGTATCCATTGTCATGACTGTGTATGAATGATACGTAGTGATATGGATTTATGGACGGATGAAATGCAACGAAATGCAATATATATAGATGAGATGAAATGGCGATCCACGACTTATTTAGAGTACTTAATTTTCATCATCGATCATGGTAGTATTGATCTTGGCCAAGGTATCAGAAACCAAGGTTGAGCGTTTCACTTATAAACAAACATCGCAGACAAGGAAAGTTCCCCTCCATTCTGGTTCATGTACAAATGGTCATGGTATATGCTGTAGTCAGTAAGCCATAGTGATCCATGATTGTATTTTTGCATAGGATTGCGTAGCTTAGTGAACTTCACATGTAGACACCATTAGTATATGCCCCAAAACTTCATTTGAACAATTCGTAGGCAACAAACAAAGAAAAAGATATTAGGAACCATCCCGACTACTCTAATCACTTGTGGATATCCTGGAGTAGCGTAGGAACTTGATATAAATAAATAAATAAAAAATCGACCAAGTACTTATCAGCGAAACAAAATTTTCTTGTCAAAGAAAATGTTACCATGTCTTGTTTGTGGGGAAGGATGCATCCTTGTGAAGACAGTTGTGTGTAGATGTGTGATTTGTTGGTTGATTTGATAGGTGGTCATTGTTTAAGGCTTTTCAAATTGTTGATTTCGCGACTGTTGCAATGTGTATGTACAAGGAATAATATACTTTTCAATGTTTTTGAGTGATTTTGATGTTTTTGTAATGTTTTTTGGATTTTTTGAATGTTGTGAATGTTTTTGGTATTATCTTTAGGACATTTTGCAAATGTTTTTGGGATTTTATTAATATTTTTGGTATTATTTTAGGACGTTTTTGAATGAGCAACTCAATGAATCACAATCATGGAGAATCCACTCCCATTAGTAAGTTAAGAACATTGCCCCCAATTAAGTGTTGGTAAGAAAGCATGACATGGGACATGAGGCAATAACCTTGATTGTAAATCAATAACAAGCCATGGTATAAATGATGGGTGAATGGATGCAATGGATGTGATTGCAACAAGTCTGAAAGACAATGAAGCCATAGCCTTTACGAATGACGCCTGTTTACCAGGTTTTCATTACTGTACTTACCCAAGGCGCCACCAGAGTGGTTTTCACCGTTTGGATGAATGATTTTTCTTTACTATTTTCTTGATTTTTTTATTTTTATATTTTGCTTAGGACTTTTTTTCTGAATGTTTTTGGTATTTTCTGATATTGGATGAGCCTGATGCTCTGCATAGCTTATGTATGATTTTTTTTGAGATGCATGTTGTTGATCGGATCTGCTAGTGGTTCTCCTTTTGAAGTGGCTAACTAATATGCCCCAGACTTGAAGACGATAATGATGACATATGGACCAGCCAATTGGATTCAAATTTGCCCCAGTGTTCTCTATTCGGTTGATTGCGAGGATTCTCCTTGAGAACAAGATCTACTTCAAATGTGTGAGGTTTGAAACTATGACTGTAGCTTTTTCTCATGCGCTATTGAAGGGCTTTTAGGTGATTGTAGGCAGCTTGTCGCTTTTCATCAAGCAGTTCCAAGTCCTGAAGAAGTAAGACTCGGTATTCTTCATCATTTATTAGATTTCATAAGGAGACCCGTAGAGATGGTAATTCTAGCTCAATAGGAAAGATGGCTTCTGCTCCATAAATCAGTGAGTAGGGGGTTGCGCTTGTAGGGGTTTGAATGCTATTTCGATATGCCCATAGTACCAGATTCAAACAAATGTGCCAATCATGGCCAACATCATTGACCGTCTTTTTGAGGACCTCAATGTATTCTTATTGGATGCTTTTGCTTGATTGTTGCCTTGTGGGTAATATGGGGTGGAAAAGTGGTGTTGGATATGAAATTTCTCACAGAGTTCATAGACATCTTGATTTTTGAAAGGGAGCCCGTTATTTGTGTTGATGGACATGGGTACACCATATCGACAAATGATGTAATTGAGAATGAATGAGGTGATCTGCTTGCCAGTGACGTGGGTGAGTGGAACGACTTCGATCAACTTGGTGAAGTACTATGTGGCGATAATGATAAATTTATGATCGTTGGATGAAGATGGATGGATTTTACCCACAAGGTCAAGTTCTCATCGACAAAAGGGCCACGATGTTGTGATGGGTTGTAATTCTTGCGTTGGTGCATGTATCAAATCCCTGTGCACTTGGCACTTCTTGCACTTTTTGACAAAATAATAGGAGTCCTTCTCCATGGAGGGCCAATAGTATCCGACTCGCATGATTTTCTTTGCTAGTGAAGGACCGCTTGAGTGAGCCCCACAAATTCCTTCATGTACCTCTTCCAAGGCTTTTGTTATCTCATCTTGTTCCAAACATCGAAGGAGAGTACCATCAAGACTTCGTCTGTATAGGGTTTTGACAATGATGGTGTATCTAACGGTTTGGCAGATAAAGGTTTTTCGTTGGTTGTTTGATTGGTTAGGGGGAAGTGTGTGGTCACGTAGGTAAGTGAAAAACTCACCGTACCATGGGGAGTTGGAACCGATAAGATGACATATCATTTCATATTTAGGGTTATCATAAGTAGGGATCCAAAGATGTTCCACCAAGAACTCATAGCGTGTCGAATTTTGTGGAAGATCCAAGAGAAATGCCATTGCAGCCGTTGCATTAGCAACTCGATTATGATCTCTTGGTATTTGCTCAAATGTGATAGTTGTAAATGATTTTTTGAAACTATCCACCATCCTTTTGTACGACATGAACTTATCATCCTTTGTTTGGTATTCATTAGTGACTTGTTGGATGACTAGCTGGGAATCTCCATATACTTGCAGCTCTTTTAGATTCCATTGTATGGTCAATCTGAGTCCTATGATCAAGGCCTCATATTCCACTATATTATTTGTGCATGGGAAAGTGAGTCTGTATGACTTTGGGATACTGTCACCTTGAGGTGTGATAAAAAGAATACCTGCCCCTGAGCCATGTTTGGTGTATGAGCCATCAAAATATAGCTTCCAGGGTTGTGTAGCTGTGATCATGAAAAATTCCTCATCCAAAAAGTTGGAAATAAGAGGATGGTTTCCTTTGAGTGGTGCATCAACCAATTGATCTATAATAACCTGTCCCTTGATAGCTTTGTGGTCCACATACTCAATATCAAATTCGCTCAGGATCATAACCCATTTGGCCAAGCGGCCTGTCAATGCTGCCTTGCTGATTAGGTACTTGAGTGGATCTATCTTGGCAATAAGTTGTATTTTGTGCGTTAAAGATAGTGTCTTAATTTAGTTGCCACAAAGATAACTGCTAGGAAAGCTCACTCAATAGGTGTGTAATTGAGTTCATAGCCTACCAGTGTTCGAGAGATGTAGTAGACAACACATTCTTTTCCTTCAGCATTATGTTGTGTAAGAAATACTCCTAATACCGTGGTTGTAACTGAAATGTATAACAATAGAAGTTTTCTTGGATTTGGTGGAATCAACAATGGTGTATTCATTAGGTAGTCTTTAAGCATTTGGAATGCTTGCTAGCATTTTGCATCCCATTGAAAGCGGATATTTTTATTTAACAGATGGGTGAAGGGATGACATTTATCAGCCAATTGTGCAATGAACCGCCGAATGGATTGTAATCGCCCTTGTAATGTCCTCAACTGACTGATATTCTTTGGAGGTGGCATTTCCATGATCGCCTTGACTTTCGCAGGATCCACTTCAATGCCTTTACTTGAGACAATGTATCCTAAGAGTTTCCCTGAGGTTACTCCAAAGACACATTTCTTTGGATTGAGATGAACGTGGTATGGCTCCAATCTATTGAAGATTTTATCCAGTACTGCAAGATGACCCTCTCTTGTTAATGATTTAGCTAGTAGATCATCCACATAATCTTCCATTATTGTGTGCATCATGTCGTGGAAGATGGTAGTCATGGCTCTTTGATATGTTGCCCCTGCATTCTTTAGACCAAATGGCATTACATTTCAATAGTATGTTCCCCATGGATATGTGAAAGTAGTTTTGTGTTGATCTTTTGGAGCAATTTTAATCTGGTTATATCCTGAAAATCCATCCATGAGAGAAAGCATCACATGACCTACTGTTAGATCGACAATCATGTCAATGCTTGGTAAAGGAAAGTCATCTTTAGGACATGCTTTGTTTAAATCTCTAAAATCCGTACAGATACGGATGCCCCCATTAGGTTTACCAACAAGTACAATAGTGGAGATCCAATCTACATAATCAATTGGTTTGATGAAACCAGCATCCAAGAGCTTTTTAAGTTCAACCTTGACAAAAACGACAATCTGTGGGTGCATCTTTCTGAGCTTTTGTTTGATAGGTTTAGCTCCTTCTGCTACAATTAAGTGATGCATGACCAAATTTGAATCTAAGTCGGGCATGTCTACATAAGACCATGCAAAGTTGATTTGGCACTTTTGGAAGAATTCCACAAAATTGGGCTCTTCTTCAGGAGTTAATAGAGATGCCAAATGTATTTTGTGAGAAGTCTCAAGGGTCCCCACATTGAATTCTTTCATTTTTCCTATTAGGATGGTTAGTCTCTCCTAATTCGTACTAACACAAAGTAAATCCAGGTTCTTGTTTGCACGTGTCAGTGTTAATGTGGCCATCAATACGGTCTTACCCACCAAAATTACTCTGCAGTCCAGACTTGGGTCTTGGGTTCAACAAATAAAATATGAGAACATGAAAGCCTTCGATCAAAACTGTGGTAGATATGGTCATCTGAGCTCGACATCTAAAAGGAACATAAATAGGAAATTGCAGCCGATCACTAGCTTTGAGAAGATTCATCTGATGGAGAACACAAATAAGGAGGAACCACCTCGTGATAATAATGATTCAAAGGGAGAATCCTCCTTGGTCAAAGACCCTCAAAAAGTGGTGGCCCCCTCATGAGAGGTGATTGTGTCTACTTTGTACAAAGATAAGAAGAAGAGTGTGGATGACCTTTCTGCTTCAATCTCTGGTGCTGAGTTGCCTGTGGTGGGTCCATCTCTTCCTCTCTCCTTTGAGGAACCCCTGAGATTGAATCCCTCATATGTTAATGAGATTGTCATTGATTTGAACCAACCATAATGCAAGGAACAAAGTACAAAAGAAGGAAATAAAAATTTAACTTTACCCAGGGAAAATGTTCCCCCTATCTCATCTAACTTAAGTTTGGAAGCGAGGAATAGATTGATGGTGACTTCCAAGAAAATGTTCAATGGTGTTTTTGGTAACCTAAAAGAAAACTTACAGATGTTGGGTTTTTCTGCTACTCCACCGCAAACCAAGACAAAACTCTGGTTTGAGGAGGATGAAAAAGAAGATAAGGGATGGGAACAAGTGCCTATCAAGAAGAAGAAGAAGAAAGCTGATGTGGGGGGCAACATCAAAATGGGTCGACCAACAAACAAAGACTCTAGACAGAAGGAAGTGGAACAAGAGGTAGCAATAGGAAAGCAGTCAACCTTGGATGGAATCCCAAAAAACAAGAAAAATAGGAATTAACCCCAAGTTGATGGGATTATCCCCTATTCAGGTGAGTAGGGTTCTTAAGACTTGTATTTCTATGATTATTATCTCCTAGAATGTTAGGGGCTTTAACAACCCCTTAAAACAACATATGCTTAAATGTAAGCTATTGGAACAGAAGGTGGATATTCTTATGATTCAAGAAACTAAGATGAATAAGGATAATTTTTAGAAATCCATTAACTCTTTCTAGCCCTCGACTCATTTCTTGAACGACGACTCTGAAGGTGCCTTGGGGGGAATTGCTACCCTCTGGACCCCCAACCTGTTGGAAGGAACTTTGGTTTCTTTTGAAAGGAACTCCCTTATTGTCAAAATGAGAATCATTAAGTCAAATTTACAAAAGCTTCTTATTAATGTTTATGCCCCAAATGTCCGCAATACTAGGGACAACTTATGGAGATCCATAAATTTACAGATTGAAAATAGAGCTGAAGAGTTATGGATGATTGTTGGAGACTTCAACTCCCCCCTCTACCCCTCAGAGAAAGCTGGTGGAAATGAAGACTTCTCGGATAGTATGAACAAGATGGCTGATTTCATCACCTCTTCTAGTCTCTTGGACATCCCTCTCAATGGGTCTAAATTTACTTGGACCAACAGAAGGCAAGGGGACCATTTAATTCAGGTGAGACTTGATAGAGTGTTGATCTCTTCCAATTGGAATTGCCTTGATTCTTTCTATCTCTATTCATCTCCTCGCTCGGGATCCGACCACAATGCTATCCTCTTAAGAATGGATGATCTTGAGATTAGGAAGTCATACCCTTTCAGGTATGAATTGATGTGGGCTCAACATAAAGATTTCAAAGGGTTGGTTGAAGAATGGTGGAACACTCTTGTTGTGGGCACACTGAGGTTTAAAATTGCCCAAAAACTTAAGATCCTCAAAGAAAGAGTCAAGGGTTGGAATAGGTATTCCTTTGGTAATATCTTTGAGCAAAAGAATAACATAATTAATGAACTATAAGCCATCCAAACTAAAATGGAAGAACAAAAGGATGCGGAGGAGGACTCCAAGGAGGAATTGGATCTGAGAAATCAATGGCTTATTCTCAATAGAAAAGAATAATTGTTCTGGAAATAGAAATCGAGGCTCCAATGACTAAAGGAAGGGGATAAGACTGTTTGTGACCTATCAATTTATGTAATACTATTTACAAAATTATCTCCAAAACCATGGTCAATAGAATAAAACCCTTGCTTGATAAAATGATCTCCAAGCACTAGAAAGGTTTTATGGAAGGAAGAGACATTTTAGATGTGGTCATGGTGGCCCATGAGTTGATTCACTCCATGGATAGCAGCAAGAAACCTTCGATGGCTTTAAAACTGGATATTTCAAAAGCCTATGATAGAGTGTCCTAGGAATTTCTCCTTGAAGTCCTTAAGAGATATGGGTTTAAGGATAGATTCTTAGATTTGATTGAGCAATGTGTCTGCACCCCTATGTTCTTGATAAGGGCTACTTTTGTTGTGGCAAAGGGCTAAGACAGGGTGGCCCCCTCTACCCCTACCTTTTCATCATTGTTGTTGAAGTGTTAGGGAGGAATATTAAAAAGCTTAGATGCGAGGGTTGTCTAAAAGGTTTCAAAGTTGCTTCATGCCTAAACCCTATCACCCATCAACAATTTGTTGATGATACCATCATCTTTGGTGAAGCTTTTGTCTCTGAGGCAAAGCAATGGAGAAAGACCCTGGACATATATTCTATCATCTCAGGCCATCACATAAAATTTGTTTTGAGCAAACTGCTTTTTTAAAATGTCAAACCCACCCTCCAAGCCAAAATATCCCCCATTCTTGGTTTCCAAATTGCCACCCTCCCAGACTCTTATCTCAGGTTGCCCCTTATCTCCAAACGTCCTAATCTGAATTTCTGGAATGACTTTCTTGAGAGATTTTAAAAGAAGTTAGCTGGTTGGAAAGGGAAACTTCTTACCTTGGCCGACAAGATACAACTTGTTAAAGATTGCCTTCAAAATATGCCCATTTATTACCTCTCTTCGTTCAAGATACTTGGGGTGGTTGCTGAAAAAATTGAAAGGATCCAAAGGAGGTTCCTGATGGTCACCAAAACTGGTTAACCCAAGTTCACCCACAATTGATCTATTCAATAACCAATTTCAATCTATGAAGAACCTCAGGACTTGGACAACATAACATAGGATCCTAATGATCCTCCTGCGCTTCAGGTTCTGCTAGACCTAGGGGGGGACACCCTTTGATGCATAAAATACAACCAGTTACAGACATATAGCAACATCAACAATAAACAGAGAAATATCATTCCACAAGCTCAACAAGTTAGAAAACACTACAGATTGGCTAGATCTGTACAAGCAATGGATGAATAAGAGCTTGAAATGAATAGGACACAACCCCCAAAACATGAAGGGAAATAGATTTCTTTAAATTTATATGATTCTGAAAATATCCCCAAATTCTTCAAAGATCAGTGCCTTGTTCATTAGGTATGGAGTCACACATAGAATTGTCAATGCAAATCTCAATTGCAAATCTATTTTCTTTATAAAATATTCATGCATCAATACCTCATACCAACGCATTACTCAACTCATTCACAAAATCATCAGATCTTGGATACATATTTCATTATTTATGATTGATTACATAATTTAAACTCTTCATTGAAGAATACCTACAAACAATCACACCAATCTCCTTGAGATGACAAATTCCAGCCTCCTTGAGGATTTAATTTGTAACAAAGAAATACATACTTAGAGACAATTTTGTGTGAAATCTACTCATGCCTTACACAAGTAGAACCTGCAACTATGAAACAATCTACAATTACTAAAATGCAAATCTATACCCTGAAAAGATCCATAGAATTTTACAAACTTGGAAAAGAAATTCAGAGTTGGAAACACAGAATTCTGGAGCGTTTTTCCAAAAATTCTGGAACCCTTACAAAAGGTAAGAATAGAGAATAAAAAGAAGAGGGAGAAGATCAGATCTGCATCACAAATTGCCAAGTGTCCTCTTTCCCCAACTGAAAAAATTCTTTGCATCATGCCAGCGGAAACTGCTCTCAAAATATCTGATATTTGTTAAAACTGATCACATAAACAAATTTCTAGCTTTGAGAGCTTTCTAACGACATATAATACTTGCATATTTGGGTAAAAAAATTCCTCCAGTGAATTAATCCCGGGTGAAGACCAATCATTTAAATTTTTGAATTTTGTCCATAGTTTGAACTATATTAATTAACTTTGATTTTTACTTGATTTTCACCTTCTGCGCCCCGCCATGTGGCACCTTCTGGTTTGCTCGGAATCCACCTGGACCGCCACCTCACCAGTCGTTGATCCACGATGGATAACTGGAGTGCATCTTCATCTTGTGGACCATTGATCCTCCTCGAACCTACTCGATCTTTAACACATGAGATGCTCACCTGCCAAGTCCCACCACTTGGTCGCCATGTCGCGATGGTTAACTGGCATGCAACTTCGCATTGCGGTATAGCGACGACCATTCGATCATCTCCAACTTGCTCGGCCTTTAATTCGCCCTTCTGCCACAAAATTTAGGTGCCTCAAGATGCGCCTGCGCGTGGGTTCCATTGGGTCGCCAAGCAACCTCTTGTCAAAAGCCTTTAAGCTTTGACACTATGCTTACATGTGACTTTGTATTTAAATACAAAAACTCTCCTCCCACCACCAATGTGGGATAAATGGTTTTATGCCTAGCACTTCTTTGAAAACTTCTAAGGTTTCAAAAATGCCATTTCATCTCCTAAATACATTTGCTGAAGTTTCTTTTACCTTCCATCTGCCAGACAGGGGATTTGGTGATACACTTGCCATTGCATTTGCATTGGAAGTTTCTTTTAATGCCTCCTTTAAGTTTCATTTATTGAATGTTTCAACCTTTTGATTGGATTTGCTGAGAGTTTCATGGCCCACGTGACCCCTTGCACTTGCTCGAGAGTTGTCAATGCACTCCCTAGACGCCATTATACCACGCACCCACCATTTTCATTTGGTTGAAAGTTGTATGTTTCACATACCACGCACCAAGGGAGAAATCAATTTTATACCTGCTAAATGCATTTGTTTGGAAGCTTCTATGCCTCCCAAACTCCACTCCATGCAACTCACAACAAGGAGGAGCTGAGCGCTTTGCCTGGTTTGTATTAAAAGCTTCCAATGCCCTCCTTAGATGCCACCGTACCACTCACAACTTGCGTGTAGGGGAGGATGCTAGCGAAGGTTAAGGAATTAAGCTTTACACCTGCTACTTTGCATTTGGTTTGAAGCTTTTTGAAACTTTCCCAACCAGTGTAGAGGGATATTGCGCCCAAGGGCCGTGGATTTTACTTTACACCTGCCAATGCATTTGAAGGTTTCTGAGGCCCACGTGAGGGAGGTTTAAGCTGATACATGCCACTGTTTTTGGTTTGGAGACTCTTAATCGCCCTCCACCAATGCCACACTCAGGGAATTTGACATTAAACCTATCAATTGCCTTTGCTGATAAAGATTTCAGTAGCCTTTTCCTCAGTTGACCACGCAGGGGGAGGTTGTTGGCAAGGGTCATAGAATTTGGTTTACACTTACCAATTGCATTTGCATTTTTTAATGTCTCTTCTCTGTCGCTGAAGGAGGATTTGGCATTAAACTTGCCAATTTGAAATTGCCTAGAGTTCTAATAGCATCTTGAACTCTTATGTTTACCTTCAAACATCTTTGTCTGCAAACCATTCTTGTGTCTCCTTGAAGTCACGTTTTAATAGTAGATAGGGTCAAATCAGTACAATCCATGAAACCCTTAGATGTCTTTGATATCTTCCCCACTTTAACATATTTTTGTTTCTTAACCACGAATGATTTAACTAAAACTTCAGCATCTCCTCCAAAGTGGTAAAACAAAATCAAAGGTCAGGTGGGGCCCCAAAAGTGGGTCCGGCTTAAAAAAATTTCATTTTCATTCAATTGACCCTTGAAATGCCTTAGGCTCCTTGAACATACCTCTGGAGTTGATCGACAAAATTTTCTAATCATTAAAACTCAACTTGCAACTTTCAGGCACTTGTGTCACATTTTTGCCTTTAAACCCAAAGATGCATTTTAAAAATTGGTCAGAACACCTTTCTAGACTTCACCCACTAGAAGACATACTGTCTGATATATTGGCATTCACTCTGCAAAACCATTTCTCAAGATGAATCCCGGGTGAAGAAATATTAATGGTCAAAGTTGATTAAATGGCTCTGTTAGCATTTGAGCTTGATAAAATCAATGTGCAGGGACCACAAAGTGCACACATTAAAAATATCAAATGGTCTTTGTAGATCTCCAAATATGGGGCATAGATACTTTGAAGTACAAGGAAGACCATGGAATGCTCAGTTTGACCAGAAAGTTGATAGGGTACAAATGGCGAGCTCATGAAAATGGCAATTTTAACAGATGCAACAATGAAATTGAAAAAAACTGAATAAAAAGGCTCAAGAAACCATCTTAGAAAACTGATCAAACGGACTGGTAGGAGCTTCAAACTAGAGACATAGCTTGTCTTTCATACTAGCAATAGCCTGAAATAAACATCCTGACATGACATTCACTAGGGAAACTTTTACATGTGCAAAGTAAGGCTCTGACTAAGTTTTGAAACAGGGACTTATGCAAACAATACAGACTGCAAATAGATTGAGCTTGCCAAACTGAGCAAATGGATTCGTAGGGACTTGAAATTTGGCATGTGGACTCACCTATATGCATACAATTCAATGCACTTTGAATTTCAATATGACGATCAACTGGTCATGAAATGCAAAGCCTCAAAGTAGGTCATTTGATAAAATTTGCATTTGCACCTATGAACAACTTTCAACTCACCCCTTGAAATGGGTACTTGCTAAACTGATCCAAACTGAATTTTGAAAGTTGTATAACACTGCATAGGCCAAATGAAAGGTATAAGACACATTTCCCAAGCCTTACCCCTTGATAATCAACTGGCTCCATTTTACATGCCCCAAAATAGGCCTCTCAGGTTGATTCACTAGGTATTCATTTGAAAGTGTAGATGCAAAAATTTGAAATGGGCCTCTTAAATTCATCAAATTTTACGAGTCCCAACAATGGCTCTGATTGGGGATGGTTGATTGCAAGATCAACACAAGAATCTAGAATCTTTGGTAGAGCAAACCACCCAAAAAGCAAATCACTTCTCTTTTTCTCAAAAACAGGGGCTCCTTATTGAAAACCACACAATTGAAAACAAAGCAACTGTACAATAGAAATTATTTACATATGGCCCTGGGCCATCCAAATTGAACTTAATTCTTACCTCTATCAAACACATGATTCTCGTTTCCATGAATCAAGGGTAAGCTGAAAGTTTCATCTACATTTGCCTGATCACAAACTCTGCAACTTCTTATCAGCATATCATACAGAGAAAAATCAACATACTGGTAATCACCAAACAGTTGGAAATCAAACAAATGCTGAAAGTGTTGATCACTATGTGACATATAACTGTCATATTCTTTACAATTATTTCCCTCCTAAAAAGAAAAGTAATCCAACTCCCTCTAAAAGCTGGGAACATCATGCACATGTTGGTCACTAGTTTGCACTAAAGGAAAAAACTCATCCTTAATATTGTCTTGCAAACTAGAGAGGAATATTTTCTTGTAAAATTACTACAATTCAACATGCTGATCACAATTTCTATCAGCATTTTGCACAAGTAAAAACAAATGATCATTATTTGTCAATGGTTCATTTGCCACTTGCAAATCCGGGTAAATTACTTCAGATTTATCATTCCTTTTGAAGGCAAGATCCACACAATGCATATCAAAGTCTGAGTTCATATCAACATATGAATCCACATTATCACATCTATCAACCTTATATGCATTTTCACCTTGTCTATTTTTCAAATCAAATGTAGGGAAAGAATCAATAGCATATGTATCATACTTCACACCCTCAAAAATATCATCAGTATCAAAGTGTATACCGATTGGGTATGAGAGATTGGGGACATTTCTAGATGCATACCTCTTAAGATCAACAACTAAGAGTTCTAAGATTTGTTCACTACTTAGTGAACCTTCTCCATTATTTCATTTTCCTTGGCTTTACCTTCTGTGCTATAAACATTGTCCCAATCTAATGCATGCATTAAATCTGTAGTGCTCATGTCTTCATGCACATTTATTCTATCATTACAACAACTTGCATCTGCATCATAACCTTTATCATGTTGATCATAAAGTGCTACTATATATTGCAACATAGTTTCATAACCTCGGTTGAAAACACTTTGTGGATTGAAACTAACAATAAGATGATCTATATTGTTCAAATCTAAAACCTCAATAGGCTCATTATTATTTGAACAATAACTTATGTTCTCACAATTTTCTTCTTGCTCTGAATACACATTTGCACTGTCATGTTGAGAACAAGAGACATCTTCAGCATCATAAGAGATATCTCCACTCATGGATTCATCTCCATCACTATACTCAAAACTATGTGCATTTTCATATTTAGTTACCTCAATCTCATTTATCCACTCTTTAATGTGTGCAACACTTTCTTCCCTCAAGGTTGAAGACCAATTGACTGAGTCAGGCTCATCAAGCTCTAAGAATAACTCAATCCAAACAGACTCATGGGGTCTAGTATCAACTGAAAGCTCATTTAATGCAGCTATAAGTCTTTCATAAAAAAACATATGATGACTCTTCCTCTTTTCTCTTCCCTACTTTCTTTCTTAAAAACAAGATGAACTTATCTTCGAGCTTTTGAAGACATACTTCAATCTCTCTATCAATTTCTTTCAGATTTGACAAAGGATCTGGAGATCTAGGAACCACATCTAGATCCATCAAATTTGTAACATCTACTGAACCATTACTATGACCATTCATCCTTACTGTTTTACAAACTCCTTTCAAAACAAATGCAGTCATAATTTTCACAACCACATACTTCTCCCATCACTTAACTGAAATTTATTTCAAAACATGAAGTATGTAAACTGCAAATTTCTTTTCCTTTCTATGGTGACTTTTTCACCTTATAAGGAGCAAATAGTTATCTCAACAATGAGGAATACCTGGAGTACATTTGTTGCTGTTGTTCACTTCACTTCTAACTGAAAATTTGAAGAACATATCCAAATCTCAGGTTCGTTCTTAGAGAATCACCACCTCCTTGAAGAGGAATAAAATTTAACCACTGATCTTCACTCTGAAATAATTTCAGATCTCTGAGTACTTGACATAGAGCAGAGTCACATAATATTTTTCACATTTCCTAGCAACAAAACCTTCCAGGGTGTACACTTTAAAATCTGAAAACAACTTTCAGATTTCTAAACTTCTGAGACTCTTCCCCAAATGAATTTTGGCCAGACTCGTGGGTTTGACTTGACAGAATGTTTACATCATTCTCCCCAATAGATTCACCATTTTTGTTGGTCACCAAAACTAGTTAACCCAAGTTCACCTACAATTGATCTATGAAATAGCCAATTTCAATCTATGAAGAACCTCAGGACTTGGACAACATAACATAGGATCCTAATGATCCTTCTGCACTTCAGGTTCTGCTAGACCTAGGGGGGACACCCTTTGATGCATAAAATACAACCAGTTACAGACATATAGTAGTATCAACAATAAGCAGAGAAATATCATTCCACAAGCTCAGCAAGTTAGAAAACACTACAGATTAGCTAGATCTGTACAAGCAATGGATGAATAAGAGCTTGAAATGAATAGGAGACAACCCCCAAAACATAAAGAGAAATAGATTTCTTTAAATTTATATGATTATAAAAATATCCCCAAATTCTTCAAAGACCAGTGCCTTGTTCATTGGGTATGGAGTCACACACAGAACTGCGAATGCAAATCTCAACTGCAAATCTATTTTCATTATAAAATATTCATGCATCAATACCTCATACCAATGCATTACTCAACTCATTCACAAAATCATCAGATCTTGGATACATATTTCATTATTTATGATTGATTACATAATTTAAACTCTTCACTGAAGAATACCTACAAACAATCACAACAATCTCTTTGAGATGACAAATTCCAACCTCCTTGAGGATTTAATTTGTAACAAAGAAATACATACTTAGAGACAATTTTGTGTGAAATCTACTCATGCCTTACACAAGTAGAACCTGGAACTATGAAACAATCTGCAATTACTGAAATGCAACTCTATACCCTGAAAAGATCCATAGAATTTTACAAACTTGGAAAAGAAATTCAGAGCTGGAAACACAGAATTCTGGAGCGTTTGTCCAAAAATTCTGGAACCCTTACAAAAGAGAAGAATAGAGAATAAAAAAAGAGGAAGAAGATCAGATTTGCATCACAAATTGCCAAGTGTCCTCTTTCCCCAACTGAAAAAATTCTTTGCATCATGCCAGTAGAAAATGCTCTCAAAATATCTGATATTTGTTGAAAATGATCGCAAAAAAAAATCCTCACTCTGAGAGCTTTCCAACGACATATAATACTTGCACATTTGGATAAAAAATACCCCTCCAGTGAATTAATCCTGGGTGAAGACCAATCATTTAAATTTTTGAATTTTGACCATAGTCTGAACTATATTAATTAACTTTGATTTTTACTTAATTTTCACCTTCTGCGCCCCGCCACGTGGCACCTCCTGGTTTGCTCGAAATCCACCTGGATGCCACCTCACCTGCCACCTCACCAGTCGCTGATCTGTGATGGATAACTAGCGTGCATCTTCATCTTGCAAATCAGCGACCACCGTTGATCCTCCTTGAACCTACTCGATCTTTTACACATGAGATGCTCACCCGTCGGGTCCCACCACTTGGTCGCCATGTCGCGATGGTTAACTGACATGCAACTTCGCATTGCGGTATAGCGACGACCGTTCGATTATCTTCAACTTGCTCGGCCTTTAATTTGCCCTTCTGCCACAAAATTTGGGCGCCTCTGGATGCGCGCGCGTGGGGTCCATTGGGTCGCCAAGCAGCCTCTTGTCAAAAGCCTTTAAGATTTGACACTATGCTTACATGTAAATTTGTATTTAAATACAAAAACTCTCCTTCCCACCACCAATGTGGGATAAACGGTTTTATGCCTAGCACTTGTTTGAAAACTTCTGAGCCTTCAAAAATGCCATGCCATCTGCTAAACATATTTGCTGAAGTTTCTTTTACCTTCCATCTACCACGCAGGGGATTTGATGATACACTTGCCATTGCATTTGCATTGGAAGTTTCTTTTAATGCCTCCTTTAAGTTTCATTTGCTGAATGTTTCAACCTTTTGATTGGATTTGCTGAGAGTTTCACGGCCCACGTGACCCCTTGCACTTGCTTGAGAGTTTTCAATGCACTCCCTAGACGCCATTATACCATGCATCCACCATTTGCATTTGGTTGAAAGTTTTATGTTTCACATACCATGCACCAAGGGCGAAATCAGTTTTATACCTGCCAAATGCATTTGTTTGGAAGCTTCTATGCCTCCCAAACTCCACTCCACGTAACTCACGTCAGGGAGGAGCTGGGCACTTTGCCTGGTTTGTATTAAAAGCTTCCAATGCCCTCCTTAGATGCCACCATACCACTCACAGCTTGCGTGTATGAGAGGATGCTAGCAAAGGTTAAGGAATTAAGCTTTACACCTGCTACTTTGCATTTGGTTTGAAGCTTTCTGAAACTTTCCCAACCAACATAGAGGGAAATTTCACCCAAGGGCCGTGGATTTTACTTTACACTTGCCAATGCATTTGAAGGTTTCTAAGGCCCATGTGAGGGAGGTTTAAGCTGATACATGCCACGACTTTTGGTTTGGAGACTCTTAATTGCCCTCCACCAATGCCACACTTAGGGAATTTGACATTAAACCTGTCAATTGCCTTTGCTGATAAAGATTTCAGTAGCCTTTTCCTCAGTTGACCATGCAGGGGGAGGTTGCTGGTAAGGGTCATAGAAGTTGGTTTACACTTACCAACTGCATTTGCATTTTTAATATCTCTTCTCTGTCGTTGAAGGAGGATTTGGCATTAAACTTGCCAATTTGAAATTGCCTGGAGTTCTATTAGCATCTTGAACTCTTATGTTTACCTTCAAACATCTTTGTCTGCAAACCATTCTTGTGTCTCCTTGAAGTCACGTTTTAACAGTAGACAGGGTCAAATCAGTACAATCCACAGAACCCTTAGATGTCTTTGATATCTTCCCCACTTTAACATATTTTTGTTTCTTAACCACGAATGATTTAACTAAAACTTCAACATCTCCTCCAAAGTGGTAAAACAAAATCATAGGTCAGGTTGGGCCCCAAAAGTGGGTCCGGCTTAAATTTTTTTCATTTTCATTCAACTGACCCTTGAAATGCCTTAGGAACCTTGAACATACCTCTGGAGTTGATCAACACAATTTTATGATCATTAAAAGTCAACTTGCAACTTTCAGGCGCTTGTGTCACATTTTCACATTAAAACCCAAAGATGCATTTTAAAAACTGGTCAGAACACCTTTTTGGACTTCGCCCACTGGAAGACATACTGTTTGATATACTGGCATTCACTCTACAAAACCATTTATCAAAAAGAATCCGGGTGAAGAAATATTAATGGTCAAAGTTGATTAAATGACTTTGTCAACATTTGAGCTTGATAAAATCAATGTGCAGGGACCACAAAGTGCACACATTAAAAATATCAAATGGTCTTCGTAGATTCCCAAATCTGGGGCATAGATACTTTGAAGTACAAGGAAGACCATGGAATGCTCAATTTGACTGGAAAGCTGATAGGGTACAAATGGTGAGCTCATGAAAATGGCAATTTTAACAGATGCAACAACGAAAGTGCAGAAAACTGAATAAAATGGCTCAAGAAACCATCTTAGAAAATTGATCAAATGGATTGGTAGGAGCTTCAAAATGGAGACATATCTTGTCTTTCATACTAGCAGCAGCCCGAAATAAAAACCTGACATGAAATTCACCAGGGAAACTTTTACACATGTGCAAATTAAGGTTCTGACTAGCTGTTGAAATAGGGACTTATGCAAATAATACAAATTGTAAATGGATTGAGCTTGCCAAACTGAGCAAATGGATTTGTAGGGACTTGAAATTTGGCATGTGGACTCACCTATATGCATACAATTCAATGCACTTTGAATTTCAACATGATGATCAATTGGTCATGAAATGCAAAGCCTCAAAGTAGGTCATTTGATAAAATCTGCATTTGCACCTATGAACAACTTTCAACTGACCCCTTGAAATGGCTACTTGCTAAACTAATCCAAACTGAATTCTGAAAGTTGTAGAACACTGCATAGGCCAAATGAAAGGTATAAGACACATTTCCCAAGCCTTACCCCTTGATAATCAACTGGCTCCATTTTACATGCCCCAAATAGGCCTCTCAGGTTGATTCACTAGGTATTCATTTGAAAGTGCAGATGCAAAAATTTGAAATGGGCCTCTCAAATTCACCAAATTTTATGAGTCCCAATAGTTCCTATGGTCAGGTATAGAAGAAAAACACAGACTTTCCTTGGTCTCCTGGGATAAAGTGCGTTGACCCTGGAATTGTGTTGGATTGGGCATAAGAAAGATTGAATTTTTTAATAAAACTTTTATTTCTAAAATAGGTTGGCAATTAATAGAGGAACAAAAAGATTTAATTGAAATTTTGAAAGTCAAATACTTACCGAGTAACAATGGGGAAAAATTCATCACTCAAGAGGAACTACCCATGGGTTCCACCATTTGGAATAGTGTGGCTAAAACTAGACATGACATCAAAAGAAATGGCAAGATGATTATAAGAAATGGAAGAAAGACTGAGTTTTGGATAGACAATTTAATGCTTGGACAGTCTCTGGATTCCCTCCCACATTTTAAGAATATAAAGAAGTTCCTAACCTGTCATTGGGGAGGAAAGGTGCATGATTTCATAACTTGGAATAGGGGATATGCTTCCTAGATTGATTTGAGAAGAATTGTTTCCTCTGGACTGGAAGTTCAGCCCACCACTAGAAGGCTAATCTTGAAGGAAGCTACCGACCTCACTGCCATGCTTCCTAATTGTTCTGTTTATACTCCTAGTGGGGAAGATGAATGGATATGGAAAAGGAGTGTATCAAGGAATTTCACTGTTAGTTTGCCTACCACCTTTTGGAGGAAAATAATGATAGAGATTTAATATGGAAGGCAATCTGGATCAAGGGGCTAATCCCAAAAATTAAGTGTTTTTGGTGGGCGACCGCTCATGGTCGAATTCTTACTATTGACAACCTAAACAAAAGGGGGTTTTCTCTTGTCAATAGGTGTGAACTCTGTTATATGGACTCTGAAAGCATTGAGCACATTCTTTTACATTGCAACTTTGCTTGAGACATATGGGAAGAAATGTGGAAGAAGATTAACATTAATTGGGTGCAACTTAATTCTTTCAAAGATTTCCTTGAGGCGTGGCAGTTATCCCCTTACTCTCACCCGATTGACAAGAGTATCTAGCATCAAACTCTCCCCTTTCTTGCATGGATCATTTGGAAAGAACGAAACACCAGAATCTTCAGAGAAGAGAAGAGAAGCAACAAAATCCTAGCCACCATCATTATACAATAGATTAAGGAAATATTAATGCAGAATCTACTGGTTTCTTCAAAATCCTACCTTCTCTTCTAGATCTCCGATTAAAACAGGTTTGGGGAATTCAACACAATTTTTTGAATGTTAATTGGAAAAGAATGACCCTGAGAAACTCCTGTTTATGGTAACCTCCTAAAATGGGATGGATTAAGTGCAACTTTGATGGTTGCTCTAAAAGAAATTCTGGAATCTCGGAGGCAGGAGGATTAATTCGTGATCATAAAGGTTTCTTGTTAGTTGGGTTTGGTTGAGGTCTGGGGACAACTACTAAAAATAAGGTGGAAGCTTGGGCGACCTGGATGAGTCTTCAAAGACTATATGATATCACTAGAAGGAATGTAATCTAGAAGTGGGACTACTGAACCGTTAGAATGAGATCTTTTAATTTGTTTTATGCCCGCGTTCTCAAATATTTTAAATTGTCCGTTGGGCCCACACAGGTGGAGGGATTACAAGGTGACAACTCAACGTCTAGAAGACTGGGGTCTCTTCTATAGTTGGATGGCCCATGTGGCTAATGAATTGGGTAGGAACATTCTTGATAAAAGCATGATGGTGAAAAATGATGATTATGCTTGGATTTGGGAAGATAAGGTATTAATTATAAGGGTTGTGAAAAGGAGTGATTTTTCCTTTTCTACGAACACGAAAAGGAGTGATTTTTACATTGCCTTTATGGGAAATGATTACCCTAGTTATTGCACATGCGAGAAATATCATTTGAGTGATATCAGGAAAGACATTTTTAAATTCGTCCCTTCCAAAAGAAGTTAGAGATCTTGATTTTGCCGCCTTCTACTTGGTCGCTTTCATAGAGTCTGGTATAGTTCTTTTCTTTCATGTGTCATGATGGGGGGCCCTCTGAAACATACCAAACCAAGTAAATGTATTTTAGAGATAACAAAGAGCTATGGGATCTCTTTCAAATGGTGGGTTTCACTCATTTTTTCGTGGCCATGAAGGGCTACAATAGGGAGCTCTCGATCAGGGTTTGCAATTCTTGGCAGAACCATGTGGTTACAATTGGAAGAATCACCTTTACTGTGTCATCGGAGTACATTGCAAAGGTGACAGTCTTACATAATGAAGGGGACAAAGTTGAGAAGAAGAGCATGAGAGATTACAAAGGTTACATGGAGAGATTCTTCGAGAAAGGTGAAAAATCGATTCCATTTCAAAACGGGTAATGATCGTTTGGTGCTTCCCAAGCGTTTCCCTATGGTCATTTATCATGTAATGAAATATTTTACCTTAGAGGGCCATTATCCTACTGTCCATGGCTACCATTTCTCCATTCTAAATCACATAAGACACCATGTAAAAATCAATATGTTGTTCTTTTTGTTTTCATCCCTTAGTGCTTGTATTCAAAATAGGGCGAACCCACCTTTACACCAGGGTTTAATTAACATAATGTACACATATGCAGTGGACCATACCCCCAATGTGAGTTGTATTGCTTCGGCCTCTGGTAGTGAGGGTACCTGCAAGAAAACCCCTAAAAAAAACCTAGTTTGACCTTTGAGAAACCTAAGGACGCGCCTAATCCGTCTTGTCAAGTTAAAAAAAAGGGTAAAAGCCCTATTGTGACCTTGGAAAATAATTCCCTTGAGCTGGCCTTGTTGGACTTAACCCCTAACAATAGGAAAATTTAAACGACAAGAAACACCCTGAGAAAAGCGACGAGGTCTGGTAGTGAGTCGACAGCAAAGAACATTGCCATTGACCTGGAGATACAAAATTTTGAAGATTAAGGTGAGAAAGGAATGGAGCAGGAAAAAATTGAGAGCAACTTGGGGGAAAGAAGGTCTGCTAGGCTCTGAGCTAAAGAGAGGAAAAAGAACATCAAGAGTGAAGAGAACATGACTAATACTAGCCTTTATGAAATTTATGATCTGGAAGATGGGGAAGACTCAAAGAACAATTTTGAGGACAAAGATTTCCAGGTGGAGGAAGAGGAACCGATTGAAAGCCCCAATGAGGACCCGAAAGAAGAAGAGGAAGGAGAAGAAGAAGAAGAGAACAACAAGTTGAAAAGCGAGCATGAGTCTCCTTTCAAAAACCCCAATATCCCTAACACTTTCGAGGATGAGGAAATGGTTCCATGCTCGCCTATGAGGTCGCTCCAAGAGGCTAACAACAACTTGGAGGAGCAACTGAATGAAATGAAGAAAAAAGTGGCCATGCTGGAGAAGAACTATGAGGAACATGACATGAAGGTGAAATATTTGTGCGATGCTTTCAATGCCCTTTGCACTATCATAGATGGGGCAATGAAGAATACGGTCCTGGGCACGTTATCTGGTCAAGGTCGATTGAAGAAAATTAGGAAGAAGTAGGCCAAGAAGGGTGCAAGGGAGATGACCGTTGAGGGGGAAGAAGATCAGCAGGAGACTTGGATGCAGAACTTAGGCAAGCTCGAGCGGGACTGGAACCTGATCAAGATGGAGTAATGGTCATTTTGCTTCCTCTGCTTGTCGTTTTTTTTTTTTTTATGTTTTGCAATTGGTGGTATTTTGGGGTCTGCGTGCCCACTTTGAAAGACTTAATTAATTATGCTAAGACTGGTTCAGTAAAGGTTGATAGGGATAATGCTAGTAACAACATTAGTAGTATGGTTTATGGCAACAACTACTATGATACTTCTATAATTAGTAATAGGAATGATACTAGTATCCGTAGAAATAGTTTCAGGGGCATGAAATTTTTTGATCATTTTTTATTAGAACTGGTATCCTACTGCTAGTTGTTTTACAGTTGGTGTATTGTTAATGTTCTAACGTTGTATCTCTTTTTTTGGTCAGGGTCGTCTCCTTGCTAATCTGATAAAAAACATCGGGTCTTGCAAATGTATTATAATTGTTTATTTCCAAATAATACATTAAGTTTATTATGAGTGTGAAATTTTGCTCCTAAAAGGGTTTTCCCATGTAAGTCAATATGTTATAGTATATTACTTTTTGTTTTGTATTTTACCTTCTAACTATAAAGATTGGATTTATTCATGCATGCCTTTTCTCATAGATATGCAAATGTTTGTTCACATGTATATATATGTAGAATTTACTTTATTCAACATTGCATGTTTCACTCATTGTATTGATGTGATGTCCATTCTCTCACAATTATTAGTAATTTAGCCCAATGTTTCTAAAATACAGATGATGGACTCTTGCACTCAAAATGTCAAACTGATGCCCAATAAATAGAACTTGAAAGAATGCAAAGCTGAAAAAGAACTCGATCTTATTGTGCATGACATAGAGAGGAATTAGTTGCTTTTAGACATATTAAAAAATTAGAACAAACTTAAACTAATCCTCAACAAATAGAGGCTCAAAGGCTACAAAATCGTAAATCAAGCCAAATTTACTATTCTCACCATAAAAAGAAATAAATGCATGGAAATTCATTAGAAACTTAAACAAACAATCTCCCAAGATCAACATAATTAAAAGGAAAAACAAATAGAGCATGCAACATTGTTTATCAACAATAGTAAATTCATTTCAATATTGAAAAGGGTTAGACAAAGAATAGATGCATTATCCAGCCTACAAACATGCACCACATGCAAGGAATGTTACCGAGGCATGCTTCTTCATTCATCAAATAGTAATGCTACTTGTAAAAAATGATTCAACAAGAAAGGAATACATCGGTTCTCATCACTCAAATTATTTTTGATATTAAAAGCATCAAAACAAGGGTACTAACCCTATATAGAGACATGCCAAAAAGGCTATAAACAACTAGTCAAGAACAAACTGTTGACAACAAAGACCAAAACAGACCACTTGCAACACACTAGCAGAACAACTAATAACCCACATCAAAGGTGGGTAGAAAAAACACCCATAACCTAGGGGAGAATTTGGGGAGAGGGGGAAGAACAATCGTTCCTCCTTTGATGAACGATAGTCCAACCAATACTATAATTTGGAGCACCATCACAAAGGGAACCAAAATGAGGGAAACCCAAAGTCAAATTGTCAGCACCATTAGCAAAAAGTTGACCAAGAGGCAAACCATCATCAAGGCACGAGTCATTAGTAACATGTGAAGATTTGTCAAAAGAAGAATCGAAAGCCAATATAGTCAAATGATCACCACAAATGTCCTTCCACCAAGTTGTAGCGCCTTTACAATGTGAGAGAGAACAATTCGTGGCCAAGCGACCAATAGAGAAGCAACGAAGGCATCGAAAGGAGGTGCCCTATTAATCCAGTGACTTGAGTCCAGGGCCTATCCCCAACCATAAGAACAACATGCCCTGGAAGAGGCATGGAGATGTTAATATTGATCAGTTTGCGTGCAAATGTAGAAAGAACCATTAAGAAAGCATGTATCATCTACCTTTAGGAAGTGGTCATAGAGTTGCTATTGGCTTCTGTAAGGACCTCTATATTATTAAAATAATAAATTACACATAATTAATCAGTATACATTGAATAGATACAAGAAGTTATATCTCAACACAAGGGTAAGTACACCAAGATGGTGTGCAAAAAGGGGGTTATAAGTGGACACTTTTTTCTAAAATCATGTAAACATGAACTTGGAAGAGCAATTTGAGAGTCATGCACTCAAATTAGAAGATGTAAAAAAAATAAGAACTGTAGTGCTTTGAATCTAGTTTCTAATCTACTAAAGTTTTTTAAAAATATAAGATTAAGAGGGTCAAATCCTTCACACACGAGAAATAGTTCTTGATTTTTTCTAAAAAAACATAACATAGTGAATGAAATGTGCATCAAAAAAAGTCATAGTTAGATTTAGTATTTTGACAAACCCTTTGGTAGAAAGATAGTTAAGAGTGAGCACTAGAAGTTGTGTATTTTTTGTAATTTTCTATTGAGTATTTTTTTTAATTATTTTTGAAATGGGCACATCTTGAAAAATTAAATGCATGTTCGTGCACAAAGCATAACTTGCATCAAAATAATAAAAAATACAATTATTTTTTAAAGTGTAAAGAATCAAGTGCACTACAATAATATATAATTTGTTTTAAATTTTGATAAGTAGATCAAAATTTATTAAAAAAATGGTACACATATGTCTCTGAGAATTATGGACACACTGGTAAAAAACAAAACTTTAATATGTTAATGTTGTCCAAATATAGAAAAAAAATTATGGTTAGAAATCTCAAAAGACGTGTGAAATTATGGTGGTAATTTTACAAATACCTAGTTGATGAGGTGTAAACCAAATGATGAGGAAGTTAAGAAACCAATTTGATAAAATAAAATACGTAAAAAAAGAGGAAAATGGAGGGAAATCAAACTCCCAAGCCCTAGCCTTGTCATCCAAGGCTATGTTGGTAGCAACAATGCATGAAAACTGAGGGGGGGGGTGTGAATCAGTTTCACCAAACTTAAAAAAATATCTTTAACTTCAAATCTGATCAAGAGCAGCAATAGCAAAGATAAACACCACATCAACAACACACATAACAAATGGATTTTTGACGTGGAAAAGCCGACCAAGGGAAAAACCACAGTGGGAACCTACCCACAGTATGATGATACTCTGCAGTAGTATGTGTAAATATTACAATGGGGAATGCACATGCATTCAGGCACATTGCCTAGAGCTCATTGCTGAAAATATAATGACCTGGAAGGCTACAACCCTCAGGGAAGTCTCATTGACCTCATGTACTACTATTGGCGGTACCTATAAAAATTTCCATTCTATATGTTGCCTTATTAAGTCATGTCCCTAACTGGTCCTTTGGTTGCATTGTGTGCTTTGAATTCTCCATGTAATCTAATCTTCGCTGTTTTCTTTAAGTTTCACTGTGTTGAACTTGAACCTTTTTGGTTCAAGGTTCAAAGTTCAATGGGCGTCGTGTTAAAGTTTATTTTCCCGCACTTCTTTATAAGTCTTCTTTAGTCTTTGTCAGTGTTTAGCATTGTTTGAACCTTGAACTTGAACCTTTTGGTTCAAGGTTCAAAGTTCAATATTTGCCATGTTTGTGTTTTTGCGTTGCTGATTGTTCCTCAAGGTTCAAAGTTCGATATTTGATTTCTTGAAATCATGTGACTTTTCATGAGGTGGCGGTGTGGATTTTGAGATACAGTTGACTGCAACAGAAAAAGAGAATATTCTTTCTTAATAATTTAAAAGTTGTCATTTATAGCAAGTATGGTGTGGGAATCCGTGTTTTCAGATATGAAGTGACTTGTTATTAAATGCATGCTCGATCACGATCATTTCAAAGTGATGTCGCACAAGTGAAGAGTAATGATGATAATTTGTGGTAATCATGGGTAAGATTTTCTCGGTTATTTTAAATTGAGCAGTTGTCTTGTCGAGATTATCATTTGTGAATAAGTTTTAAGAAGAGTTTTTGGAGTAGGAGGAAAATAGATTGCGATAGGGGTTTCTTGCAGATGATAGAGGAAGGTATGTTCAACGAATTTCCTAATTGCTACAGTTTAAAAAAAAAAAGATCTGGGTATATTGTTTAGCTGCTTGTTTCCGTTTTACCTATTTTCTGCTAAATATCTGATTTGATTGGGGAAAGATTACGAGTTAAGCATGAGGCCTACCTTGCCTAAATTAATGAACTCTTCTTCCCTTGTAATTTCTTTACCAGAGTTGATTGATACGGATCTGGTCCAATTAGATTTAGATGTTTTCTTAGAAAGAGTAAGGAACCCAACTGCTGATTCTATGATGAAAGATATTGCACAAAGTGGTTTATTGCAAGCAGTCGCATTTCCCACAGTTGCCCCTTGTCCGGGGTTGGTTTTAGAGTGTATGAATCACTATGATGAAGTTAACATATGCATTAGGAAAAATAATGGTGAGGTCCTGTTGTCTATTGATAGAGAGACAGTAATGGCTGCCTTGGGTATCCCACATCGGGAACCCTATGAGGATTAGACTATTGGTAAGTCTTATGGGGTTTATTATGAGAAAAAGCAGTATCACAGAACCATTATTGCACGGAATTGGCTTTTGAAGTTTCAAAAGGGCGGTTCAAGGTTGCCAAGTCCGTTAACCTGAGAGCATTTGGTTCCTGGAATCAGTGATTTAGTAATAATATTGAGCAGAGTTAGGGGAAATTCACACTCCTATTGGGAAGACTGGATGTATTTCTTCATTCAGGTCACTCTCGACAAAAAATGGTTCATTGACTGGGGCACCGTTATTGCAGAAAGGTTGCATGAGGGTTTGAGCAGTTACCCTGGGATGTCAAATTTCTATATGTCTTCATATCTGTTATATATGCTAGCTTGTGTGAGGGAGTGGCCTGGCCTATTCCATGCAAAATGGGTTCAGGGTATAAAAATTTATGAATACCACCCCCATTTGACCCAAAAAGGACATGTTGATAATTACCTTCGCTGGAATGACGTTTTTGCTGGGAGGTTGACTTTTGAGTTACAAGATAATTTGCAGAGGAGAATGTCTGCAGAAGCGGTTGAACTAATTAACATCTATGGTAGCTTCTTTACTCAATTCAATGACTTCACTTACATAAGGGTTGGAGGTTTTAAAGTTGAACCCTTTAGGCAACCTAGATATGTTTCAGACTACTGTGTTTTGATTGAAGTTTCTAGGTAGTTAGCTTATGTTGTAAAGGATTATGGTGAAGATTCTGGCATTAGTGGAATTTTTTGTATTGATTTAGGCCATTACAGTTGTAGGTCTGTTTCTGATGCATTGAATCTTGAACTGGAATTTAAGAGGTTTCATTTGAAAACTTTTGTGAAGAGAGACAATTTTGAGAACAAAGGTTTTATTTCCCAGTATGTGAAAAAGACAATTCCTGATCAACATGTGCCCCAGTTGGAGGATTATTGGGAAGACTGCCCATATGAGTGTGAAGTGAGAAAAAGGAGTTGGTCCAGATTAACTCTGAAGCAAATTCTTGATATGAAGTTGCAAATGGATATCTCTGGTGTGACCATAGATGATTGAGATGTATTGGATCCATAATTCATGAAACGGGTACATAATGAACCCCTTCCAGAAGTTGACTGGAGTAGAAAGATGGAAGATAGCATACAGGCACACACTTTCAGTATAATTCACAGAACAGAGAATTGGCTTAAGAGTTGCAAGTTTCATCCGGCAAAGGCAACCCATTCAAGAAACAAGAATGGAAAAAGAAAGATTGTAAGCAAAACCCCTGTTTTAACTAATATCCCTGTTTCTATTGCAGGAAAGAAGTAAGCTAAAATTAAAGAAGAAAAAATTGACTCTAAAGCTGCACTTTCTGTTGGTGGCCAAGTTACCAGGTCAAGATACAAGAAGAATTTTCAGCCATCTGCCGCTCATCTCATTCTTGATTTGGACGCCGAGGAAGTACAGGGCAATATGACAACCCTTGTTTTTGATGCTAACAAGGTCTTAACTAATTCTGATGCTACTATCCAAGATTCACAGGTGCTTGATGTTCTGTCTAATGTAGATAACACTACACTATCGCCTTCAGAAGGGCCTTTCCCCATGCAATCCAAGGATTTGACTATGGCTCCTAAATGATTAAGTGATTCGATTACCAAGAAAAGAAATGTGGTACCTATTTTGGTGTCAATGGAAGATATCATGAGTAAATGTTTGGGAAGAAACACGAAGCCTAAGTGGCTAAAAATGGAGACCATGATTGGTTTTGATGACGACACAAAACATTGGATTGCAGACATTGATAAACCTACATTTGATAAAGATGCTGCCATCGCCTCAGAGGGTGATTATACTATTGAGCGAGTTGATTTGGGGGTAGGAAATAGAGCAGTTGATGTGAAACATTTAGAGACTTCAACCAAACGGATTATCTCCCGCACTTGGAAGGACGAAAAGGATAAAGCAGAGTTGAAGCAGAGTTTAATGCAAATGGCTCAATACATCCATGCTCTGCAGGAATAGTCTACTGCCATTGTCCCAAAGCTCTGTTCCCTTTAGTTTAAAATCCCTTGGTAATCAAAATTTCTTTGATGAGGTTCAACGAAACAAGATGATTGCAGAGATTTTCTCTGAGTGGCTCACATCGATTGTGCATCGAAGAACTAATTATATATCTGATTTAGTTCAAATTTTCAAAGATGCTAATGAAGTTACCAAGGAATTGGATGCCGACTTAATCTCGTGGCAAAAAGAAAAGACTAAATGGGCGGTGATTTCAAAGCAAATGCGCGATATTCAGCGCTATGGCTTGATGAATTTTCTTGCCGAAAGACAAGTGCCAAGGTTAAATGAAGATATAATGTTCATATGCAAAGAAAGCATAGAGTGGCGTAACCAAATCATCGAGCAAGGTCATAGAAAATCTACCAGTCTACGAGGTGAACTAACAACCCTAAGAACAACCATGCAAAAGGATTTGCGCTGCGTAGATGTCTAGTTGCTCAAGGAGGATAACCAGACTTTGGAAACAACATAAATGATCAATCAATTCAGTAGCCACATTAAACAATTTAAAGTGGAGAAATCCTTAGCTGTGGAAGATTTTACGAATATTTCTAAAGTGGAGTCAATGCTCACAGTTTGCCTAGATCACTTGGATTCACACAGGGATAAAGTACAGATGGTGAAAAGGAAGAAATAACTCTAGAAGCAAAGGGTAATACACATCAGCCTACCACATGTAGTGGTAATTCAAGAGTTCTCGAAGGTTCATCGAGAGTGGAGTGCGGCAAAAGCGGTTATGGCGTCCGTCCAGAACAACAACCCGGACAATCCAACTGAAACAGAATCAACGACATGACTAGCACTACTGGCAGTTGTTTGCCAGCGAGTCTAGTTATCTCTTATTTTTCAGTTATGCAGTTAGGGTAGTTTCTTATTAACTCTTTCGAGTTAATTTTACCTATGGTTAAAACTATTGGTCTAGCAACCTATTTATAAGCTTTGTAATGACTTTGATGGGGTTCACTAAGTTTTTGAAAAACTATCTCTTTAATTTTAGCTGAAAAACTTTGTGTATGTGGGAAGTTGATGACCATTTATGAATGAAAATCAAATGACAGTTATCTTTGACTTCAAATCTATGTGTTTGGTGTTTGAAATTTGATTTCTGTGAGAATCTATTTCAAGAAAGGATCTATCATAGCTTTCTATGTATGCAGAAAATATCAGTGGAATTCATCTTTTAAGCTTTTCATTTTGTTTTAGTGTACATGTGAAGTCTGTTGGCTTTATACAAAGAATTATATATGAATTAGTGCTTGTGTTCATTTGGTGTTGAATGGTGAATGCAATTACCTTTCTATGCTTTCGGGTAAAAAGTATAATATTGGTTGTGTGTAATTTGGAGCTGATTGAATATCTATTAAAGGGAGTTGTACCTTAATTCAAAGGTTAATCAATATAATGATTTTCCAACTGTTTAGTGAAATTTGTCTTTCATTTCTTGGGCTAAAGAGTATAAAAATTAAATAAATTGTGAGAGACAAATATGTTTACTAACAACTAAAAATCAAAATTTTTCTAAATTAGCCTTCCATACCTCTTTGAAATACCCATTGCGCACCAAGGTGCAATTGCTAGTAACAAGTCTTATGGATATGGTGGAAGAAAGGACAATGAACAAACTTGTTGCCAAAAATTTGGTAAAATTTAATGATAGCTCGCTTCTCCTCTGAATTAAAATTTATGCATTTGACATCTAGTCTTAGATTATTCCATAAATTAAAAATTAATTCCAAATAAAAAGAGGCAAAATTTTTTAGACAAAATAGGAGAACAAATAGGTTTGATGATGAGACACAATAATATCAATAAATGCTTTTGGTATAGGCATAAATGAATTTTCCAGCTTTAACAAATTCATTAATAGCCAATGCTGAAAAATCTATTATTTGATGTCATCGATCCAATTTTGAAGTAGATTTTGTCCTCTAAAAAGACAATTTGTGACGACTCATCTACAACTAGAGACAAGATGTTTGCAGGCTACGTGGAGTTTAATTCTCTCTATTTAGATTCTCCCACACTCTAATTTATTTCGCATGTATCATTGGCCTACTTAACATGTTTGTGGCTCAGTGGATTTCAATTCATTTTGTTTTGGTGCTCTAAATATGACATTCGGGATTGTTTTGCAAGGCAAGTATCTGGAGAATCTGATGGTTGGTAATATCCCACTATTTTCTCTACCTTCGACATTTGTTGTTCCTTGTAACAGGGTAGAATCGACACTGTGGTGAGTCTTGGATGAAGGGTGGCTACTAGGAATTAGATTTCTCCTTCCATCTAAATTTGCTTTGAGGTTCGTGTCAGTTATTATGGATCTAACTTGGTCAAAAGACTTCACCAAACTTCTCATTGTTGTCTTTGTTCATCCCTCCCTATACACCTATGAGAAAGTTTTGACTGCATTGTCTTCATTCAACATCTTCGTAGGGTCTCCATTGATTTGGGGGGTTCCTCAATAGAAATGATACTTTGGAGGAGACCATTCCTCATGCAATCCTCATCTCATTTATAAATGGTATGATGGCATCCTCTACAAGCCCATTTCATACTTGGATGTTCACTCACATAGATATTATTGGGAAGCCTCTTTTTTCAAGGACTTTATCAAAGTTTGGTGCAATATGGGAACTATAGACTCATGTTGTTGTCGACCCTCATGGTTACCTGTTGTCATTTCCTCAACTAGTTGATTTGGAGTCCTTAGAGGAATCCTTCAATGGTCTCTAAATATGGGGTTGGATCTTCATCTCCACATTTTTTGTAATTTTCTATATCCTCAGTATTGGGCTGCCTGTTGTATTATGTTTTTGTAAATTAGTCTCTTTTTGAGTATGGGCTTCATAGCATATGGGGGTTGATAGTTTCCCCCCATTTTGGTCTTTGTTTCTCTCTCAACTCCTATTATGTAAGATGAATGTCTACTTGGAGGTGTCTACATTCATTGGTTGGATGAAGTAGTACATGTCCCTCAACAAGAGCATCTGTATTCCATTTGTGGATTAAGAGTTTCCATGAGGAAACTTGTTCTGCACAAGGGCAATGCTTGATCATTTTGTCACCAATTTCAATAGTGTTTTTCACAAATGCACTGACTCTTACTATAAATGGTATCCCTGGTAAGAAAATATGGTCTGCATTTGAATCCTTGGGTGTGGATGGATGAGCAAGATTGTGTTACTTTTATTCACACCAAAAATGAAGATTTTGTCAATTTTGGTATATATTACATAAGATTAAGGATTATAATTCAAATCACAAAAGATGGTAATCGACATATTATAAGAAAATAATTGTATAAGTTTTGTAATCAATGTTTATTACAAAATAATTGTATAAATTTTTTAATCAATTTTTATTACAAAATAATTTTTAAATTATTTAAATTTAAAAAAAAAAAATTGATAATTTTTACAGTCTTTTTAAAAAAAAAATGCCTAGTAGAAAGAGAGTAGCAGAATTAGATAGAGGAGAAAGGAGAACGGGAAGAAAAATGCTCTGCAATTCCGCCTGCAACTAGGGTTCGACAATAGGGGTTGCAGGGTCATAGTCGCTGACGTAGGGGAGTGCGTTTGTCCTCCACATAGGTAAGTGTTTATTTGGCCTCTTTGCTTCATGCCTTTACTCATTCTTCGTGCAGGTGTTATTACTCCTCGTCCTTCTTCATCATCGACCTCTCTCCTCTCTATGGGAGTAGTTAATGCGCCTCGATGGAAATCTCGTTTGGGGGCACCAAAAAACCTAATGACAGAGCGACAACAGATGCAATAAAGAGGAAATCGTTCAAGGATGTGGTTCATCATTCCTCTCCCCTCATCGCTGAAGGTGCGAGGTTTGTGAGTAGTTGTAATGGAAACCCCCGTGGAGAAGGTAAGGGCCCTAACTGTGCACTGGAATCCATCTCCATTTCCCCCAATGTGTTAATGTGCAATGAAATTAATATGGAAAAAAATAGGCTAAAACATACTACTATTTTCTTTGCGGCCGTAGATGTCAATAAATGTCCTGCTCGTAAATTTCTTGATGATTGGTTTAGAAATGTTTGGAATACTAAATTAGGATATCTTGTTTCATTTTGTAGACTTATTCAAAAAGGTTTATTTGTAGTTTTCTTTAAAAATCATAAAATGCAAAAAGAGGTTCTTAATAAACAATATTGGATTGTGGGGAAATGCACATTTCATGCCCTACAATGGTTGTCGGAAGCGGTCAATGAGGAAATCCTGGCACTTTTGTGCCCTAGATAGATTTTGATTAAAAATGTGCTTCCATTGTTATGGAGATTTATACCACAAATAGTTGAACCAATAGGAAAGGCTATCCGGGTGGATAACTTGGCCTCTCTTATTCCTCATTTGGATGCTAGGGTTCTGATTTCAATCAACTCAGGATGTGATCTCCACAAATTGGTTAACATCAACTTAGAAACTAAAATTGTTTCATGCCCAATTGAAGTCCTCGACGGGGTTAATGCTTGTTTCCTCTGTAGAAAAGAGGGTCACATCCGTAAGAATTTCCCTATAATTAATCGATTCAAAGGCACAGAGAAACCCCACAGCGAACCAAACAACCCACCTCCTGTACACGGGAAGCATATCTCACACATGGATAATCTTAATGCCATCAACAAAAAAATCAATAGTATAATAAATGGGGAAAACAATAAAGCCCCAAAGTCTGGTAAAAATGCTAACTCTGGAACCCCCAGAATTGACTCCACAACTCATTTTGCTATTTCAGATGCCCTAAAACGGATGAGTGTAGATCTACGGGATGGGTTTCAAGTTGTGGGGAAAAACCCTAGGAAAATAAGGAGAAAAAATGCACAATAGTTAGCCTTGGAGAAAATCAGAGCGAATAACCCTAATACTTTGAACTTGAGTAAGATTAAACTCTCTGTGGAGAACAGTTTGATATCACCTATGGATGACGATGTGCAAGAGGTTCCCCCAGAGGTGAGATTCTCAAATTTAGCCTCTGGATCAGATAATTCTGTTATTCAGAGTGTCGAAGGGAGAGATGGTGTGAGTGGTGAGTTGGGTAAGGAAGGGAGTAGTCCTGGGATTGTGAGTTCAGCTTCTCATAAGAACTCAGTAAACATGGATGTCTCCTTTGACTTTGCCCCATTAGTTGTCTTGGACATTGAAATAGACCCTCCCCCCTTGCAGAAATCACCCCTGACACGGTTGTTGCCCTTCCCCCTAAGAATTTTGTTGAAATAGAGGACAACTGTGTGATTGAGGTCATTGTTGCTGACCCTAAAGTTGTTGATACCAAAAACCTAGCAAGTGAGATAGAAACCCTAGACTCTTCCAGTAGCTTGAAGGCACTCGAACTCTGTTATGAGATTGGTGAGGTCCCCAGTTAGGGTGACATTAGGAAGGCATTTGAGTTTGAGGAGGATTATCAGAATGATGATTTCATAGGGGAATAAAGGGAATGGATAACAGATAGTGAGAATCCTGAGACTCTACCTAGAAGAAGAAGAGGTAGACCACTGGGTTCTAAAAACAAGGGTTTAACCAGTAGAAGGAATAATGATGATAAGAAAGAGCTCCTTAGATGCTTTAACAAGTTTAAGGCACCCAAAGAGTAAAAATATCGCATCTTGTTATGATGAAGTGCATCTCATGGAACATTAGGGGTCTGGAGTCACCAGACAGAAAGCAGATAGTCAGGAAGTTTGTCAATCAACATAAGGATGCAAATATTGTTATGTTTCAAGAACTTAAGGCTGTTAAGTTTACTTTGGAAATCAACTTAGAGTTTATATGGAAAGACTCTATTAAGGTTTGTTCAAATCATGATAAAGGTAGAGGAGGTGTTGGGATACTCATCAATCCCAAGCAGAAGGACCATGCAGTGGACCAAAGATGTTCACCGTGTAACAGAGCGGTTTGGGCCTCTTTAGACATTAACAAAACCATCTTCGACATATGTTCAATCTATGCCTCCAATGACTATAGTGAGAGGACTGTTTTGTGGGACTAGATTGCAGCCCTCCTGGATATACCATGGATTATTGGGGGAGACTTTAATATGATTGAATCTCATGAGGATAAATGTGGTGGTGTTCCTATGGAATGGAAAGGAATGAAGAAATTACACTGGGAGAGAATGAAAATCCAGAAAAAACTTTTTGACCCCCTATTTAGCAATAAGAGGAGGCCACAAGAATTTGGTACACATGGTGCAGCTACCAGAGAGAAAAACATAGGATCTATTGTAGGCTAGATAGGTTTTATGCTGATAGAGAGCAATTCTCCTTTGATCCAGACAAGAATGGTAACACTGTGACTGTTTATCCGACCTCACTATCAGACCATCACTCGATTATCTCTCAGATTAGGCTTAGAGACTCTTCAGAGAGGCAAGGAAATGAAGGAGACAAATTCTTCCTAAACACCAATTTACTAAAGGACCCAGTTTTTTTGAGTGCACTAAAAATTGTTAGATTGTTCAACAAAGGCAATAAAGATTTGAGTTCCAACATAAGCATATGGAATCAAAATGTCAATCGTTGGTAGGTGCTTCTACAAACTATAGGGCAGAAGAAAGCTAAAGACTATAGGTGGAAGAAGAGAACACTATTTGATAAACTTCACCTATGTGAGGTAGAGATCCAAGATAATCCTTGCAAGATAGAACTGTCACACAAAGTAGCCTTAGAAAGGGACAATCTAAGGAAACACCAACAATCCAAGATTAGAGGGGCCATGATCAAGGCTCGAGCCCATTGGATGCAATTTAGTGACAAAGGATCTAAATTCTTCTTCAATATGCTAAAACAAAAGCAGTGTAGAGAGCAAATTGATAGGATTTGGATAGATAACAAAGAAGTTATGGAACTTGATGATATTAAGGAGGCCTCTTCACCTCAGAAGATTCCATTAACTCTCGGGATACTAGAGAAAAGTGCAGGATGATTATCCCCTCTAAGATTACTACAAAGGATGCTCAAGCGTAGTGGAAGAGCTGAAAGTTGCTATTAAAAGTATGAAAAATGACAAAACGCCAGGCCCAGATGGTTTGCCTGTTGAATTTTACAAAGCTAATGAGGAATGGGTTTGTCAAGACCTTCATGATCTATACTCAGAGGCCTTTGAGACTGGATCCCTAGGTGAACGAATTAACAAAGGGATTATTAAGTTGCTACCTAAAGAAGGAGACAAGTCTCTTATTAAAAATTGGAGACCAATAACGCTTCTCAATGTCTCCTATAAAATACTGGCTAAAGCTCTTGCTACTAGGTTAGAGACTTTACTGCCTAAGTTCATTTGTCCCATGCAAATAGGGTTCATCAAGGGAAGCTACATCCTTGAAAATTTAGTCACTAGCTGGGAGGCCATGGAGTGGGTAAAGATATCAGGGCAGAATGCAGCCATGTTCCTCCTAGACTTCGAGAAGGCATATGATAGGGTGGAATGGGGGTTCATTCTGATGATGTTAGAAGCATTCGGCTTTCCAGCAGAGTTCTGCAAATGGGTGATGATTCTCCTCAAAGATGCATCGACCCAGGTGGAAGTTAATGGTTCCTTTTCGCAGAATATCACTCTTAGCAGGTCTATTAGATAGGGCTTCCCTCTAGCCCCTGCTCTCTTCGTTTTTTCCTTTGATGCCCTATACTACATCCTAAGAGACCTTACCATCTCCCCTAAAGTACAAGGTCTCAAACGTCTGAATGGTGATGAGCTGATTAATGCTCAATTTGCTAATGAAATGACACTCTTTATAGAACTCAGTAAACCAAATATGGAGGCTTTGGAGGGAAAAATTAAGTTTTTAGGGGAGATGCCAGGAGCTAAAGTTTCTCAGGTCAAATCTACCATGCTTGGTTGGGAGGATCAACCTCTAGAGTGGTTACAATAGTTTGGGGTTCAATGGGGGGGGGGGGGGCAAATAGGATAGTCAGATTTCTGGGAATTGCCTTTTCCATCTCAGCTTCTCTCAAAGAAATGTGGTTATGGGTTAGAAGCAAGATTGACAAAAAGCTCAATAAATGGAATAATAGGTATCTCTCACTGACTGGAAGAGTGTAGGTGTGTCAAAAAAATTATCTTCTTACAACATATATTACTCCTCGATGTGGATGTTCTCCAACTACCAAATCCTGGAAATTCAAAAAACCATCAGGAATTTCCTTTGGTCCGATGGGAAAGGAAATAAAAAGATGCATTCTGTTAGATGGGAATGGTGTCACAAGGAAAAGAGTTTGGGAGGACTAGGCTTAAAGGATTTGAGAATCCAAGGGACTTCTCTTGTGGAAAAATGGATCTTCCAGGCATTTGATGGCAATGAACCTTAGTAAATTTAGGTAAGAAATAACATCCTGAGGGCTGTACCGAAAAAGGCCAAATCTTGGAAATCCCTACCTTTTTGTGACCTAGTGGCTGGAGACTTTGAAGTCCAAGTGCAGGGCTTGAGTGTCTTTAAGTGTATTTGGAAGGCCTGGAAAAGTATTAGGCCCTTCATCAGCAATACTAGGGTCAGCAACAATGAGTTCATCCATGGGGGTAGATCCATTTGGTGGAACCTCTTTCACTCCTCTAGACCTCTTGCCCTTACGCAAGGGTGCTTTGCTAAAGCCTGGGCCACAAAAGACATTTGCTGATTTAGAGACATTATTGTTGATGATAGGCTTCTTAGTTGGGAAATCCTCAGAGGTAGATTCGATTTGCAAGATTCCCACAAGCGGACCTATAACATGATGAAAAAAGCTTGCGGTAACCTTCAGTTGCCCAAAAAGTGCAAGATTACTAATGACAATTGAAATGATTTTTTGTGGAATAATACTATACACGTGTCTAATATTAAAGCTATCAATATTTATAAGACTCTAACATATGATGAATCCATTATATTATATATTAACAAGTTATGGCTTGCAGATTTTTTAGTAAAACAGTGGCAGAAGGTGTTTTCAGGATTATGGAGTAGTCCCGTTGCACCCAAAGAAAAATGTTTTAAATGGCTTTTGATTATCAACATGCTACCTTTCAGAAAAAGATCACAATAATTGTGATATTTGCAATGTTTGCAGGGTCCCTGAATCAGTTAGACACATTTTCTTTGAATGTAGTATTGCTAGAGAAATTTGGTTGTTATCTGGTATCTCTATTCCTAACCAATTCACTGTGTTTGATGTTCTAATTGGGTATATTAAGGGTCTGAAAAAAGACACTAATCTATTTTGGCATATTCTTTCCACTGAAATTTTATGGTATATATGGAAAATCAGAAATGAAGATAAATTTCAAGGCATAGGTAGGGCCCTTACTGAGTCTTTTCGTGGACTCACCCTTCACCGCATTTTTTTGCAGGTCTATATGACAATGAATATTGAGAAGCATAAGTTCCTTAGGTTCATTAAGGATGGAAATGCAAAGATGTACCTTCATGAGATGGAGAATGGATACAAATGGAGGCATGCAACAAGAGGAAAGCAGGACATTGACCTAGCAATGGAGAGCCTTGGACTAGAGGTTGCCAAAATCAAAGACCCAGTTAAAGACCAGATTCAGATGCTCTCACAAGTACTCAAAGGCAAGAAAACTGTGTGGATGGAGGGTCCCCTGGGGTGGACTACTTGGGTGGAAGTAGTTCAGGAGAAGATGCTGCTGTGATATGGACATAGCATTTCAGTTCGGCAAATATGAGCATTGTGTACATTTTTGAAATTATGCTTTATAGTAACATATGTATAACTCTATAAATCTCTGTTTATAGTTCATAGTAATATTCTAGACTTGCGAAGTTTGGCCCTGTAGTCCAGGTAGAAAAATGATGCATGCCTTTGTAACAGTCTTTTCTTCTTATATGCAATATATATATATATATATATATATATATATATATATATATATATATATATATATATATATATATATATATATATATATATATATATATATATATATATATATATATATATATAATGCCTCGTGAACCTTTTTTAGCTCCACGTGAAACGCTTTTGACCTGGAGCTATGAACCGGTGAGGCCACAACTGGGGGACCTCATCCCCACACTTCACTTGTTCAAACTCGCGGGCACAACGACCCAACGAAGACACAAGGCTTGCAAGCACAATGGCTTAGCAGGGGTTTGAACCTTAGTGGCCGCTTCACCAACGAAGTGTTTTAACCGTGACACTACATGTCCGAAGACATAGTCTATAATATTATTAAATATAACATATAATTATAGTTTTTTCTAAAATACAACAAATAATTTAATTGAATGCAAAATATCTTAATATATATTTATAGATATTTGATATTTATATATAATTTTTTATTTACATACATTTAATATATAATGTTAAAATTAATTTAATATTTTATTGATAATTGATATTTATTTATTTAATATTAAATTTATATTTTTAATATTAATATATTAGGTATTTTTAATATTATTATAACTAATATTAATTATATAAAAAAAATTCATTTTAAAAATAATAATATTCTTCTTCTTATATAAGACCAAATTTTTATTATATTGAAATTTAAAAAACATGAAATAAATCATATGATTAAATTTTGAATTTATTAAATGTAAAATTAAATAGATAGAAAAATATCATTAATTGAAAATATATGATATATTTAAAAAATTAAAGATAAATGCACATGTATTATTATTATTGAATATTTTCTAACCTTATTTGAACCGAATGGTCATATCATGTCTAGTACTATATGTAATATTATTTAATAATTAATTAATAATAAAGACATTTCTTTCATTAAGTTGAAAGGCTTCTACAATGGCAACATGGAGCTTGAGAGCCCGCGTAAATTTTTTCCAAGCATCTCCATAAATATCCGACATAATTGAAATCTCCACTGTTTGTTAAAAAGAAATAAATTTGATAAAAAGATTTAAAAAGATTTAAAATTTTTTCCAAGCATCTCCATAAATATCCGACATACTTCTGTGTTTTCCATTATAGATGTGTTACACCCCTCCCTTCACGCCTATTTTCCTGTAATAAATGTGTGATTAAATAGCTATTAAATATAGTAAGTGGTTTTCAAGCCAATAAGATGAGTAAGGGAAGTGAATAAAACTTGCATTCAATTGAGAAAATAAAAGTATATAATAAATAAGTAAATATTTTCATTTACTTTCTATTTATTTTTTGTTGTGTTGTGGATGCTATTAGATTATATATATTAAATTATTTATAAAAAGAAAGTCGAAAGATATTTAGGCTTTCATTTTGTATTTCTATTTAAATAATAATTTTATTAAATTAAAAAATGAAAGCGTCAATATATTTAGGCTTTCTTTATATATATAATTCAATATATATAAACTAGTTAATTTTTAAGTCGAAAGGCTTGTACAATAGTAGCATAGGTGTAAAATTTTTTCCAAGCATCTTCATAAATATCGGACATAATTGAAACTTTCCAATAAGATGAGTAAGGGAGGCGAATCAAACTTGTATTTGATTGAGAAAATAAAAGCATATAATGAACAAAGGTTGTGATATAGCTGTCCCAAATTGTGAATAAACTGCTTGATTGATTTAGGAATGTGTACAATATATAAAGCATGAGAAGAGTCATCTAGAATAGCAACAACCAACTAGAAAATAGGCTTTTAGCTTTATGCAAGATTGGAAAAATCCATGCAAGATTGCACAACTAAGAAATCATAATCCTATCTTTTAACAACTAGCAAACTTATTTAAAAGAATATTCTATGGAGAATATTCTACACTAACACCACCCCTTAAGTGTAGCTAGATGAATTAAAAGATATGGGTCTTGGAAAAAAAGCCATGATCAAGAACCCAATTACAGAGGAATAGAGAAAACCCAAGAGAGAAAAACCCATAACCATTTATTCAAACTAAAAAAAGAAGCTGCAACTGTCGATGAAGAACTGCAAATGAATCTACATTGCAACAAGATTACATTAGAATCATAGAAACCACTACACAAGATGTAGTTGTACATATTCTGGACTGCTCAAATGGATGAACATACAGGTACTTGGTCCCTAAATACAAAAACTGATCATATGAAGACAAGAGTATATTTGTAGAAATGTGCTCCAAATATAGGAACTGCAAAGATGTCCTTTGGTTAGGATGAAGCCGTTGTGAATCCAATGCTTAATATTGTCCCACTAGAAAGAAACTCTGGAAGCACTCGAGGATGCAACTCTGGAATCTCATGTAGTTAGGAACCTTGCTAGAAATAATCTCTAGGAGCAAACCAAGTTGCAACATTGGAATCTCATATAGACAGGAATTAAGAACAAAAGAACACTTTTGGCTGCTAGTTGGAGGAAAAGAGCGAAGTTTGGTCGTTAATTATCAACTTTCAATATCCTAAGTTTGATTATTCAAGAATCTTAATAAAAGAAACCTACACTAGGTGCTTTATGCAGAAACCCCCATATTCAATTTTACAAAGTTTCAAATTTTCCCAGATCTTTATCATGCAATGCTCATAAAGCATACACAATTTTTAAAGAATCAACATAGGAAGAAAACAAGAGCATGCAAAAATTAGGAGAGAAACATGCATGTATCTAGAAACAAAGGTTTACATCTGCCTCCATGGTGGTGATAATCTTCACAGAAATTTGCTTGCAAATAAAGAGAAGAACTCCTTGCAAAAGACAAATTGAAATAAAAAGAAGATCACATCTTCACACAATGTACATATGAATTTGCACTCATACCACACTGAGCTTTGATACCATGTAAAATTATTTGCTAAACTCGTGAAAACCAGGAACACTGGTAGAGTTGCAAATTACATAATTGTATAAATTGAGAAGAAAAATAAAAATTAAGAATAAACTGCTTGATTGATTTAGGAATGTGTACAATATATAAAGCACAAGAAGAGCCATCTAGAATAGCAACAACCAACTAGAAAATAGGCTTTTAGATTTCTGCAAGATTGGAAAAATCCATGCAAGATTGCACAACTAAGAAATCATAATCCTATCTTTTAACAACTAGAAAACTTATTTAAAGGAATATTCTATGCAGAGTATTCTACACTAACACCAATTGCAAAAAAAAAAAAAGATTAATAGGAAATACTAATAGCTAGTGTGGAAATTGTAGTTGAGATGAACCAAAATTTCATATCTACGAGGAATATTTCCCAAACACTACTACGTTGAAGGTCCTATCCCTTGCCAATCAAACATTGTGGAATTCAGTGCTGAAAGTTTAAAGGAAATCTAGCCTTGTCATTGCCATGTGATGTGAGATAAAAGTTTGTTTTTCAATTTTACTAGCAATATTTCTTGGAACATCTATCTACCATTTCTACATTGAAGATGGAGAAGTAGAATCATTTCAATGCACTGGTCTATGGTAAGCTAGAGGTTTCTTGGTTGACAATGAGTCTTTTTAATAGACAAACGTTGACCCAGTGATGCTCCTCTTTGTTGTGAAAATAACCATTTTTGTGACAATACTTATGTAATAGGAAGTTTGCAAAATGCCTACAAAACACACTTTTCTTGCTAATATTAAAAACACAACAGGTGCATTTGTTGTCATTTTGGTGAATGAGACATCAGTGAGACTTACATAGCCAAACAAAGAAAATAGTAAAAATATTATAGGTGTTGAGGAAAAATCAACTCTACAACTTCAAAGGATCGCCTGCATGCAAACCTGTCATAGAAGGAGAGAAGCAAAAACAAATCTATGGAGGCCAGAATTCAATGATCCAGAAAAGAGGAGTCATATTGATTGTGCAAGAATAATGCAATACAATTACAAATTACAAAGAGAGAATCCTTATAAAAGGATACTAGAAACCCTAAAGGAGAAAACCCTAAAGAATTATAAGATGCCTAAGTTTAGCTTAAGCGCATAGTATAATAGACTAATAATTAAATAAATAATTATTAGCCACAACATGATAACTCTAACACTCTAGCTTAAGCGCAGAGTATAATAGACTAATAATTAAATAAATAATTATTAGCCACAACATGATAACTCTAACACTCCCCCTTAAGATGAACTTAAGGAGTAGCTAAAAACAACTAAGGATTAAAAAATGCATGTAAACAACATGCATGAAAGTAACAATGGGTCTCGACAACTAGGCTTGATGAGGTACCCAAGTACAAAAGATCTCTCACAATTAGAGAAAAGGAGAAAACCTCATGGGAAAAAATCCTCTCCTAAAGAGAGAAAGACATGTGAAGGACTGAAGAAGCCTCTAAACAAGAGAATGTCCCAGAAAAAAGGAACAAAGGACGAATATGAAGAACACCACTGAAGCATGAAGCTGCAAACACTGTCAAAGAATAGCTGTCGATCTAAATAACCTCCACTAAAATAGAAGATGATAAGGTAGAGAAGACTGTAATATGCATGAGTGCCCTCAAATAACACTACTCGAATCAGATGACAAACAAAGACAGACAACTGAACTCGAAGATACAGATGATAAAAACACCAAAGTCTGAAGAGCTAATCAATCGAAGATGGAAGGTTGCCTCCAAAAATAAGAATGAAAGTGTCCATGGTAAATGATCCATCTCACCAAAATGCATAAGTAACCATCCACTGCATCTGCCTAGTACATAGGAACAAATACTAAATACATAGCTCACTCCAACGAACCAAGGAAGCATTAGAACCAACAACCAACAAGAGAAACCCCCCCATAATGTTGACAAGGGATAGGTGACAAGTACACTGAAACTGAATGCCAAGAAAAAATGCATGACGAAGAACCAGGAACATCAAGAGTGCAACAGAAAGTACAAACACATATAAAGGCTAGTGTCATGAAAGGAACACTCACTTGACACACATCATGAGGTTAATGTCATGGAAGGAACACGCATGTGACAAAGGTAGATGGTAAACAAAGGCAAACATCAAACCCCCCCATGGCACTTTATAATGGAGTGCGAGTACAATAAGGCACAAGATGTGGAAAATCCCAAGCATGCAAAGCATAGTGGCACTTTATCTCAGTGCGTTTGCAAAAAAAAAATGCTTACAAAATGATGTATGCAATGCTCAAAGAAGACAAAAGAATGGAAATACAGAATAATAGCCAAAGATGAGTCATCCCACACAAAGAAAAAGATCCCAGGAGCTGAAATATCCAAGATATTCACTAGAGTGCATAAACAAAAAACACTAAATAAAATGTACCTTGATTATAATCTGGAAAGAAGACCCATACCATTGGAAATTTCACATAACCATCTTTCCAACGATATCTCATGTGCCAAAAACAGGGTCTGAATGCTCAAGATATGCCTCCCAGAGTGCAAAAAAGAACTTCTGGTTTTGACGTCAAAAAAAGACATGAAAAAAGAAAAAAAAGAAGATCAAACCTTTATATCTGAAGAGATCTTGGAAATATATTTTCGACGCCTATTCGTTTGCCAAAATTCGACTCCGTTTTCCCAAGTTATGGCAAAAAAATGACCCCCCTATCAAAAACATGTAAAACAGGGTCTGGTGGAGCTCCAGTGGCCAATGGGTGGCGCAACTGGTGGTGGTGGTGCTTAGGCTGAGTGGAGGTGGTGGATCAAGGTGGTGCACTGATGGTGATAGTGGTGGTTGGCTGGGGGACGGGCTAACTGTTGGGCGGTAGCGGAAGCCGCTAGCGGCTACCCTAACTGTCGGCGACAATAAAGGGAGTCGCTGACCACAACGGCCAAAGCAACTGTTGCGGCAACGGTATATAATTGTCATCCACTCCAAGTGGCTTGTAAGCCATGTCAGCCTGCAAGCCGTTAAACTACAAATTTTTTGATTTTTTTAACGAATTTCTTGAAATTCGTGTGAAAAAATGGGCAAAAACCAAAAAAAATTCCAAAGGCCAAAGTTGTCCAAATTGGACAAATTTTATATGAAAATGGGGGTTTTTGGGTTTTTTGAGCTCAACGGAAAGGTTAGTTTGAGCCCAAAATGCCCCAAAACAAAGAAGCACCCCAAATCCAAATAAAAAGCTCTGAAAAACTTGAAACCCTCAAAACTCTAGAAAATCTTTAAAAAACAAGAATAGGTAGTAGCGAATCTGAGCTCTGATACCATATAGGTGTTGACGAAAAATCAAATCTACAGCTCCCAAGGATCACCTGCATGCAAACCTATCACAAAAGGAGAGAAGCAAAAACAAAGCTATGGAGGCCAGAATTCAATGATCCAGAAAAGAGGAGTCATATTGATTGTGCAAGAGTAATGCAATACAATTACAAATTACAAAGAGAGAATCCTTATAAAAGGATACTAGAAACCCTTAAGGAGAAAACCCTACAGAATTATAAGATGCCTAAGTTTAGCTTAAGTGTAGAGTATAATAGACTAATAATTAAATAAATAATTATTAGCCACAACATGATAACTCCAACAAATATAAATGGCGACATCTAATAATTTCATCTTTCCCTATTTAGAATATTTTTGTTTCCTCATTTTTCACTTATTGTAAAACTGGTATAAGTTAAACTTTTGGACTCTAGATAATTAGATGGGTACTTTTGGTTCTTGAGTAAATTAAATGTGGCATGTTGATTCATGAGTTGGTCCATGCAAGTCCAATCTTAGAGTGGATCTAGGTTTTGGTTTAAAGTTGAACTTTTACAAGCTTCTATATTGATTAAATTCCTAAAAATTTGCTCATGCCTTCTCTAGAGATGCTTGAAACAACCTAGGAAAAGGAACCTTTTATTTAAACAAATAATACGTTGAAATTGAGATACATAAAAACATTAGTTTATCTCTCAATGTTACACCTTTTTTTGTGCAATATAGATTTGGTGGTGCTATCTTACCTTCACCGTAGACTTTCCTGAGCTCGTCATTTGATGAAAGTTTTCCATAAGCTTGTGAAACTATCTGAGGGTGATTGTAACTTAGTTTCACAAAATTGCTAATAGAAATAGTCTAAAAATCCAACATTTGCAATGAATGGTTCACCTGAATCCACTACTATTGACGGTTGTTATGCAGAATTTTTTAATCTCAATCATGTGCATAGAATGGAGAGAAGTAGCAGTTGATCTTTGAGGCTTGAAGGATGTTCTCGTCAGTTCAGTTAAATTTTCCTCTGTATTAGTTGATGTAAATGTAGCAGATAGAGCACCTAGTGTAGCTAATTTGTGTGTTGCAACACCTTCTTTAACACCGTTTTTCATCTTCTTAGAATTCCTTTCATCCTGATGATGAATCACGGAGTGTGATTCGAAACGTTGATGTAAAAAATACATACACAATCGAATCTAGAAAAAATCTAGAGAATACAACATGGATTGTGAAAATCTCATAGCGTTAAACCATTTGAATTATCTGAAATCTGCTCCATACTTCCATTGGATCAAGAAATCGTATCAAAAAGTCGGTTTTGTAATTCTTGTACAAATAATTGACATAAATTTGTTTTAGTATATACTATACATCATGAAACCCAACATTTGAAAATCAAATATATTTACAATTCTGACCTCAACAGTTTGAGCAGGTTTTCCTTGAAGAGTTGAAAGCTTCTTTTCAAATGAATTTCCTTATATCTCTAATGAAAGAAAAACATACCCAAATAAACACAAAATTCTCAGATTTCAAAATTGCTAGATATGAGCTATATTTAAACATGTGACATTTTACTGATCATTGTTTGCAATGTAGCGAATTGACAATTAACCAAGTTTTCAACACTTTCTTAGAAGAAATTGATTGCCAGGAATATAATTATTTTTGTCATATTAATTTTTTTTTGTATTGCCCTAGATTTGAATTCAACTAACATAACATATGTTAGATAAATTTTAACATAATAGAAAACATACCCAGCCTTGGCAACATCCCATGCAAAATACCTAGTGAAGAAATTAGTAAGATAGTTCATTTCCTTCCACTTTGTAAAGTGGAGTCTCTTGAGATATCCCTTCAAATAAGGTTGCACATTCCATGTATTTCTGCTAATTTTGTACCATTTCAATTAGAAACTATGGTAAGGTAATGATGGCATAGAGATATCCAAGTCAACATTTTTCTTAAGCACATGCATGCATTACATGAAGGCACAATGTGCTACGAGTAAATGATTTCCATAGGTAATGATCTTGTAACTATAAACAGTCTTTTAAACTTTTTAATTACAACAAATTCATTCATATTGTCGAATATTTGAAAATTGATGTAAACACAAATTATTATACTTTTTCTTTTTCTTTCACCTGGCCAATCTCAAAACCTTGTTTCTTTAATTTAGCCTATGCATGCTATCCAGACAAAAGCTTCACTATGTGTATCTAGTACCATGATATTCTTCGTTAGTAGGTCATCTTAATTGAAGTTGGAGACTTCTACAAGCTACCACAAATAATCCAAAATTACAAGGCAATATAATATTGATAGGAGAACTCGACAAACTATTGACAAAAAAAATGGTGAAACAAGCTAGGTCTTATCAATCTAGAAGATACAAGTGCTGCAGTATAGCAATGTGGGCAAAAAAAAATTAGAAACTTCTTTCATTCAAATCAAGCCAATGCAAGAAACCAATGCTGTGTAGAGTCACTCCTACATCAAAAGTCACTATTTATATGATCATTCTAAAAATGCACAAGAACAATGGATTGACTTATTCATACACGTCTTCATAGGATAGAGCCATTCTACAAAAATAAAAGAGAATAAAATATATTTTTCTGGATTTCTTATAAACTTCAAAAAAGGAAAGATATTACTTAAAAAAAATAGCAGATGCATATTGTTCTCTATATGATCTCCTCCCTAACACATATAAGATAAGAAGCCAAACAAAAAGATTTTAAAAAATAGAATAAAAAGCCAAACAAAAACATTAAAAAAAAAAAGTAGATGCATATTGTTCTCTATATAATCTACTCCCTAACACACATAAGATAAGAAGCCAAACAATTCCCACAAAATGGTATCTTGTTAGGAAATTTGGACCAAATATCCATGTGTGTTAATGTGACCAAGCAAAAAGAGGAAACACATGCAAACATGTGTTGAAAGTCTTAGATATTCTAAAAAGAATCAAACTAAACGAGCAAGATCAAGTTGTCATTTCATATTTAAGCTTAATATTTATATTTTTAATGATTATAATTTTTTTTTAATACTAATTAAATTAATCTTATTAAATTACAGATGTTACTCCATTGGTTGATGATAATGATGAAGTTAGAGGGAGTTCTAGCCATGAAATTAAAACCATTGGTAATGTTGATATGATATTTATAATTAAATATTAAATACTTTTTTGGAGCAATTTAATTTTGTTAACAAAGGTTTTGACATGTGTGTAATAGGCCTCTGGGCCGTAATTAATTGACTGGTGACTGAAAATTTTCAAACATGGAAGGCAATCTTAGTTACATCGAGAAATTTTAACTTGCTATGCAATTTTTAACTCATCCGGAAATTTTTGGTTCTCCACTCGAATTTCATCCATTAAAGACTGCTATTTTTCAGCAAAACCTAAAACTCTACAGTTAAACTCTTTTGTGGTAAAGATTCGCAGTTTCTTGGTGAAGATTTGCAATTTCCTACTGTATTAAAAAAATCTTCGTCAATCTCCAAACTGTATACCAGTATCGTGTAAACTGGAAACTGTGTCCGGCATGGAAAAGACGGTGTGCAGTATACAGGTGTGTGACAGGTTTTGGACTGAAAATTTTCAAAATTGGTAGGCCATTTTAGGTCCATCCGAAAATTTTAACTTGATAGGCAATTTTAAGTTCCATCCAGAAATTTCCGAATTTCTAAAGTGTTAGGCAAGCTACACCCGAATTTCATCCTTTAAAAGACTGCTATTTCGCAGAAGAAGAAGCATAAGTTTTTTTCATGAACCCTAAGAAACCTAGTTTCTTGAAAAGGGAAAGTTACGCGGAGATGGGAGACGAAGGAGCATTGGACGCAGTGATTTTGGGCGCCTCAGGATTCGCAGCAAAATACATTTTGAGAGAATTTATGAGGCATCTGGAGCGGCTGGAGGGGCAAGGGCGAAGAAGAATCGGCATAGCAGGGCGCAACCGAGAGAAATTAGCGGATGCGGTGCGATGGGCGGCACAAGGGGCGCTGCAGATGCCGCCCTTAATCCCCATAATAGAAGCAGATGTCACGGATTCGGCATCCATGGCGGCTCTGTGCAAGAGAACACGGTTAATTGTGAACTGTGTTGGGCCCTTCCGTCTCTACGGTGAGCCTGTGGTGGCTGCCTGCGTGGAAGCGGGCATTGATTACCTGGACATCACGGGCGAGCCAAAATTCATGGAAATGATGGAGGAGCACTACCATAGCTCGGCCCTTCTCACCGGATCTCTCGTCGTTTCCGCCTGTGCCTATGATTATGTTCCCGCCGACCTTGGTGTCATATTTCATAGCAGGCAGTGGAAGCCACCGTCCGTGCCTCATAGCGTGTATGCGTATGTGGTTTTGGAGTCTGAGAAGCGAGTAGTGCTGAATGTTACCACTTTTGAGTCTGCTGTGGTTGCCATCGCTCGCGCGGAGGAGGATCAAAAGCTTAGGACATACGGGCCCCTGCGGGTACGAGAGTCCGAATTCAGATTTTATGGTTTCTAGTTGTTTTCAGTATGTTGATCGTTTATTGTTGTTTTTCAATAGATTTTAGTCTATCTTTCCGTTAATTAGTATGTTGTTTAGTTGATTTCAGTTCTATCGATTGTGATATTGATTGTTTATTATTGTATGTTGTTTAGTTGATTTCAGTTCTATTGATTGTGATATTGATTGTTTATTATTGTTTTGCAGTTAACTAGTATGTTGTGTTCGTTGTTTTTAGTTGTATTGGTTGTGATGTTGATTGTTTATTATTGTTTGGCACCATTGATCTTTTGATTTTGTTTTTTTGGTAGGTTGACCTCATCAATTTATTAATCTTATTATATATAAAAGAGGGATCTTTCAAAAACCTTCTATTTACTGTAAACTAGGCTTGGGTTTTAGGGTTACATCCTTCTGTTAATTATTATGTTGTGTTTGTTGTTTTAAGTTCTATTGGTTGTGATGCTGATTGATTGTTTATTGTTCTTTTGCAACATTAAAGTTGATCCTTTGTTATTGTTTTTTTATTGTAGGTTGACATTCATCAATTTATCAATCTTATTATCTATAAAAGAGCTGGGGGCTCTTTCAAAAACCCTCCATTTATTGTAAACGGATTTTAGGGTCACCCTCCTGTTAGTTAGTATGTTGTGTTTGCTGTTTTCAGTTCTATTGGTTGTGATGCTGATTGTTTATTGTTGTTTTGCAATATTAAAGTTGATCTTTTGTTATTATTTTTTATTTGTAGATTGACCTTCATCAATTTATCAATCTCATTATCTATAAAAAATAAAAATGGAAGCTCTTTCAAAAACCCTCCATTTACTTCACAGCACACCTTTCTGCTCCATCTTAATGCAACCTGGGAGTAAAATAGGACGTTAATGATGACTCTGTAAAATTTGAAGTATTGCTTTTTGCATGTAGGTACCCGGCCTTCCTGCACCGAAATCTAAGATAGTTGAACACGAAAAATCAATTGGACTATGGGCACTGACGTCACCCACAGGAGATGGAGATGTTGCTCGAAGAACACAAGCCTTGTTATTAGAGAATCCATATGGTTGGCCTGGTGTGAATGAGAACTCTGCCGCAGTGGAGAAGAGGAGGAAATCCTGGTCAGAGGTGAAGCCTGTTTATGTTGACATTTTCATAGGTTATAAACGTTTCTGGATTGTACTTGTTACAATTTGTATGGGGTTGATAGTGTTCCTACTAGGCCAATTTAGGTGGGGACGCTCGCTTCTTCTCAAATACCCCGGAATTTTCACTTTTGGGCTATTCAGGAGGACGGGCCCCACAGAAGAGGAGATCAAAAGTGCTTCATTCAAGTATTGGTTTGTAGGTCATGGCTATAGTGATAAGAGTCGTCTTCTGCAGCAAGGATCAAAGCCAGATATGGAAGTGGTGACCAGAATTTCAGGGCCTGAGGTAGGTTATGCAACAACTCCCATCATTCTTGTTCAGTGTGCTCTCATTGTGATGGATCAACGCCAAACTTTACCAAAGGGAGGGGTATTCCCACCAGGAATTATGTTTGGTTCTACAGATCTGCAAGAACGCCTAGAAAAAAATGGCATATTGTTTGAACTTATCAGCAAAAAGACTACATCTATATCAAAAAGGACCTAAATATTGAAATGTCTCATGCCGTAAAGGATAAGGTTTTTATTATGCCGTAAAGGATAAGATTTTTATGATTCGGTTCGAATTTGCCGGGAAGTAAAATCGATATAATGGTTTTCACGTTAAACTTTTTTAAATTTTGGTTTGGATTTGCCCGGAAAGTAACATCGGTTTAATGGTTTTCACGTCCAGCCCACCATTGAAGCAGACAGGTAATCTTTTTCAAACAGCGTAGGGATATCAGCTCCATTTATCATCGATGATTAAAAGCTACTTGCAACGAAACAAAATATAGGGAACAATTATCCGACTTCCTCCAATCTGAATCCACCACTAATGTGACACATTATTTATACAGAAGATTTTTTTTTTAATCTTCGTGAAGAATCAGATATACAAAATCAAACATCTAGAGACAACTGAATTTCTCCCAACACTAACTTAAAATTATTAATTCTAATTATGCCGAAAGAAAACGGAAACATGATGGAAGACCAAGCATCACCTGAAGAAGCTATGTGGATCATAATGTAAAACTAAAAAAACCGATGATGTTCCTACAGTCGCAGCAGGGGCGAGTGAAGCCATCCGTGATGATTTGCTGGCAGTTACGACAGTTACAAAGGCATATGGCATAGTCTACATGCTCTTTGACCGTTACTAACGCACATTCATGGACAAACTGTAACCGATGAAATGGACTAATGCTATATAATTGATGGCATGATTCTATAACCAATGAAGTAAAAACGATTTGAATGTTACAGCTACATATACAACTTCTAAGGACTCGCTTCCATTTTAACGATTTCAATTCTGATGTATTTGCCCCTCTCTCTGTTTAGCTATATCGAATCCTGTGAAGCTAGATCAAACACAGGTGAACTGGTGTAAGAAAATATCTCTCTATAACTGAGAAGTTGTTTCTCAAGCAAGTCTCCCGCATCTATAAGGTAATAGTAACAACATTTATTCGTTAAGATCATTTTGTTCTTTATTTTATCTTTTATTTCATGTTCAATTAAAAGTTTTTGCAACTGGATTTTATTCAAATGTTCTTCTTTAAATCATGGTTTCAACAGAAAATTTTTGATCTTGAAATAAAAACTTTATAGGCTCCCGAATTCGAATGGCTCAATGACGCAAATTTCCCTAGCCTACAATGTTTATGCTTGATATGAAAATGGGCAAAGGCCATCCAAGAGCTTGTCTACCAAACTATTACACTTGTGCCCAATCATGCCATTGTGGTTACTCATTTACATTCATAATGCTTGCTTTGCTACTGGATCTGCTTCTCCTGGATCTGTTGTTGGATCTATCCATGCCACCTTTGCTTCCACCTCTACTACTTTCTTTGCTCCTATTGTTGGTGCTACTATCTATGCTTCTGGATCTCTAAATAGAGAAGAAAGATCTGGGTATGGAAAACTAAACTACGGTGCTGCTCCTCCCATCTAACTCATGCGTTGATGCGGTGTATTCCACCAGTTGATGGGTGAATATTTGCAGCTTTATTCAATGATTAATAGTGAGAATACAAAATATGATTTTTACTATGTAGTTTATGATGAATTGTAAAGAGAGGTAAGAGTATTACAAAATGAGAATATATTTATTTACGACTTTGTGATTTTTTCAACACATTATATAGATAAGAAAATGTCTATTGTTTTCTATTATTTGTTTTTTAGATTCAAATTTAATTTTGTTTTTCAAATTATGTTTTATTTTTTGAAACATAATATATTAAAGTATATTGAATTATAAACATAATATTATAATATTAATAATATTAATAATATTAATATATTATTATTATATTATATTAATATATTATTATTATATTATATTAATATTAAATTCTAATTGTATTTTTAATTCTAACATTAACATTAATTTTAATTATATAATACATAATCTTACCTTAACTTTATTAAAGATTTATAATCATAACCTTTATTCTAATTCTAACAATAAAATTAAATATAATGTTGACACTAATTTGCATTCTAGCAACACTAATTCTAATTCTAACTCTAGCTCTATAGTCTAACCTTAACTTCATGTCTATTTTTCTAACTCTAGCTCTAAATTCTAACCCTAACTTCATGTCTATTTCAAACTCAAGCACTAACTATAACCCTAACCCTAACACTAATTATAACCATATAAAGCTATATTAAATTCTAATAGTATACCTAAATTTAACATTGACTCTAAAACAAACAGTAATTTTACCTCTACCCCTAATATTAACACTAATTTGATGATTAAATTAGGGTTAGGGTTTGGGTACATAAAGGGTTAGAGCTAGAACTATAGTTACTCTAAGACAAATATAATGTTTCTAAATTATATTTGCATAGAGTGATAGAACATACCATTTTTTTCTTTTTTGTTAAGATAATGTTGCAAGAATCTTAGTTATCAATTTAGAAAGATAAAAACAAGTTTGTATGTTTCTAAATTGTAAACATAAAATTTAATTTTTCTAAATTTAAAAAATCAAAATCACATACTTAAACAAATAATTTTAGTCATCAAAATATAATGTTTCTATATTGAAAAAATCAAATTTATAAATACATGTGATTTTTCAAGATCAAAAAGAATTTTAATGTTTCTAAATTATATTTGCATAGAGTGATAGAACATACCGTTTTTCTCTTTTCTGTTAAGATAATGTTGCAAGAATCTTAGTTATCAATTTAGAAAGATAAAAACAAGCTTGTATGTTTCTAAATTGTAAACATAAAATTTAATTTTTCTAAATTAAAAAAATCAAAATCACATATTTAAACAAATAATTTTAGTAATCAAAATATAATGTTTCTATATTGAAAAAATCAAATTTATAAATACATGTGATTTTTCAAGATCAAAAAGAATTTTAATGTTTCTAAATTGTAGTAATAAAAATATAATGTTTCTAAATTATATTTGCATAGAGTGATAGAACATATCGTTTTTCTCTTTTTTGTTAAGATAATGTTGCAAGAATCTTAGTTATCAATTTAGAAAGATAAAAACAAACTTTTATGTTTCTAAAATTTAATTTTTCTAAATTTAAAAAATTAAAATCACATATTTAAACAAATAATTTTAGTCATCAAAATATAATGTTTCTATATTGAAAAAATCAAATTTATACATACACGTGATTTTTCTATTTATCTCTTTATTGTGTTATAAAGATAAAATTTAAAAAATAAATTAAATTTTAATCATAATTAGATCTATTAAAATAGTTTTTAAAATATAAAAATCTAAAATAATTATAATGTATATTATTCAAATAGTTATTATTTTTAATTATTAAATATTTATAACTATTTCTCAAATGTTAAACCCTTAAATAAGATTGTGGTTTAATTATAGTTAGGGTTGGGGTTGTATTAGGGATAGCATTAAGGTTGTATTGGGTTAGCATTTAATTTTTATAAGAGTAGAGTTAGAATAAAACAAGTAATCTTAATCAAAATAAAGTTTAAACTATTTTAATCTTTTTAAAATAATAAGATTATTTTAATTAAAACTAAGTTTAATCTATTTTAAAATTCCTTTATTTTATTACAACAAAATTTAAATGTATTAATCTCATAAAAATATTTAAATAATTTAAATAATGAAAACCAATTCATAAGAAAAATACATAATAATGAAGGATTTTTTTAATATTTATTTTTTATGAATGCATTATCTTATAATAGCAACTGTAACATAACCATAATCCTAACCCTAAGATTAACCTTAACCGTTATTACTATTTAAACCCTATTTTGAACGTCAACCATAATCTTTATGCTAACATAACCCATAACCCTAATTGAATTCTAACTCTAACCTTCAAACAAAGCTCTACTAATTTAGTTGTAGTGCTAACCTTAATCCTAATTAAACCCTATCCCTAACCCTAATACTGATTCTAATTCAACCTGAACCTTTATCCCAAGCATTGTCCTACAATAATAACTCTAATTGTTACTAAAACCAATTACAACTATTATTTTATCTATAATAATATTACACCCTCTAATCTTAACCCTAACCCTAACCCTAACCCTAACCTGATAATGACTCTAAACCTAACTTTATATCTAACCCTAACCCTAACAACCCTAATCCTAACCCAAACACTAACTCTTATAGCTATCATCACACACTATCTTTCATTGCAATCTTAATCCTAACCCTAACCCCAATCCTAATTTTAATTCTAACCCTAACCCTAATTTAAATTATAACCACTATTTATAATCTTTAAACCTTACCCTAATTATAACCACTAAGACTAACCTCAATACTAACCCTAATTATAACCCTTACACTAATTATAATTATAACCCTAATTCTAACCCTAACTCTAATTTTAATTATAATCAATAATTAAAATCTATAAAGCTAATGCTAATTAGAATTATAACCCTAACCCTAATCATAACACTAAACCCTAACCCTAACCTAACTGTAACCCTAAACCCTAACCCTAACAATAATACTTAGTCTTAACCCTAAACCTAATCCTAACCATAACCCTAACAACATGCTTTATCCTTGAATCCTAACCCTTCTTGAGTCATAACACTAAATGTAACCTTAATTGAGTTGTAATGCTAACCCTAATCCTAATTAAACCCTATCCCTAACCCTAATACTTATTCTAATTGAACCTAAACTTGAACCCTTACCCCAAGCATTATCCTACAATAATAATTATAATCGTTAACTAAAACAAATTATAACTATTATTTTATCTATAATTTACTATAACTCCCTCTAATCTAGACCCTAACCCTAGCAACCCTAATCTTGACCCAAACCCTAACTCTCATAGCTATCATCATAGACTATCTTTCTATGTGATCTTAACCCTAACCCTAACCCTAATCCTAATTATGATTCTAGACCTAACCCTAACCCTAATCGTAATTTTAATTATAATCTTTAAATTTTAGCCTAATTATTATTACTAAGACTAACCCCAATACTAACCCTAACTCTAACCATGATCCTATATGAAAACCAAAACTTGATGCTAACCCTAACCATGATATACATCCTAACCGTTATCATATTCCTAACCCTAACCATGATATAAACCTTAACCCTGACCATAATACTAACCTTAACCCTAATCCAAAACATAACCATAAACTGAATCCTAATCCTAACCATACCCTCAGTTATAATTGTAACCCTGACACTAAACCCTAAGCTTAACCATAAATTTAACCCTACTATTAAACCATAACCATAACCCTAACCTTAACAATAATCCTAAATGTAATCCTTAACCTTAATGCTAATCATAATCCTAAACCAAAACCAAACCCTAACATTAATGCTAACCCTAACCATGATATAAACCCTAAACATTATCATAACCCTAACCCTAATCATAAATCTAACCGGAACCATGATGTAAACCTTAACCCTAACCATAACACTAACCTTAACCCTAATGCTAACCATAACCATAATACTTGCAATTAAATAAAGGTTTATATTTTCATTAAATAAAGTTTAATATATCTTAAATTTTAGTATTTGCTTTGATCTTGCAACACATATATATTATATAAAATAGTCTAAATAGATATTTAAAATTTCATATATCTATACGTAATAATATAATAATATTGTAATATAATTTATTTTCAAACAAAAAAACATAAAATAATAATAATAATAATAATAATAATAATAATTGCAACAATAATATTACATATCATTGCAACAAAAATTAATAATATAATATTATATAGTTTTATTTTGAATTTTTTTATTGTTTCCCATGTTGCGCCATGGCTGCTACTAGCTTACATATATTTGAATATATATATATATATATATATATATATATATATATATATATATATATATATATATATATATATATATATATATATATATATATATATATATGCCGAGAGATATCCTTAAACTCTAATAAGCGCCTCGATAATGATATATCTCAGTGTATTATATATATATGTAAGCTAGTTTCGCCGATAGGCGATCTACAATGGGATCAATGTTGTCCATAAACAAAAAACCATTTTAAAATAAAATTGACAGTCGCATGCCTGTTTAAGGAATCTGCACATAAAATCAACACAAATTGAAACGTCTCCCTAAATATTGCCATTGTAGTAAGAATATGAATCAACCCTTACATAGTGGACGCATGCATGATAATAAAAAGCAGAATTGGCTTAAATGCAGATTTAACAGACTATAAAAATAGCCAATGCATATGCATGTATTTAAAACTTTTTTTTTGTAACTGATGTGAGTGGACTCATTAATAGATTTTAAATCTACATTAAGGTTGGGGGTAATATATAGTTGCCATTTTGTGTTCTTTTTGGCAGTTCTATCTAACTATTTTCTCAACCTTGCCATTTTGAGAAGCTCCGCATGAGAGTTTTCAGTGTTCAGGGTTCTGAACTGAAGAATACCACAGAGGTTCGAACACCATTCTGGTGCATTTTCCTTTCTATTTTTTTTAAGTTTATGTATAATATGGCACAATAACATCTATATTAGATGAGATTCAAACGAGTTTATGTTAGTTTTTTCTGTATTGAATGGGAGCCGAGTATAGTCTAATAGACCACATCTATAGATTAAGATATTTATAGAATATTATCTCTGTAAATATATGTCTTCGCAATCTTTTGGTTAAATCCATGCAATCTTGCCATAATTTGCTTTTCTATCTATCCAATCTGATGGGCTGCAAAAAAATTAATGTATGATTGAATTGATTTGTAGCAAAAGGAAAGGAAAAAGGATGCAAGGCAGAAGCAACATCATGGTTATTGCAATTGTAACGCCTCCATTCTTGCACCCCCACAACCATAATATGCAACCATAATCTACAATTTGTACATGGTTATTTCAATAGCAGTCATCAGTATACACTATATACTGCAAATTCAGCAAGCTGGTGAAACCATAGAAGAGGGGAATAAAATCTGTCTAAAACCGTTACAGAAAAGTGAACACCAAGAAAATTAATTGTGGATCGTGGCATTATATCTTTAAAAGCAAATAGAATGGATGAAAGGGTCTTCTTATAGCATTTTTGTAAAAAAATTCTCGCATTTCTCTAAATTTTTTCTCTTTGGCTTTGTTGAGAGCAGGCAGGGCACCACTGTACCATGTATACTGATTCTTGGCACAGTCTTTTCCCTCACAGCAGATTTTGAAGTGTCCAAAGCAGTTCAACATATTCGCTTTGTGTATATCCCTACGACTGTGTGAGACTGAGAGAGTTATTTTTAGGCGCTTGATCAAACACAATATGCACACTGATTATCACTCTATCTTTGGTAATAGTTGTTGCTTTTTAATATGGTTTTTTATTTTGCATGCATGTTTGTGCCAAGTGCGTTTGCTTGGAATTTTATGAAGTCTTTTGAATGATTTGATCTTGTGCATTCTCTACAGATATTTTAACCATTGTGTTCCATTCAATGACATCTCTTTGGTGATATTCTGTGGAACAGTTCACAGTATATTTTAGTAATATGGTCGTTTTGTTCATTGTAGGATTTAATTCATAGAAATCATCTTAAAAATATATTATTAATCAACCTTGCTAAAATAAAGACAATAAAAATAGGTTTCATTGTTTCAATTAAATCTATATATAATTTTGATTTTAGATATCAAAGTAAACCTCCTAAAATAAACACAATAAAAAATAAGATGAAATTAGTACATTCCAAAATTAATTCTTATTTTGATTTTTTCATTGTTTCTATTAAACTCATATAGAATTCTTCTCAACAAACTTTCTAAAATGAACAAAATGTAAAACATAAAAAATTATTGCATTCCAAAAGTTATTCTTTATTATGATTTCTCAATATTTTAACTAAAGTTAGAGAGAATTCCTTTTGACATCAAACTTGCTAAAATGAACAGAATGTAAAAAGTGAAGAAATTAGTACATTCTAAAATTAAAAATCATTCTATTTTTCTCTATTTTTCAATTAAACCTATATAGAATTCTTAGGCTAGGGTTTTTAAGTTGGTGGTCCAATAATTTTGTAAATTAAATAATTCATTTCCCTTCAAAACTATTTTTTAATAGAAATTAAATATAGATTTTTGACAAGTGGCAGATTACATCTCTAAGCAGGTGGGGCAATTTCTAGCCCCACCCCTTTTGCACCCCCTCAAATTTGCATGCCCAAAAAGTAGGGGTTGTTTCTTTTGGGAAAAGATTCCAAATAATATGGTAGCACAAAAAAAATTTCTTCATGGGACCGTCTCTTCCACATAAATAGAGCCCAAACCCCTCCCATGGGACCCCAGCGTTATAGACATCAAAACTACTAAAATAAATTGAAAAGGTGAAGAAATTAGTCCATCCCAAAATTAATCCTCATTTTAATTATTTTATGTTTCTATTAAACCTATATAAAATAATTATTCACAATAAACTTTCTAATTGAACAAAATGTAAAATGTGAAGAAATTAATACATTCTGAGATTAATATGGATGTATTAAAAAGGGGGAAATATCAATTTTAGAGGTAATTGGATATTGATAAATTTAATCTCAAACCATAGAAGAAAGACAAATGAACAATATTCAATTGGGATTAGGATTAAGGTTTAATTAAGGTAAGACTTAAAGTTCAAATTTAATTAGGGTTAGTGTTAGTGTAAGAAACAAAATTATGAATAGTAGGCTTATAATTATCCATAGAGTTAAATTTTAAAGTTAGAATTAGAATTAGAGACATGATTTAGAGTTAAATTATTGTTAAGGTTAGGGTTATAGTTCAATTAGTGTTAAAGTTAAGATTAGTGTTCAATTTGATTAGAATTAGTTTAGGGTGTAATTATGGTTAGGGCTCAAGTAGAGTTATAAGAGAAAATTTTGAGTTAGGGTCATATTATGATTATAGCTCACATATGGTTATGGTTAAGGTTAGGGTTCAATTGGAGTTAGATTTTAGGTTCAATTAGTGTGATGGTTAAAGTTAAGTTATGGTTCAATATGGGGAAATTATTGCACTAGGGTTAGAGTTGACTTTAATGTTAGTTTGCAATTTGGGTTAGGTTTTAGTAAAGGTTTAAATCATGGGGTTTAATTAAACTTAAGATTAGTGTTCAATTAGTGTTATAAAATAAATATCCAATTCACTTGGTTAGGGTTAAATTATGCTTAGAATTCAAATAAGGTTAGGTTTAGGATTCAGTTAGGGTTAGGGTTAAAGTTATGGTTAGAGTTGGGGATAAAGTAGGGTTAACACTTAATTATAATTATGATTAGGGTTTTAATTAGGGTTATCCTTAAGGCTAAAATTCAATCAAGGTTAGCATTATGAGTCCGCTTATAATTATGGTTTTAAAAAGTTAGAATCATAATTAGAGCTAGGATTAGAATTAGAATTAGAATTAGAGATATGGTTAAAATTAGTATTGAATTATGGTTAATTTTTGGGTTAAGGTTTAATTAAGCTTAAATTTAAAGTTATAGAACAATTTGGGTTAGGGTCTATTAGAGTTATAAGAGAAATATTTGACTTAGGTTTCAATTAGGATTAGAGTTTAAGTTTAATTAGGGTTATGGTCATGGTTAGATTAGGGATCAACTAGGGGAAATTATTAAGTTAGGGTTAAAATAATGGGTTTTAATTATATTTATGGTTATAGATGAGTGAGGGTTAGGGTTAGTGTTAGTTTAAAATGCGATTAGAGTGAAATTAGGGTTAGGGCTAGATTTTAACTAGAGATTAATTAAGGTTAAGCTTAAGGTGAGATTTATGCTTTAAAATAGGGTTGTAATTGTTATTATAGTTTATCTTAATGATAAAATTTTATTACAAATTATAGTTTACTTATCAATAAGGTTTAATTAGGGTTAGGGTTAAGTAGGGTTATTGCTTAAATAGGGTTGATATTGGTGTAAGTGTTAAATTAAGATTATGGTTAGGGTTCAATTATATAATGGTCTAAATAGGGTTAGAGTCAAATTATTAATCATAATCCTATTGTTAACCCTAATTCTATCTCTAATAGTAAACCTAACCCTATCCCTAATCTTAACCCTTATTCATAACCTAACCCTATCCCTAATCTTAGCCCTAATCCTAATTCTATTTCTAATCCTGCTCCTAACCTATCACTAAGCTCAAACTTTAACCCTAAAATAAACTATAACCATACTGTTAACCTATTTCTATCTTTATCTCTCTAACCTTAACCCTATATATATACACACACACACACACACACATGTATACATGCATGTTAGCATATCCTAACCCAAACCCTAACCTTAATAACATATTTGTACTAAATCTTTTGAATGTTGCAAATATTTACTTGCATAGCTTTCGTTTGTAGGTTGATTTATTCATATTAATGAATGTTTAAATATTTTAAAATTTGATATCTCTCCGCAAATTTTACATAGATTTTTTAAAATATATGTATACTAGTTAATTAAGCCGAGAGGCTTCCTTCATTCACAGGATGGGTGAGAACCCGTGTTAACATTTCCGGCTTAAACATTTCCGGCTAAAACATTACGGCGTAAACATTCCCACTATGCAGACACTTCCTTCATTCGTAGGACGGGTGACAACCCGTGTCAACAATTCCGGTTGCAAATTTCTGGCGTAAACAATTCCGACACAAATTTGGCTGTTAATATTGATAACTGATTTCTTTGGCACGATGATAACCAATTTCTTCCGCCCGATGAAAACAACAGGTCGTAGTGATTGCCCGTAATTCTTGCACCTTTATTCTGAGGCAGTTAAGAGTAAGAAGGAGATCATGGGGTAAAGTTTCATACATTTTGTTTGTGGCCGCTGAGGATGGTCAACCATAGCTTCACAGATCTGACGAAAGATGAGTGTCTGTTTATCGTAGATTTGATTGATGAATTTGTTGGAATTTTTGTTTGTTCTCATGACTTTTTGATGTGATCAGATTGTGGCAGTAATTTGGATCTCGAATGAAGATAAGTGTTTGTTTATCGCAGATTTAATTTATGAATTTATTTGAATGTTTGTGTGTGCTTGGAAATCATATGATGGACTTGGTAATAGTTGTGGAAATCTTGAAATAAGAAATTGGAAAGATGAAAAGAAAAATTCTCAGCATTTTGTTCGAATCAATTCTGTGGTTGTAGTTTGCAACTGAAATAAGATCTAGCTATAGAAATTAAATATTTTTGGTATTCTTAAAATCATAAATTTGGGTTTTTTTAAAATTGTCCTAAGTTTACTCATACATTTTGTTGCATAAGATAAAAAGCAGCCAACTTAACTTTCGGTATGTTTCTACAAATATCTTCTATACATTTCGTATAAAGTTATACAATTACAAATTTCAAAGTATGAAAGCTGTCTATTGCTATATTATCTTGATAACCTTAACAATTATTCAACATAATGTCAAATAGTTGATTTTGTAAACATAATTGTACCCTAACCCTAATAGTAAACAAAATTAAAAATAAACCTTAAATTTAACCCTAAGACTAACACAAACAAATTGAGTTCTATAAAAAGTTTAACCATAACCCTATACTAGATTGGAGCAAAATCTTAAAGAAAATTATACTCCAACAATTAAACTATACAAAATTAAATCAATATTGAACATAAAAAAAATTGAACCATAACTCTAAATACAATGGAACCCTTACACTAAATTAAATTGAGCCCTATACTAAATTGAACCCTATTCTTAATTAAATCCTAATCATGTACTAATTTAAATCAAAACAATAAACTAAATTATGCTAACTATAAAACTAAACCAAATTAAATCTCATAACTAAAACAAGCTAAATACTATACCATATTGAGCACTAACCCTATACCATGACACTAATTGAAATTAAACCCTAAACCTCAACCTAAACCTAATTAAATATTTATCAAAATTAAAATCTAACTCTAAACCAAATTAAATCCAAATCCTTAACCAAATTGAACGCTTACCTAATCACTAAACCCTTACCTAACCCCTTAACAAAATTTAAATTTAACCTTAAATGCTATTATACACTGATCCTAATATAAATTTAAACTAAGCCTAAATAAATTTCAACCTTACCACTAAAACTAATTGAACATTAAACCAAACTAAACCAAACACTAAACCAAGTTGAATGCTAAAACACAAACTTTATACCAAAGAGAACCCTAACCCTAAACCAAACCACGCCTAAATTATAAGCCAAATAAAATCTTAACACTAAACCAAATCTCAAGACCATAACCCTCATGTAAACATAATCGTATCCTAACCCTAATAGTAAACAAAACTAAAAATAAACCTTAAATTGAAATTGAGTTTTATAAAAAATTTAATCATAACCCTATACTAGATTGGAGCCAAATGTTAAAGAAAATTATGTAAAAAAAATTGAACCATAACTCTAAATACAATGGAACCCTAACATTAAATTAAATTGAGCCCGATACTAAATTGAACCCTATTTAGAATTAAATCCTAACCATGGCACTAATTGAAGTCTAACCATGACACTAATTGAAATTGAAAATGTGAGGCTTCCTTCATTCGCAGGATGGGTGAGAACCCATGTCAACATTTCCAGCATAAGCTTTTCTGTCAGCGTCAACTTTTCATTTCAAATCCGCACCGTTCATTTAACAAAGCATTCATAACCAAGCGAGAAGTTATTAAATGTTTGTCAGCTTCAACTTTTCATTTCAAATCCGCACCGTTCATTTAACAAAGCATTCATAACCAAGCGAGAAGTTATTAAACGTTTAGCAGCCAATAAAATTTCAACAGTTAAGTTGTCTACCGTGCTATAAAATAATAATACAATATAACATAGAAAGTGGGTGATTACCTAAATGTTATTTAGTAGTTAACCTCTTTATAGCTACTATAATCTTGGAACCAATTTTCAAACGGTTTACTTAATACGAAATAAATAAAATGCCTTCAATGTGAATTGTTAGTTTCATGAAACCAAGCAGCAACATTAATTATATTATCATTTGGGAACTGCATTAACCAAATATATTACATTGTCATATGCCAATTTTAATCACATGATCTTATCTATAATTTCTCTTAATGAATTTTGTCTACCTTAGTATAATCACTATAATGAAGGCAATGGAGCCACATTATTTAATTTAATATTTTGTTATTTTTGTTAGTAATCTAAATAATTTATTTAAAATCCCATAAAAAAATTCAATATAGTCACGTTTCTAATAATTCTTTCAATTGTTAAAATATCAATACCATTTTGTTAAAATAACAAGGTTGGTATATTTTATTAATATGCATCATACAACATATACAAAAGTATAAGAAATATGCTTGAATGTAAAACATCATCATGTCCATTGTCCATAAAACTAAAATTATTAGGAAAAATAATAAGGCAAGAAGGAATTAGAATGTAAAAGATGGGTCTAATTGATTAATAACATAACACATACCATCAATACCATTTTGTAAAAAGAAAAAGGTTGGCATATTATATAGGATGTACCATCAATACCATTTGAAAAGAAAAACTATCTTCATAATTTGGTTGATGTTAAATTATAATTTGGTTTATAATCCCAATGGTAATTTTGATTCTCTATTTGATTTTGACTCCAAAAAAAAAGAAATTGAACCCTAACCCTAAATAAATTGTAATAACCTTAACTCTTAAATAAATTGTTCACAGAGTCCTAAACCAACTCTAAAACTAAACCTAATTAAACATATTTATCATTGAATTAGGGTTAGTTTTAGGGTTCAATCAAGATTGTAGATTTATAATGGTTAGAGTTTACTTTGGGCTTGCTTTTAGTGAGGGTCAACCTAATTTTTTTAAATGTTGAAGTAATCTTATTGAACTTAAATTATTTAGGTAAAAAAAATTATTACTTTCTATTAAATTTAATTTAAATAATTTATATGACATTTTTTTATTAATGTTAGAAAAGTATTATTTTTATTATTCGTTAATTTAACATATAAACATTCAATAAAGTTTAATTTAAATTATTACCGAAAAAATTATTATTCTAAAGCTAACACTAACCCAAACTTAATTAATAATAGAATTAATTGATCAATTATATTTTAATGGTTGAGATTAAAATATCATAACAAGGGTTATTATTTAATTAGGATTAATTCTTTTAATCTCAACCCTTACTATATTCCAAGTTGAACCCTAAGGCTAATCCTTCCACTAAACCAAATTGAACCTTAACACTAAACCAAATTAAATCTATATCTTAAATAAAATTGAAAACTAACACTAAATAAAACTAAACCCTAATGCTAAACCAAATTGAACCATGATTCTAATCCTAAAACAAATTCAATCATAACCCTAAACCTAAACCAAACTGAATTGCTTTAGCATTAGTGTTCAATATTAAACTAAAATTATACCCTAATGATAAACCAAATTGAATCATACTTTAGTGTTCAATATTAGACTAAATTGAATATTAAACTAAAATTAAACCCTAATGCTAAACCAAATTGAATCATAACCCTAAACATAAACATAATTCTATTATAACCTTAACACTAAACCAAATTGAACCCTAACCCTAACTTGATTAAATAGAAAACCATATTGAATCTTAACCCTAACCCTAAACCAAATTTTACCATAAAAAAAATAGCACAACCAACTTTAATGATAATCTCAAATCAAAGTAAACCCTAACCATAACACTAAACAAAATTAGAATTTAACCTTAGAGTTAATTCAACACTAAACCAAAGTTTTCTCTTACCATAAACATAATTAGCCACTATACCAAATTGAACCCTAAACCTAAACACTAAAATTGAGCTTCAAACAAATGCACTTGGCAAGCATAATACCAAACTCCATGACCTTTGCAAACTCCTTCCTTCTGCGGCGGAAATTCAAGAAGCAATTGAGCACCCAGACCGCACATGCACGCATCTTGAGACGCCCAAATTTTGCAACAAAGTGGAGATCAAAGGTTGAGGAAGTTGGGTAGATCTGATGGTCGGGCGAATGATCCAACGGTGATTGTTGATCTACAATGGGAAGATGCTCGCTGGTTACTCATCGTCGATCAACGACAAAGCATGTGCAGTAAAGAATGAGGTAAAGAGCGAGCACATCGGAGGAAGATCGACGGTGGTCATTGTACCGCGATGGGAAACTACTCACCAGTTACCCATCGTGGATTAGCGACAAAGAAGAGCCTGGGTCCAGTGGTGGGTCTGACAGTAGTGAAGTGGCAGATGACCTAGCGAATAGGTGGATATGCGAGCCAATCTGAAGAAGACACGTAGCGAGGCTTAGAAGTAAAGGTCGAGTAGGTCCGAGGAAGATCGATGGTGGTCGCTGATCCACAATGAGAATTAGGTCGACGGTTACCCATCACGACCCAACAACAAAGAAGAACCAAGGTCCAACGGTGGGTCCGGTGGTGTTAAGGTGGTTGATAAGTGGGAGGTTAGGTGGCGCCCAGGTGGATTTTGAGTGAACCAAGAAGTGCCACGTGGTGCGTCAAGGTCTAGTGGTGGGTCCAGCTCAAGGTTAGGTGGCAGATTAGGTGGCAGTCGGCTGATGCACAAAAAAATCAGGAAGTGACACATGGTAGGGCTCTACAGGCGAATTAACGGGTGAGCAAGTTGGAGATGATCCAACAATTATCGTGATACCGCAATGGAAAGTTGTGTGAACCTTAATCATCACGACCCAGTGACAAACCACTAGTGGTGGGCTCGGGCAAGCGGTTGAAGGAGACAGTTAGTGCAGACGGTGAAGTGGTGGTGGTTAAGTAACCAAGGACCCTAAAGATTGAGCGGTTGACCTATAGTCTAATGATTATTGTTGGACCGCAATGAGAAATAGCTCGATGGTTACCCATCACGACCCAACGACAAAGAAGAGCCAGGGTCCGACGGTGATGAGATGGTAGTTAGGTGACAGTTCAGGTGGTGCCCAGGTGGATTCCGAGTGAACCAGGAGGTGCCACATGGCAGAGCAAGTCGGGTAGTTCTGACGATCTAGCGAATGATCCAACGGTGGTCGTTGATCCGCAATGGGAAGATGCTTGCTAGTTACTCAGCGTGGATCACTGACAAAGCATGTGCAGTAAAGAATGAGATAAAGAGCGAGCAGATCGGAGGAAGATCGACGGTGATCGTTGTACCATGATGGGAAACTACTCACCAGTTACCCATCACAGATCAACGACAAAGAAGAGCCTGGGTCCAGTGGTGGGTCTGACAGTAGTGAAGTGGCAAATGATGTGGCGAATAGGTGGATCCGTGTGCCATGCAGAAGAAGACACGTGGCGAGGCTTAGAAGTAAAGGCCGAGAAGGTTTGAGGAAGATCGACGGTGGTCGTTGATCCGCGATGAGAATTAGCTCGACGATAACCAATCGTGACCCAGTGACAAAGAAGAACCAAGGTCCAATGGTGGGTCCAGCGGTATTGAGGTAGCTAATAGGTGGCAGGTTAGGTGGCGCCCAGGTGGATTTTGAGCGAACCAAGAAGTGCCACTTGGTGGACCCAGGTCCAGTGGTGGGCCCAGCTTAAGGTCAGGTGGTAGATTAGGTGGCCCCAAGCTGATGTGCAGACAAATCAGGAAGTGACACATGGTAGGGGTCTGCAGGCAAATTAACGGGTGAGTAGATTAGAGATGATCCAACGGCTGTCGTGATACCGCAGTGGAAATTTGCATGAACCTTAATCATCACGACCTAGCGACAAACCACTAGCGGCAGGGCTAGGGCAGGCAGTTAAAGCAGACAGTTAGTGTAGACGGTGAAGTGGCAGTGGCTAAGTAACCAAGGACCCTAAAGATCGAGCGGTTGACCTGTAATCTAACGGTTGTCACTGGACTGCAATGAGAAATAGCTCAATGGTTACCCATCGCGACCCAGCGACAAAGAAGAGCCAGGGTCTGGTGGATTCCAAGCAAACCAAGAGGTGCCACGTGGCGGAGCTCAGTCCAAACAATACAAATTAAAGAGTGATTAAAGAAGTATCCAAATTGTGGAGCCAATTTCTGTAAAAAATACAAGCACGAGGATTGCCAGCGCAGGAAGAGTGTTATTTTTTGAAGTCTAAAGAATAAAGTGATTAAAATTAAATATTTTAATCATAGTTAATTAAATGTAGAGTTGCACTAAACAAAGTGAAGAGTCATAACCCTAAAAAATGTAATCTATATGTGTGAAATCAAGACCGATAAAAAAAAGGAATTAGGAAGAAAGAGAGGAGAGACTCTAGATAATATTGTACTATTTCAAAAACTTAATTTTATTGCTTGAAAATAAAGTAAATTAATTTATATTTTATAATTTAATTTCTTTACAATTGCACCTATGGATGCTACTAGCCTATATATATAGAAATATATATAAAAAAAGTTGAGAGATATCGAGGCTTTCATTTCAAAATTTAACTTCTAGAGACAACTGAATTTCTCCCAACACTAACTTAAAATTAACTAGAATTAATAAAAAGTTCAAACTTTTAAGTTTCTATGTCCCATGAATATTAAATAAGAATGTTGTAAATAATTTTAATTTTTTTTTCTCAAATTTGTTTATCCTTTTATCATAAATTAATGTGATTTATGATTTAAGGTGATTAGTTAAACTTTTTTTTAAATGTTTTTTTTTTAATATTAAATAATTTTATTTTTTTAATATATTTGTTCAAATTACTGTTTATTTATAAATTTTCAATTAATTTTATAAAAACTAGTTTACTAGATAAAAGCATTAAAATATTATTTTTTATTTAATTTAAATTGTATTTTTCATTCAATAAATAAAATGAATAAGAAAATTGAATAATATAAATATAACCATCTACTTAAACAAAAAATTTCTTCTTGTACAATCTAATGTTACCTTTATTACCAAATTAGAAATTTTATTACCATAATTCATCCATATTATGGATGCCTACTCCTAATCCTTGCTCTCATGTTAGCTTACTAACCTTGTTCTTCTATAATTTTATTTTTTTTAAATTAAAGATATTAAAAACAAGAAGTGTCTCCACCACCAATTAAAGCCATTAGATAGTGGACAATTTTTATCCTCATATATATTCAATTAGGAAAGGTGATATAGAAGCTAACTATTAGGATTTATCTCTCTCCAATTGTTTGAGGATAAAATTAAATTATAAAGAAAATTATTTTTACATGGAAATATGTGGTTTTCAATTTATTAGAAGAAATTTGGTTCAATTTTTATATTACTATTTATTAGTTACTTATTTACAATTTAACAAATCGAAAAATAATTTAACTATCATTTAACAAAACTAATAATCATTTAATCATTATTTTAATTATATAGTTTAATTTATATTTGTATATTTTATTTTTAATATAATTTGTATGAGTTAAATTTATTTAGTATTATATATTTTAAATAATATTTATTTTCATATTATTTCCATTATCAATATGATCTCTCTTTAATGATTAAATTAGTTAAAAAATATTTTTCTTTAAATAATTGTTATCAATTAATTGCATTTCCTAACTTAATGAATAAGATAAAATGTGCCTAGACGTGGGATTTAACATTAGGTCTTGTAAATGTATTGTAACTATTTATTTCCAAATAATACATTAAGTTTATTATGAGTGTGAAATTTTGCTCCTAAAAGGGTTTTCCCATGTAAATCACTATGTTATAGTATATTACTTTTTGTTGTGTATTTTTCCTTCTAACTATAAAGATTGGATTTATTTGTGCATGCCTTTTCTCATAGATATGCAAATGTTTGTTTACATGTATATATATGCAGAATTTACTTTATTCAGCATTGCATGTTTCACTCATTGTATTGATGTGATGCCCATTATCTCACAATTATTAGTAATTAAGCCTAATGTTTCTAAAATACAGATGATAGACTCTTGCACTCAAAAAGTCAAATTGATGCCCAATAAATAGAACTTAGAAGACTGCAAAGCCGAAAAAGAAGTCGAGCTTATTGTGCTTGCCACAAAAAGGAATTAGTTTCTTGTAGACATATTAAAATATTAGAACAAACTCAAACTAATCCTCAACAAATAGAGGCTCAAAGGCTACAAAATCATAAATCAAGCCAAACTTACTATGCTCACCATAAAAAAGAAATAAATGCATGAAAATGCAATAGAAACTTAAACAAACAATCTCCCAAGATCAACATACTCAAAAGGAAAAACAAATAGAGCATGCAACATTGTTTAACAACAATAGTAAATTCATTTCAACATTGAAAAGGGTTAGACAAAGAATAGATGCATTATCCAACCTACAAACATGCATCACATGCAAGGAATGTTACCTAGGCATGCTTCTTCATTCATCAAATAGTAATGCTAATTGTAAGAAATGATTTAACAAGAAAGGCACACATCGGTTCTCATCACTCAAATTATTTTTTATATTAAAAGAAGCAAAAGAAGGGTGCTAACCCTATACAAAGACATACTAAAAAGGCTATAAACAACTAGTCAAGAATAAACCATTGATAGCAGAGACCAAAATAGACCATTTACAACACACTAGCAAAACAACTAATAACCCACATAAAAGGTGGGTAAAACAAACACCCACAACCTAGGGGAGAGTTTGGCGAGGGGGAAGAACGTTCTTTCGTCCTTTTGTGAATGATATTCCAGCCAATACTATTTGGAGCACCATCACAAAGGGAACCAAAATGAGAGAAACCCAAAGTTAGACTGTTAGCAACATGAACAAAAGGTTGACCAAGAGGAAAACCTCCATCAAGGCATGAGTCATCAGTAACATGTGAAGATTTGTCAAAAGAAGAATAGAAAGCCAATATAGTTAGGTGATCACCACAAGCATCCTTCCACCAAGTTGTGGTGCCTTTACGCTGTGAGAGAGAGAACAATTCATGGCCAAGTGACCAATAGAGAAGCAACGAAGGCATCCAAAGGAGGTGCCCTCATAATCCAGTGACTTGAGTCCATGGCCTATCCCCAACCATAAGAACAACATGCCTAGGAAGAGGCATGGAGATGTCAATATTGATCAGTTTGTATGCAAATGTAGAAAGAACCATTAAGAAAGTGGTATCATCTACCTTTAGGAAGTGGCCATAGAGTTGCTAATGGCTTATGTAAGGACCTCTATATTATTAAAATAATAAATTATACATAATTAATCAATATACATTGAATAGATACAAGAAGTTATATCTCAACACAAGGGTAAGTGAACCAAGATGATGTGCAAAAAGGGGGTATAAGTGGACACATTTTTTCTAAAATCAGGTAAACATGAACTTGGAAGAACAATTTGAGAGTCATGCACTTAAAATTAGAAGATGGTAAAATTTCTTTTTGTAGTGATTTGAATCTAGTTTCTAAACTACTAAGTTATTAAAAAATATAAGATTAAGAGAGTCAAATCCTTCATACATGAAAAATAGTTCCTAACTTTTTTCTGAAAAACATAACATAGTGTCTGGCATGTGCATCAAAAAAAGTCATAGTTAGATTTAGTATTTTAACAAACCCTTTGGTAGAAAGATAGTTAAGAGTGAGCACTAGAAGTTGTCTATTTTTTTGTAATTTTCTATTGAGTATTTTTTTTAATGATTTTTTGAAATGGACACATCTTGAAAAATTAAATACATGTTCATGCGCAAAGCATAACTTGCATCAAAATAATCGAAAATACAATATTTTTTAAAGTGTAAAGAATCAAATATTGCCTTTTCTACGAACACAAAAAGGAGTGATTTTAATATTGCCTTTATGGGAAATGATTACCCTGGGTGTTGCACATGCGAGAAATATCATTTGAGTGATATCAGGAAAGACATTTTTAAATTCGTCCCTTCCAAAAGAAGTCAGAGATCTCGATTTTGCCGCCTTCTGCTTGGTCGCTTTCATAAAGTCTGGTATAGTTCTTCTCTTTCATGTGTCATGATGGGGGGCTCTCTAAAACATACTAAACCGAGTAAATGTGTGGATTTGAGAGATAACAGAGAGCTATGGGATCTCTTTCAAATGGCGGGTTTCACTCATTTTTTCGTGGCCATGAAGGGCTACAATAGGGAGCTCTCGATCAGGGTTTGCAATTCTTGGCAGAACCATGTGGTTACAATTGGAAGAATCACCTTTACTGTGTCGTCGAAGTACATTGCAAAGGTGACAGTCTTATAGAATGAAGGAGACAAAGTTGAGAAGAAGAGCATGAGAGATTACAAAGGTTACATAGAGAGATTCTTCGAGAAAGGTGAAAAATCGGTTCCATTTCAAAACGGGTAATGATCGTTTGGCCCTTCCCAAGCGTTTCCCTATGGTCATTTATCATGTAATGAAATATTTTACCTTAGACGGCCATTATCCTACTGTCCATGGCTACCATTTCTCCATTCTAAATCACATAAGACACCATGTAAAAATCAATATGTTGTTCTTTTTGTTTTCATCCCTTAGTGCTTGTATTAAAAATAGGGTGAACCCACCTTTACACCAGGGTTTAATTAACATAATGTACACATATGCAGTGGACCATACCCCCAATGTGAGTTGTATTACTTCGGCCTTTGGTAGTGAGGGTAGCTGCAAGAAAACCCCTAAAAAAAAACCCAGTTTGACCTTTGAGAAACCTAAGGATGTGCCTAACCCCTCTTGTCAAGTTAAAAAAATGGGTAAAAGCCCTATTGTGACCCTGGAAAATAATTCCCTTGAGCTGGCCTTGTTGGACTTAACCCCTAACAACAGAAAAATTGAAATGTCAAGAAACACCCTGAGAAAAGCAACGAGGTCTGGTAGTGTGTCGACAGGAAAGAGCATTGACATTGACCTGGAGATACAAAATTTCGAAGATTAAGGTGAGAAAGGAATGGAGTAGGAAAAAATTGAGAGCAACTCGGGGGAAAGAAGGTCTGCTAGGCTTTGAGCCAAAGAGAGGAAAAAGAACATCAAGAGTGAAGAGAACATGACTAATACTAGCCTTTATGAAATTTATGATTTGGAAGATGAGGAAGACTCAAAGAACAATTTTGAGGACAAAGATTTCCAGGAGGAGGAAGAGGAACCAACTGAAAGCCCCAATGAGGACCCGAAAGAAGAAGAGGAAGGAGAGGAAGAAGAAGAGAACAACAAGTTGAAAAGCGAGCATGAGTCTCCTTTCAAAAACCCCAATATCCCTAACACTTTCGAGGATGAGGAAATGGTTCCATGCTCGCCTATGAGGTCGCTCCAGGAGGCTAACAACAACTTGGAGGAGCAACTGAATGAAATGAAGAAAAAAGTGGCCATGTTGGAGAAGAACTATGAGGAACATGACATGAAGGTGAAATATTTGTGTGATGCTTTCAATGCCCTTTGCACTATCATAGATGGGGCAATGAAGAAAACAGTCCTGGGCACGTTATCTGGTCAAGGTCGATTGAAGAAAATCAGGAAAAAGTAGGCCAAGAAGGGTGCAAGGGAGATGACCGTTGAGGAGGAAGAAGATCAGCAGGAGACCTGGATGCAGAACTTAGGCAAGCTAGAGTGGGACTGGAACCTGATCAAGATGGAGTAATGGTCATTTTGCTTCCTCTGCTTGTCCTTTTTTTTTTATGTTTTGCAATTGGTGGTATTTTAGGGTCTGCGTGCCCACATTCAAAGACTTAATTAATTATGCTAAGACTGGTTCAATAAAGTTTGATAGGGATAATGCTAGTAACAACATTAGTAGTATGGTTTATGGCAACAACTACTATGATACTTCTGTAATTAGTAATAGGAATGATACTAGTATCCGTAGAAATAGTTTCAAGGGCATGAAATTTTTTGATCATTTTTTATTAGAACTGGTATCCTACTGCTAGTTGTTTTATAGTTGGTGTATGGTTAATGTTCTAACGTTGTATCTCTCTTTTTGGTCAAGGTCGTCTCCTTGCTAATCTGATAAAAAACATCGGGTCTTGCAAATGTATTATAACTATTTATTTCCAAATAATACATTAAGTTTATTATGAGTGTGAAATTTTGCTCCTAAAAGGGTTTTCCCATGTAAATCAATGTGTTATAGTATATTACTTTTTGTTTTGTATTTTACCTTCTAACTATAAAGACTGGATTTATTCGTGCATGCCTTTTCTCATAGATATGCAAATGTTTGTTCACATGTATATATATGTAGAATTTACTTTATTCAACATTGCATGTTTCACTCATTGTATTGATGTGATGTCCATTCTCTCACAATTATTAGTAATTTAGCCCAATGTTTCTAAAATACAGATGATGGACTCTTGCACTCAAAATGTCAAACTGATGCCCAATAAATAGAACTTGAAAGAATGCAAAGCCGAAAAAGAACTCGATCTTATTGTGCTTGACATAGAGAGGAATTAGTTGCTTTTAGACATATTAAAAAATTAGAACAAACTTAAACTAATCCTCAACAAATAGAGGCTCAAAGGCTACGAAATCGTAAATCAAGCCAAACTTACTATTCTCACCATAAAAAGAAATAAATGCATGGAAATTCATTAGAAACTTAAATAAACAATCTCCTAAGATCAACATAATTAAAAGGAAAAACAAATAGAGCATGCAACATTGTTTATCAACAATAGTAAATTCATTTCAATATTGAAAAGGGTTAGACAAAGAATAGATGCATTATCCAGCCTACAAACATGCACCACATGCAAGGAATGTTACCCAGGCATGCTTCTTCATTCATCAAATAGTAATGCTACTTGTAAAAAATGATTCAACAAGAAAGGAATACATCGGTTCTCATCACTCAAATTATTTTTGATATTAAAAGCATCAAAACAAGGGTACTAACCCTATACAGAGACATGCCAAAAAGGCTATAAACAACTAGTCAAGAACAAACTGTTGACAACAAAGACCAAAACAAACCTCTTACAACACACTAGCAGAACAACTAATAACCCACATCAAAGGTGGGTAGAAAAAACACCCACAACCTAGGAGAGAGTTTGGGGAGAGAGGGAAGAACGATTGTTCCTCCTTTGATGAATGATAGTCCAACCAATACTATAATTTGGAGCACCATCACAAAGGGAACCAAAATGAGGGAAACCCAAAGTCAGATTGTCAGCACCATTAGCAAAAAGTTGACCAAGAGGCAAACCATCATCAAGGCACGAGTCATTAGTAACATGTGAAGATTTGTCAAAAGAAGAATCGAAAGCCAATATAGTTAGATGATCACCACAAACATCCTTCCACCATGTTGTAGTGCCTTTACAATGTGAGAGAGAATAATTCGTGGCCAAGCGACCAGTAGAGAAGCAACGAAGGCATCGAAAGGAGGTGCCCTATTAATCCAGTGACTTGAGTCCAGGGCCTATCCCCAACCATAAGAACAACATGCCCTGGAAGAGGCATTGAGATGTTAATATTGATCAGTTTGCGTGCAAATGTAGAAAGAACCATTAAGAAAGCATGTATCATCTACCTTTAGGAAGTGGTCATAGAGTTGCAAAAAGGGGGTTATAAGTGGACACTTTTTTCTAAAATCATGTAAACATGAACTTGGAAGAGCAATTTGAAAGTCATGCACTCAAAATTAGAAGATGTAAAAAAAAAAAAAGAACTGTAGTGCTTTGAATCTAGTTTCTAATCTACTAAAGTTTTTAAAAAATATAAGATTAAGAGGGTCAAATCCTTCACGCACGAAAAATAGTTCTTGATTTTTTCTAAAAAAACATAACATAGTGAATGGAATGTGCATCAAAAAAAGTCATAGTTAGATTTAGTATTTTGACAAACCCTTTGGTAGACAGATAGTTAAGAGTGAGCACTAGAAGTTGTGTATTTTTTGTAATTTTCTATTGAGTATTTTTTTAAATTATTTTTGAAATGGGCACATCTTGAAAAATTAAATGCATGTTCGTGCACAAAGCATAACTTGCATCAAAATAATAAAAAATACAATTATTTTTTAAAGTGTAAAGAATCAAGTGCACTACAATAATATATAATTTGTTTTAAATTTTGATAAGTAGATCAAAATTTATTAAAAAAATGGTACACATATGTCTCTGAGAACTATGGACACACTGGTAAAAAACAAAACTTTAATATGTTAATGTTGTCCAAATATAGAAAAAAAATTATGGTTAGAAATCTTAAAAGACGTGTGAAATTATGGTGGTAATTTTAAAAATACCCAGTTGATGAGGTGTAAACCAAATGATGAGGAAGTTGAGAAACTAATTTGATAAAATAAAATACGTAAAAAAGGAGGAAAATGGAGGGAAATCAAACTCCCAAGCCCTAGCCTTGTCATCCAAGGCTATGTTGGCAGCAACAATGCATGAAAACTGAGGGGGGGGGGTGTGAATCAGTTTCACCAAACTTAAAAAAATATCTTTAACTTCAAATCTGATCAAGAGCAGCAATAACAAAGATAAACACCACATGAACAACACACATAACAAATGGATTTTTGACGTGGAAAAGTCGGCCAAGGGAAAAACCACAATGGGAACCTACCCATAGTATGATGATACTCTGCAGTAGTATGTATAAATATTACAATGGGGAATGCACATGCATTCAGGCACATTGCCTAGAGCTCACTGCTCAAAATATAATGACCTGGAAGGCTACAACCCTCAGGGAAGTCTCATTGACCTCATGTACTACTATTGACGGTACCTATAAAAATTTCCATTCTATATGTTGCCTTATTAAGTCATGTCCCTAACTAGTCCTTTGGTTGCGTTGTGTGCTTTGAATTCTCCATGTAATCCAGTCTTCGCTGTTTTCTTTAAGTTTCACTGTGTTGAACTTGAACCTTTTTGGTTCAAGGTTCAAAGTTCAATGGGCATCGTGTTAAAGTTTATTTTCCCGCATTACTTTATAAGTCTTCTTTAGTCTTTGTCAGTGTTTAGCATTGTTTGAACCTTGAACTTGAACCTTTTGGTTCAAGGTTCAAAGTTCAATATTTGCCATGTTTGTGTTTTTGCGTTGCTGATTGTTCCTCAAGGTTCAAAGTTTGATATTTGATTTCTTGAAATCATGTGACTTTTCATGAGGTGGCGATGCGGATTTTGAGATACAGTTGACAACAACAGAAAAAGGGAATAATCTTTCTTAATAATTTAAAAGTTGTCATTTATAGCAAATATGGTGTGGGAATCCGTGTTTTCAGATATGAAGTGACTTGTTATTAAATGCATGCTCGATCGCGATCATTTCAAAGTGATGTCGCACAAGTGAAGAGTAATGATGATAATTTGTGGTAATCATGGGTAAGATTTTCTCAGCTATTTTAAATTGAGCAGTTGTCTTGTTGAGATTATCATTTGTGAATAAGTTTTAAGAAGAGTTTTTGGAGCGGGAGGAAAATAGACTGCGACAGGGGTTTCTTGCAGATGACAGAGGAAGGTATGTTCAATGACTTTCCTAATTGCTACAGTTTAAAAAAAAAAAGATCTGGGTATATTGTTTAGCTGCTTGTTTCCTTTTTACCTATTTTCTGCTTTATTTGAGTTGATTGGGGAAAGATTATGAGTTAAGCATGAGGCCTACCTTGCCTAAATTAATGAACTCTTTTTCCCTTGTAAGTTCTTTACCAGAGCTGACTGATACGGATCTAGTCCAATTAGATTTACATGTTTTCTTAGAAAGAGTAAGGAACCCAGTTGCTGATTCTATGATGAAAGATATTGCACAAAGTGGTTTATTGGAAGCGGTCGCATTTCCCACAGTTGCCCCTTGTTTGGAGTTGGTTTTAGAGTGTATGAATCACTATGATGAAGTTAACATATGCATTAGGAAAAATAATGGTGAGGTCCTGTTGTCTATTGATAGAGAGACAGTAATGGTTGCCATGGGTATCCCACATCGGGAACCCTATGAGGATTAGACTATTGGTAAGTCTTATGGGGTTTATTCTGAAAAAAAGCAGTATCATAGAACCATTATTGCACATAATTGGCTTTTGAAGTTTCAAAAGGGCAGTTCAAGGTTGCCAAGTCCGTTAACCCGAGAGCATTTGGTTCCTTTAATCAGGGATTTAGTAATAATATTGAGCAGAGTTAGGGGAAATTCACACTCCTTCTATTGGGAAGACTGGATGTATTTCTTCATTCAGGTCACTCTCGACAAAAACCGGTTCATTGACTAGGGCACCATTATTGCAGAAAGGTTGCATGAGGGTTTGGGCAATTACCCTGGGATGTCAAATTTCTATATGTCTTCATATCTGTTATATATGCTAGCTTGTGTGAGGGAGTGGCCTTTTCCATGCAAAATGGGTTCAGGGTATAAAAATTTATGAATACCACCCCCATTTGACCCAAAAAGGACATGTTGATAATTACCTTCGCTGGAATGACGTTTTTGCTAGGAGGTTGACTTTTGAGTTACAAGATAATTTGCATAGGAGAATGTCTTCAAAAGCGGTTGAACTAATTAACATCTATGGTAGCTTCTTTACTCAATTCAATCACTTCACTTACATAAGGGTTGGAGGTTTTAAAGTTGAACCCTTTAGGCAACCTAGATATGTTTCAGACTACTGTGTTTTGATTGAAGTTTCTAGGTAGTTAGCTTATGTTGTTGTAGCGTCCTAAAATTGCGACACTTGCAATTTCGACCGCATTTGGGTCTTCACGATGGCGACGCAACACTGAACCTGAATGGAGACCCCGAAACTTGTTCATGACATCAAAAACTGCATTTTTCAGCACCCTGGCTTGATCCTCCTTGCACCCTGCTGTCCCTGGAGGTGGGACCATGGTGCCCAGCGCCCTGGTCCCTGGCCCTATTTTTGGGCCCGGTCTCTTTTGGGTCTCGGGTCTTTATGTTTGCAAATTGGAAAATAATCTTCCCAGGTCGGCCTAAGGTCGGAAAAATCAGTCTTTCAACCCTAATTGACAAATATATAAGCTACATTTCCTCTCCCATTTTGGGGAGGAAGGACATATGTGTACAAGACGCGGAAGTGATATTCAAACATTCAAGCATTCAAGCATTCAAGTATTCCTTCAAGCAATTGATCATTCTAAGTCTCCATTCAAGGCTAAGTGTTGCATTCAAGACAAGGATTCAACCATTGAAGAGGAGATCACATACCACATACAACATACAACATACAACAACATTTACACCTTCGCATGTAAGAATACAAACATTCTTACAACAAGGTTGCATGTACGTGGCTGTAATTGAAGATTTGAAATCCTTGTGCAGAGACGAACAAATCCCCCTTCGTTTCGAGGATTTTTCGGAGGACCGTGTGCACGTCGGGCGCCATCATCCGGTCAACTTTCGCTCAAATTTGTAGGACAACACCATATCGACATTTTACTGCTAATTCCAGGTCTGCAGCTTCATCCTATATTCCTATCTCTGTTTATAAGCGAATCTTTCTCACTTTACATGCATTCCTAGCTCAATCCTTCTATCTACATTCTTGACAAAAGAGGGTAGCCTTGCTGTCTTAACCCTTGAAACTCATTTAGAATCCAATCTTGCATTGTGTGGGATTGGATCTTGTGGGTTTCAACCCCTCTTTTGAATGTAAAGTCTCCCCTAAGTGAAAACCGTCAATCCTAGTGACCTCCTTTCTCCTTGGAGTGGTGGGGGGAACACTTAGGGTTCGCTCGCGGTTTTCCGCTTTACATTTTGGTGAACCCGACGTGAACATCCTTTCTGATTATTCATGGTTAGATCTGAAGATTGGATGCCTTGATTACATTTTCATGTTTGATCTTTTGCAAATTTTAGAGGTTAATTGCATAAAAACCCTAAATTTTCTTTTTAGTAATTGAGCTTGTGAAATGTTTAATGGTTAATGCTTGTTTCAGATCTACCCTTCTATTGCAAATTGTCAATTCATATTTGTGCTTTAATTCTAAAAATTAAGTGGTTAAAACCCTAATTTTTGAAACCCTCTTGATTCAACCTTTGACCGACAATTTCACTAATCAAAACATCTCCAAATCAGCTGTAACTTTGGATTCTGCAACAAAATCATAATATCTGTCATCCCTGAAAATTTGGAAAAAAGTTGCGAGGACCGTGTGCACCCCGAGCGCCATCGTCCCCGACATTTTTTCTGAAATTTCGGGAGTTAGATCTTACTGTATTTTTCTGCTAAAATCCAGAATCTTGGCTGATTTCATCAATTCTAACACTTTCAAAATTAATGTCAAAGTTGGTCTAGTGATTGCTTGGATTAGGGCTTATAATCATTCAAAAATTATTGAAATTGAAATTTTGTGTCAAAATTGTGTTCTTACTATCCTAAATCTGAAAAGTGTGTTGGCGTTCATTCGAAATTTCAGTGCTTCATTCAAATTTTTGCAGTTTGTGACTTTTGAAATTAAATGTTTAATTGCAACAACTTTGATTTCCACTTTCAAAATTGAATTTTGCATGAAATTGAGTCAACTTTTAAATTTCAAAGCTTGCATTGCTCTTGGTATTCCCTCTAAAATCATAAAATTCAAAATTTCAGTTTCCTTCTCTTTTTCAAAATTCAAATTTTGCATTTTCCAACAATCTTGGTAGGGTTCAATTTTGAGATTGCAACTTTAATTTGGCCTATCTAGAGATCGTAAAATCACTCAATTTTTTCAGATTAGCTTTAAAATCATCATAACTTTCATCCCTGAAAATTTTGAAAAAAGTTGCGAGGACCGTGTGCACTCCGTTCGCCACGGTCCCTGAAATTTTTCCCGAAATTTCGAGAGATTGTCGTGATTGCATTTAACAGCTTAAATCTAGGAGATTGGCTGATTTTATTGAAATTTGCTACCTCTAAATTCAAAATCTTCTCTCCCTCTCTAGTGCATGAGTTTTACAACAATAAGCCCTACTTACACTATTCCCGTTAGACGAAGCCTTAGAATTAAGTCTTTCCAAGGTTTAATTACTGAGTGGATGGAACCTAATCTGAATAGCCTTTTTAACGAGGACACGGGTAATTCCTCTAATCCTCCTAATGATGAAGAAGCTCTCCATGAGGTTTCTGTAGAACAACTTTCGAAATTGGATAACCAATTTGATGATTTTCAGCAATGGATGTCTCAAGAGTATCCCGATAGTCAAGCTCTTTCATTAATTGAGGGTCTAAAATGTATGGTTCAAAGTGATAAGAATGGAATTGATATTTTGCGTGGTATTGCACACATTGTGGATTCAAATGTGATGCCTATGAAGAGTTGTGCCGAAACTTTGGGTTATACACAACCTCCCACTCAAGTCAATCATTCTATTCCTTTGACAACTTCTATTGCTAGCATACCTACCTTTACATCAAACATAATGACTACTTCTATACAAGACATTCCCCCTATGATCACCAGTCATGGGGGCAATCCTTCCTCTTCAATCAACCCTCTGCCTTCATTCAATCCGACTTCTTCATTCATTCCTTCAATGAGTGTTCCTATTACATCTCCACAAATGAACATGATGCAAGGGGGCAATTCATTTAACCATTCCATTCCTCCTTGTAGTGTTCCTCCTTTCCAATCATCTCCTATGACTAACTATCATAGTGTCCCGCCACCTTACTCTAAATCAATACCTTCTTTCAATAACATAATACCTCCATCACAATCTAACACATCTAATATGAATTCTTCGACTGAAGCGACCATTAACAATCTTGCACAAACTGTCACTTCTTTACAGCAACAAATTGCCTCTATGAATCAATCTAAGTTTAGTGTGCCCACATTTGATGTTGCGAGCCCACTTTCTCTTGACATTGTTCGAGCTATCCCTCCTAAGCATGTTGAAATCCCGCATTTGGAGCTTTATAATGGTAAAGGTGATCCTCTAACACATGTTAAGACTTTTCAAACAATATGTACTGATTTTGCTTATGACCAAAGGTTGCTTGCAAAACTGTTTACTAGGACATTAAGAGATAAAGCCTTACAATGGTATTGCTCGTTGCCTTCTTATTCTATTACTTCTTTCGAACAACTTGCAAATGCTTTTATTCAACAATTTCAAAGCAATATAAGTCCTAAAGTTACTTTGATTGATTTAATGCATTGTAAACAAGGTGTTAAAGAAAAAGTGACTGATTTCATTGGTAGATATAAACATTTGTATGCTCAAATTTCTTTTCCAATGCCTGACAATGATATTCAAAGAATCTTTATTTCTAATTTACAAAAAGATATTAGAGAAAAACTTCTATTTTCTGAGTTTACTTCTTTCCAACAGTTGTGTGCAACTCTTCACAATTATCAACTGACTGTGAGTCAAATGGAACAAGCAAATCCTATGGCTCCGAGTGATAAGGGTGATAGTAGTCAACAACCATTTGGAAAGTTTAAACCGAACAGAGAGTCCATTAAGTTCAATGAAAACATCATCAACAACAATGTGAATGCAGCATCAGGTGTGCCTCCTATTTCTAAGTTTTTCAAGAAAGAAAGAAAGTTTACTCCTTTAAATGAATCATTGCATAGTATTATGAATAAGTTATTGGAACAAAATGTGCTTACTCTCCCTCCTGTAAAGCAAATCGATCCTACAAAGATTAATTCACCCTATTTTGATAACAAATCTTTTTGTCAATTTCATCGTCAACCTGGGCATGATACTGAAAAATGTTTTGCTTTAAAGGGTAAAATTCAAGATTTGATTGATAATAATACTATCTCTGTTTCAGGAGTGAATGATAAAGGCAACACATCTGTAGCTCCTCCTAACCAAAATCTTAAGATTTTTATTGATCCATTACCTTCTCATACCTCTAATGCGATTGAGGCTAATGATTCCTCTTTCTCATCTGATGGTCTTGTGTCTATGACTCCGAATGTGATTAACTTTGTGGAGCAGCAAAAAATCCCTAAAGAACCTTCCATCACATTTGATTCTAGTGAAACTATTAGGGCACTCGATGGTCCTTTATACATAGTTGCAAAAGTCAAGAATACACCTTGCCGTGGAGTGCTTATTGATCCTGCTTGCATGGTTAATGTTATTACTGAGGAATTTCTTTTTACTTTGCAATTGAATCAAGTGATCTATGACAAAACAAATGTGATTGTGAAATTATTTGATGCATTTTCTTCTCCTGCAATTGGTTCTATTACATTACCTATTAAGGTCCATAACAAATCCCTTGATGTGAACTTTGCTATTATTCCTTCATCCGAACAATTTCGTGTGAAGCTAGGCTATCCTTGGCTATCTTCCATGAAAGCTATTGCTTCTCCTATTCATAAGTGTTTGAAATTTCCCCATAATGGTGAAGTTGTTACTGTCAATCATAGTCTCTTTAAACCAGTTGAAAGAACTTCTAGCATTCCTATTGATTATTTTTGGCCTAAACAATTCCAATCTCTTCCACCGTGAAGTGATCATCTTTTCAAATCTTATCAAAAGTGGAAAACATATATGATCCTATCTCTAAGTGAACCTAGAACACCCAAACTTGATATTCCTATCATTCTTGAGAAGGAAGTTCTTCCTTTGAAAGATAAAACTAATGTCTTTCCTCAAGAAGATTCCCAACCCATTCCTATGGATGTGACTATGTCTATGTCTAATAAAATTTCTAAAAGTAGACCTATACCTCCTCGTCATGATGGACTTGGTCTTCTTCCTAAACCAAATATTCCTCCTTTATATGGAGCAGTTCCTCCTCCTTCCTCTTATGGAGAGAAGAGACCTTCCTCTTCTCCTATTATCCAGCCTAAGAGACCACAACCTAAACACCCAAGTGATAAGGATGAGAACATTCCTCCTCCTCAATCTTCTCCACTTCCTACTAAGACTAGACGAAATCGTTCTGCACGTGAACGCCGACGAAAACGTCATCTTAGAGCTCAGGCAGCTGCTTCTCAAACTTTGCAATCTCCAAAAACACCTTCAGCAAGCGTTATTCCATTTTCTCCAAAATATCCTAAACATAAGATGCATGATGGTTTTGATCTTGTGCGAGTTAAAGATCCTATTTTTATAAATCTTGATGATGATATAGATGAAAATGTTATTCATGATGAAAATGTTACTTCTCTTGCTCCTGATAGTGAACATGAATATGTTGATGTTGATAACCATTTATCTAACGAATTTTCCAAAGCACTTATCCTAGCTCCTAGATAAGAACAACGTGGCTTGGAACATAAACATAGCCCTTGTTTGGATCTTGTGATAGCTCCATCTGCTGTGTTGGATGTTCCTCCTCTAGCGTGTTCCCTGCCTTCCCGAAATATTGATCGGCAAGATCGGGGGGTGGATGACGTGCTAGACTAGTTTCATTAGCATAGCAGATTCTCTCCTCCTCTCTTTTGTTACTTCTTCTATGTGTTATTCTCATTCTTCTATTTGTTGTCCTTAGTGTTGTCTACTTGAGGACGATGCAAAGCATTGAGATCTTTTTTGGTCTCTCTCATGTTGACTCAAAAGACACGTGTTCCCTTCTTCTAGGTGACCTTCCTTGATTGGGGAATGAAGAACAATTATGCATCCATACATATGATATACATGAATACTGACCCCGAGGAAAGCGAAGTCACCTCATGCTTTGTGTTTTGTGTCTATTATCCTTGGGTTTATCTCACACTTGGGGGCTAAATCCTTGTGATAACGTGCTCCTTTCCCTTCTCATTTCTTATGTGTATCACTACCTTAAAGTAATCACCCCCGATGAGGCGTGTGCGATCACTTTAACGTAGGGGGGGCATACACCCCGTCTATCCCTTTAGGATACTTGAAAATTTCTTGGGGAACTTAGCTTTGCCTTGAAAATTTTTGGTATTTCTCTTGCATGATTCATAGTGAGGGAACCTTACTACTGACAGTCATGGTTCTCCCTCGTGATCTTCCCTTTTACTTTGTCAATCGAATTCGTAAGATCCTTAGTCCACTAGGAGCTTGGTGTGTCTTGCCTCCTTGACGTGGTGAAAGTCTTTCAATGTTGTTTCCTTGTACTTTACCGGAAGTATGACCGTACACTTATACTCCCGCTAAAGTGGGGGCTAAATGTAGCATTCTAAAATTGTGACACTTGAAATTTCAACCGCATTTGGGTCTTCACGATGGCGACGCAACACTCAACCTGAATGGAGACCCCGAAACTTGTTCATGACATCAAAAACTGCATTTTTCAGCACCCTGGCCTGATCCTCCTTGCACCCTGTTGTCCCTGGAGGTGGGACCATGGTGCCCAGTGCCTTGGTCCATGGCCCTATTTTTGGGCCCGGTCTCTTTTGGGTCTCGGGTCTTTATGTTTGCAAATTGGAAAATAATCTTCCCAGGTCGGCCTAAGGTCGGAAAAATCAGTCTTTCAACCCTAATTGACAAGTATATAAGCTACATTTCCTCTCCCATTTTGGGGAGGAAGGACATATGTGTACAAGACGTGGAAGCGATATTCAAACATTCAAGCATTCAAGCATTCAAGCATTCCTTAAAGCAATTGATCATTCTAAGTCTCCATTCAAGGCCAAGAGTTGCATTCAAGACAAGGATTCAACCATTGAAGAGGAGATCACATACCACATACAACATACAACATACAACAACATTTACACCTTCGCATGTAAGAATACAAACATTCTTACAACAAGGTTGCAGGTACGCAGCTGTAATTGAAGATCTGGAATCCTTGTGCAGAGACGAACAGATCCCCCTTCGTTTCGCGGATTTTTCGGAGGACCGTGTGCACGTTGGGCGCCATCGTCCCGTCAACTTTCGCTCAAATTTGCAGGACAACACCATCTTGAAATTTTACTGCTAATTCCAGGTCCGCAACTTCATCCTATATTCCTATCTCTGTTTATAAGCAAATCTTTCTCACTTTACATGCATTCCTAGCTCAATCCTTCTATCTACATTCTTGACAAAAGAGGGTAGCCTTGCTGTCTTAACCCTTGAAACTCATTTAGAATCCAATCTTGCATTGTGTGGGATTGGATCTTGTGGGTTTCAACCCCTCTTTTGAATGTAAAGTCTCCCGTAAGTGAAAACTGTGAATCCTAGTGACCTCCTTTCTCCTTGGAGTTGGGGAGGGGAGAACAACTAGGGTTCGATCGTGATTTTTCGCTTTACAGTTGTAAAGGATTATGGTGAAGATTCTGGCACTAGTGGAATTTTTCCTATCGATTTAGGCCATTACAGTTGTAGGTCTATTTCTGATGCATTGAATCTTGAACTGGAATTTAAGAGGTTTCATTTGAAAACTTTTGTGAAGAGAGACAATTTTGACAACAAAGGTTTTATTTCCCAGTATGTGAAAAAGACAATGCTTGATCAACATGTGCCCCAGTTGGAGGATTATTGGGAAGACTGCCCATATGAGTGTGAAGTGAGAAAAAGGAGTTGGTCCAGATTAACTCTGAAGCAAATTCTTGATATGAAGTTGCAAATGGATATCTCTGGTGTGACCATAGATGATGATGTATTGGATCCATAATTCATGAAACAGGTACATAATGAACCCCTTCCAGAAGTTGACTGGAGTAGAAAGATGGAAGATAGCATACAGGCACACACTTTTAGTATAATTCATAGAACAGAGAATTGGCTTAGGAGTTGCAGGTTTCATCCAGCAAAGGCAACCAGTTCAAGAAACAAGAATGGAAAAAGAGAGATTGTAAGCAAAACCCCTATTTTAACTAATATCCCTATTTCTATTGCAGGAAAGAAGTAAGCTAAAATTAAAGAAGAAAAAATTGACTCTGAAGCTGCACTTTCCGTTGGTGGCCAAGTTACCAGGTCAAGATACAAGAAGAATTTTCAACCATCTGCCGCTCATCTCATTCTTGATTTGGATGCTGAGGAAGTACAGGGCAATATGACAACCCCTGTTTCTAATGCTAACAAGGTCTTAACTAATTCTGATGCTACTATCCAGGATTCATAGGTGCTTGATGTTCTGTCTAATGCAGATAACACTACACTGTCGCCTTCAGAAGGGCCTTTCCTCATGCAATCCAAGGATTTGACTATGGCTCCTAAATGATTAAGTGATTCGATTACCAAGAAAAGAAATGTGGTGCCTATTTCGGTGTCAATGGAAGATGTCGTGAGTAAATGTTTGGGAAGAAACACGAAGCCTAAGCGGCTAAAAATGGAGACCATGATTGGTTTTGATGACGACATAAAACATTGGATTGCAGACATTGATAAACCTACATCTGATAAGGATGCTGCTATCGCCTCAAAGGGTGATTATACTATTGAGTGAGTTGATTTGGGGGTAGGAACCAGAGAAATTGATGTGAAACATTTAGAGACTTCAAGCAAAAGGATTATCTCCCGCACTTGGAAGGACGAAAAGGATAAAGCAGAGTTGAAGCAGAGTTTAATGCAAATGGCTCAATACATCCATGCTCTGTAGAATAGTCTACTGCCATTGTCCCAAATCTTTGTTCCCTTTAGTTTAAAATCCCCTGGTAATCAAAAGTTCTTTGATGAGGTTCAACGAAACAAGATGATTACAGAGATTTTCTTTGAGTAGCTCACATCGATTGTGCATCAAAGAACTAATTATATATCCGATTTAGTTCAAATTTTCAAAGATGCTAATGAAGTTACCAAGGAATTGGATGTCAACTTAATCTCGTGGCAAAAAGAAAAGACTAAATTGGCGGTGATTTCAAAGCAAATGCGCGATATTCAGCACTATGGCTTGATGAATTTTCTTGCCGAAAGAGAAAGTGCCAAGGTTAAATGAAGATATACTGTTCATATGCAAAGAAAGCATAGAGTGGCATAACCAAATCATTGAGCAAGGTCATAGCAAATCTACCAGTCTACGAGGCGAACTAACAACCTTGAGAACAACCATGCAAAAGGATTTGCGCTGCGTAGATGTCTAGTTGCTCAAAGAGGATAGCCAGACTTTGGAAGATACAACAGAAACGATCAATCAATTCAGTAGCCACATTAAACAAATTAAAGTGGAGAAATCCTTAGCTGTGGAAGATTTTACGTAGATTTCTAAAGTGGAGTCAATGCTCACAGTTTGCCTAGATCACTTGGATTCACACAGGGATAAAGTACAGATGGTGAAAAGGAAGAAATAACTCTGGAAGCAAAGGGTAATACACATTAGCCTACCACATGTAGCGGTAATTCAATAGTTCTCGAAGGTTCATCAAGAGTGGAGCACGGCAAAAGCGGTTATGGCGTCCGTCCAGAATAACAACCCAGACAATCCAACTGAAATAGAATTGACGACATGACTAGCACTACTAGTAGTTGTTTGCTAGCGAGTCTAGTTATCTCTTATTTTTTAGTTATGCAGTTAGGGTAGTTTCTTATTAACTCTTTCGAGTTAATTTTACCTATGGTTAAAACTATTGGTCTGGCGACCTATTTATAAGCTTTGTAATGACTTTGATGGGGTTCACTAAGTTTTTGAAAAACTATCTCTTTAATTTTAGCTGAAAAACTTTGTGTCTGTGGGAAGTTGATGACCATTTATGAATGAAAATCAAATGACAGTTATCTTTGACTTCAAATCTGTGTGTTTGGTGTTTGAAATTTGATTTCTGTGAGAATCTATTTCAAGAAAGGATCTGTCATAGCTTTCCATGTATGCAGAAAATATCAGTGGAATTCATCTTTTAAGCTTTTCATTTTGTTTTAGTGTACATGTGTGAAGTCTGTTGGCTTTATACAAAGAATTATATATGAATCAGTGCTTGCGTTCATTTGGTGTTGAATGGTGAATGCAATTACCTTTCTGTGCTTTCGAGTAAAAAGTATAATATTGGTTGTGTGTAATTTGGAGCTGATTGAATATCTATTAAAGGGAGTTGTACCTTAATTCATAGGTTAATCAATATAATGATTTTCCAACTATTTAGTGAAATTTGTCTTTCATTTCTTGGGCTAAAGAGTATAAAAATTAAATAAATTGTGAGAGACAAATATGTTTACTAACAACTAAAAATCAAAAAATTCCTAAATTAGCCTTCCATACCTCTTTGAAATACCCATTGTGCACCAAGGTGCAATTGCTAGTAACAAGTCTTATGGATATGGTGGAAGAAAGGACAATGAACAAACTTGTTGCCAAAAATTTGGTAAAATTTAATGATAGCTCGCTTCTCCTCTGAATTAAAATTTATGCATTTGACATCTAGTCTTAGATTATTCCATAAATTAAAAATTAATTCCAAATAAAAAGAGGCAAAATTTTTTAGACAAAATAGGAGAACAAATAGGTTTGATGATGAGACACAATAATATCAATAAATGCTTTTGGTATAGGCATAAATGAATTTTCCAGCTTTAACAAATTCATTAATAGCCAATGCTGAAAAATCTATTATTTGATGTCATCGATCCAATTTTGAAGTAGATTTTGTCCTCTAAAAAGACAATTTGTGACGACTCATCTACAACTAGAGACAAGATGTTTGCAGGCTACGTGGAGTTCCAACAACTTGAAAAAAATTTCATTCAAGATTTTAAAATATTAATTAATTGATTAGTGACTAAAATTTCTCTAAATTGGTAGGCAATTTTAGCTCCATTCGACAATTTTTAACTTGTTATTTCCACATTGGCTCCCAAGAAATTGTTACAAAGGTCTTCTTCAAATGTTGAATGTTTGATCAGAAATCAAGCCAAACTTTGTTGTGAAAAGTCGTTTATCATTAAAAAATGTTAGGGGAGAAATAAATGTTTATGAATGTTAAATAATGTTTAAATCTTATATCTCTCAATGTCTTTTACCTAAAATTTTCTAAATATAGGTAATATTAAATAGAATTTAAATAATAATATTATCAATTAGTAATTTAAATATAATATAATACAATTAAGAATTATTAATACATACATTATGTATGAATCACTATTTTCCTCCTTTCTTACATATTATTTTCTAATATCTCTCTTACCTTTTGATAATATTTTTTAAAAGTATTAAATCTTTTACATAATCGATTTTCCAAAATATTTAATAGAAAAAAACCTAGCCAGTTATGAAAGCCCACATGTATAAATTTTTCTCTACATAGGAATGCATACTTTTATTTTTGGAAGGATGTGGATTGGAATAAAATTGAAAGGTCACTATGAGAACAAATTACTTAGTATCAGCGAGTGGAAAAATGTGATGGGAAGCACAGAATGAAAACCAATAAATAGACAACGAGATAGCCAAACACAATTCATGGTCCTATGCGATTATACTGAAGTGACATCATCAACATTCTATTCTCACAAATGGAAATTAGTGAAAATATAATAGTAAATTATTCTGGTGTCAAACTAATCTGAAAAGAATTTGGCATCAGCGAATGTGATGAGGGTTTTCCCCATAAAATAGCCTATCAACTAATAATTACACCTTAATCCTAATGTAACACACATTAACTCTAATCATAATACTACTCCTAATACATATCTAACCCTAATTTAAATTATAGGAACACCAACTACAATCCTAATTGAACCAGGTAATGCTACCTTAACCCTAATTAAACTTTAACACTAACTCGAGCTTTATGCTAGAATGGTAATCATGTACTTGAATCCTAACATTAAATCTAACCCTAATTTAGTCCTAATACTAATCCTAACCCTAGCCTAATTTTTATCTTAAAATGCAAACCTTAATTTTAACCAGCTCTTAATACTAACCTTAAGCTAACCTTAATCCTTAGTCTAACTACAATTTAAAGATGGTACATATTATTTAGTTTTGGTATATATTATATAATATTTAATTTAAATTAAGTATTTTAATTAAACTCATAAAAGATAGTATTCAACATATTGTGATAAAATCAATTATGGGAATGGAACCATTTAAAATTTCCTTTTAAGGATAGCCTCTCGAACAATTCTGGGAAGAAGATTGACAGAAAATCGATTAGATGGAAAACACCACAAGAAAATTTTCACAAGCTCAACTTTCATGGGGCCTCAAAGGGGAATCCTGGTGTTTCTGGCAATGGCATTGGTTGTGTGGTTAGAGATAATAAGTGAAAAATTGTTATAATAGGTATGGCTAGGATTCCAAATGGCTCTAATAGTATTGCAGAAGCTTTGGTCCTCTCATTCATAATCAATTTGGCAATTTAGGGTAATTCAAGAAACCTCATCATAGAAGGTGACTCTATGAAGATAATCTCGGCCATGAAAGGCTATGAGGCTCCAAATTGGAGAATCAACTATATCAGTCAGCATACCAAATCATCATTGTCACATTTTGAGAATTATTGCATCAATCATTGCTATAAGAAAGCAAATATGATTGCAGAATTTTTGGCTAATCAAGGTTGTAATGTGCCAGAGGGGGAATCTATAATCAAAGATCATGACCTTAACTCTAATGAGGAATTGAGGAAAAGACATTTGGCTGATATTAGTGATGTTTGAGTCTTATTGAATTATCCTTAGACTCACTTTGATCATTTTAACTCTCTATGTTTACATTAGTCTTTGGTTCCTTTGGCCTTCTTCGAGCCTTGTCATCTAGATGATGTGGGCTCTTTTTTCACTTT